>NW_027415500.1:0-307158 GCF_964106895.1 Numenius arquata
AGTAGTGTTCTGTAGGGGCCCGTAGGGTTCCTTCCATAGGGGCTGGCAGTGTTCCGTAGGGGCCTCTAGGGTTGAGTAAGTGCCCGCAGGAGTCTGTAGGAATCCGTGGGATTCTGTAAGGTTCCGGAGGGTTCTGCAGGGTTCCGTAGGGGCCCGTAGAGTTCCGTAGTGGCTGGTAAAGTTCCGTAGGGCCCTGTACCGTTCCGTAACTGCCTGCAAGGATCTTTAGGCTTCCGTAGGGGCTGGTAGGGTTCCATAAAGTTCCGTGGGTTCCTGCAGAGTTCTGCAAGTGCCCGCAAGGGCCTGTAGGGGCGCACAGTGTTTCTGTCAGGTTCCGTAGAGTTCCGTAGGGGCCATAGGTTTCCGTAGTGGCTGGTAGTATTCCGTAGGGGTCTGTAGGGTTCCATAGGCACCTGCAGTGTTCTGTAGGAGCCCATAGGGTTTTAGTGAGGTTCTGTTGTGTTGCTAAGGGTCTTGTAGAGTGCTGTCGGGTCCTGGAGTATTCTGTAGGGTTCCAGAGGGGCTCGTAGTGTTCCGTCAAAATCTGTAGGCTTCCCTAGGGGCCCATAGAGTCCCGTAGATTTCCGTAGGGGCCTGTAGGGTTGTGTAAGTGCCCGCAGGGGTTGGTAGGAGCTTGTAGGGTGCCATATGTTTCCGGAGGGTTGTGTAGGGTTCCGTAGGGGCCTGTGGTGTTCCCAAGGGTCCTGTAGAGTCTCGTACAGTTCCGTAGGGGCCTGTAGTGTTCCCTAGGGGCCTGTAGAGTCTCGTACAGTTCCGTAGGGTCCTGTAGGTTTCCATAAGCGCCCGCAGAGGTCTGAAGGGGCCCGTACTGTTCCGTAAGGATCCATAGGGTTCCGTAGAGCTTCGTAGGTTCCCTAGAGGCCTGTAGAGTACTGCAGGAGCCAGTAGTGTTCTGTAGGGGCCCGTAGGGTTCCTTCCATAGGGGCTGGCAGTGTTCCGTAGGGGCCTCTAGGGTTGAGTAAGTGCCCGCAGGAGTCTGTAGGAATCCGTGGGATTCTGTAAGGTTCCGGAGGGTTCTGCAGGGTTCCGTAGGGGCCCGTAGAGTTCCGTAGTGGCTGGTAAAGTTCCGTAGGGCCCTGTACCGTTCCGTAACTGCCTGCAAGGATCTTTAGGCTTCCGTAGGGGCTGGTAGGGTTCCATAAAGTTCCGTGGGTTCCTGCAGAGTTCTGCAAGTGCCTGCAAGGGCCTGTAGGGGCGCACAGTGTTTCTGTCAGGTTCCGTAGAGTTCCGTAGGGGCCATAGGTTTCCGTAGTGGCTGGTAGTATTCCGTAGGGGTCTGTAGGGTTCCATAGGCACCTGCAGTGTTCTGTAGGAGCCCATAGGGTTTTAGTGAGGTTCTGTTGTGTTGCTAAGGGTCTTGTAGAGTGCTGTCGGGTCCTGGAGTATTCTGTAGGGTTCCAGAGGGGCTCGTAGGGTTCCGTCAAAATCTGTAGGCTTCCCTAGGGGCCCATAGAGTCCCGTAGATTTCCGTAGGGGCCTGTAGGGTTGTGTAAGTGCCCGCAGGGGTTGGTAGGAGCTTGTAGGGTGCCATATGTTTCCGGAGGGTTGTGTAGGGTTCCGTAGGGGCCTGTGGTGTTCCCTAGGGTCCTGTAGAGTCTCGTACGGTTTCGTAGGGGCCTGTAGTGTTCCCTAGGGGCCTGTAGAGTCTCGTACAGTTCCGTAGGGTCCTGTAGGTTTCCATAAGCGCCCGCAGAGGTCTGAAGGGGCCCGTACTGTTCCGTAAGGATCCATAGGGTTCCGTAGAGCTTCGTAGGTTCCCTAGAGGCCTGTAGAGTACTGCAGGAGCCAGTAGTGTTCTGTAGGGGCCCGTAGGGTTCCTTCCATAGGGGCTGGCAGTGTTCCGTAGGGGCCTCTAGGGTTGAGTAAGTGCCCGCAGGAGTCTGTAGGAATCCGTGGGATTCTGTAAGGTTCCGGAGGGTTCTGCAGGGTTCCGTAGGGGCCCGTAGAGTTCCGTAGTGGCTGGTAAAGTTCCGTAGGGCCCTGTACCGTTCCGTAACTGCCTGCAAGGATCTTTAGGCTTCCGTAGGGGCTGGTAGGGTTCCATAAAGTTCCGTGGGTTCCTGCAGAGTTCTGCAAGTGCCCGCAAGGGCCTGTAGGGGCGCACAGTGTTTCTGTCAGGTTCCGTAGAGTTCTGTAGGGGCCATAGGTTTCCGTAGTGGCTGGTAGTATTCCGTAGGGGTCTGTAGGGTTCCATAGGCACCTGCAGTGTTCTGTAGGAGCCCATAGGGTTTTAGTGAGGTTCTGTTGTGTTGCTAAGGGTCTTGTAGAGTGCTGTCGGGTCCTGGAGTATTCTGTAGGGTTCCAGAGGGGCTCGTAGTGTTCCGTCAAAATCTGTAGGCATCCCTAGGGGCCCATAGAGTCCCGTAGATTTCCGTAGGGGCCTGTAGGGTTGTGTAAGTGCCCGCAGGGGTTGGTAGGAGCTTGTAGGGTGCCATATGTTTCCGGAGGGTTGTGTAGGGTTCCGTAGGGGCCTGTGGTGTTCCCAAGGGTCCTGTAGAGTCTCGTACAGTTCCGTAGGGGCCTGTAGTGTTCCCTAGGGGCCTGTAGAGTCTCGTACAGTTCCGTAGGGTCCTGTAGGTTTCCATAAGCGCCCGCAGAGGTCTGAAGGGGCCCGTACTGTTCCGTAAGGATCCATAGGGTTCCGTAGAGCTTCGTAGGTTCCCTAGAGGCCTGTAGAGTACTGCAGGAGCCAGTAGTGTTCTGTAGGGGCCCGTAGGGTTCCTTCCATAGGGGCTGGCAGTGTTCCGTAGGGGCCTCTAGGGTTGAGTAAGTGCCCGCAGGAGTCTGTAGGAATCCGTGGGATTCTGTAAGGTTCCGGAGGGTTCTGCAGGGTTCCGTAGGGGCCCGTAGAGTTCCGTAGTGGCTGGTAAAGTTCCGTAGGGCCCTGTACCGTTCCGTAACTGCCTGCAAGGATCTTTAGGCTTCCGTAGGGGCTGGTAGGGTTCCATAAAGTTCCGTGGGTTCCTGCAGAGTTCTGCAAGTGCCTGCAAGGGCCTGTAGGGGCGCACAGTGTTTCTGTCAGGTTCCGTAGAGTTCCGTAGGGGCCATAGGTTTCCGTAGTGGCTGGTAGTATTCCGTAGGGGTCTGTAGGGTTCCATAGGCACCTGCAGTGTTCTGTAGGAGCCCATAGGGTTTTAGTGAGGTTCTGTTGTGTTGCTAAGGGTCTTGTAGAGTGCTGTCGGGTCCTGGAGTATTCTGTAGGGTTCCAGAGGGGCTCGTAGTGTTCCGTCAAAATCTGTAGGGTTCCCTAGGGGCCCATAGAGTCCCGTAGATTTCCGTAGGGGCCTGTAGGGTTGTGTAAGTGCCCGCAGGGGTTGGTAGGAGCTTGTAGGGTGCCATATGTTTCCGGAGGGTTGTGTAGGGTTCCGTAGGGGCCTGTGGTGTTCCCAAGGGTCCTGTAGAGTCTCGTACAGTTCCGTAGGGGCCTGTAGTGTTCCCTAGGGTCCTGTAGAGTCTCGTACAGTTCCGTAGGGTCCTGTAGGTTTCCATAAGCGCCCGCAGAGGTCTGAAGGGGCCCGTACTGTTCCGTAAGGATCCATAGGGTTCCGTAGAGCTTCGTAGGTTCCCTAGAGGCCTGTAGAGTACTGCAGGAGCCAGTAGTGTTCTGTAGGGGCTCGTAGTGTTCCGTCAAAATCTGTAGGCTTCCCTAGGGGCCCATAGAGTCCCGTAGATTTCCGTAGGGGCCTGTAGGGTTGTGTAAGTGCCCGCAGGGGTTGGTAGGAGCTTGTAGGGTGCCATATGTTTCCGGAGGGTTGTGTAGGGTTCCGTAGGGGCCTGTGGTGTTCCCAAGGGTCCTGTAGAGTCTCGTACAGTTCCGTAGGGGCCTGTAGTGTTCCCTAGGGTCCTGTAGAGTCTCGTACAGTTCCGTAGGGTCCTGTAGGTTTCCATAAGCGCCCGCAGAGGTCTGAAGGGGCCCGTACTGTTCCGTAAGGATCCATAGGGTTCCGTAGAGCTTCGTAGGTTCCCTAGAGGCCTGTAGAGTACTGCAGGAGCCAGTAGTGTTCTGTAGGGGCCCGTAGGGTTCCTTCCATAGGGGCTGGCAGTGTTCCGTAGGGGCCTCTAGGGTTGAGTAAGTGCCCGCAGGAGTCTGTAGGAATCCGTGGGATTCTGTAAGGTTCCGGAGGGTTCTGCAGGGTTCCGTAGGGGCCCGTAGAGTTCCGTAGTGGCTGGTAAAGTTCCGTAGGGCCCTGTACCGTTCCGTAACTGCCTGCAAGGATCTTTAGGCTTCCGTAGGGGCTGGTAGGGTTCCATAAAGTTCCGTGGGTTCCTGCAGAGTTCTGCAAGTGCCTGCAAGGGCCTGTAGGGGCGCACAGTGTTTCTGTCAGGTTCCGTAGAGTTCCGTAGGGGCCATAGGTTTCCGTAGTGGCTGGTAGTATTCCGTAGGGGTCTGTAGGGTTCCATAGGCACCTGCAGTGTTCTGTAGGAGCCCATAGGGTTTTAGTGAGGTTCTGTTGTGTTGCTAAGGGTCTTGTAGAGTGCTGTCGGGTCCTGGAGTATTCTGTAGGGTTCCAGAGGGGCTCGTAGGGTTCCGTCAAAATTTGTAGGCTTCCCTAGGGGCCCATAGAGTCCCGTAGATTTCCGTAGGGGCCTGTAGGGTTGTGTAAGTGCCCGCAGGGGTTGGTAGGAGCTTGTAGGGTGCCATATGTTTCCGGAGGGTTGTGTAGGGTTCCGTAGGGGCCTGTGGTGTTCCCTAGGGTCCTGTAGAGTCTCGTACGGTTTCGTAGGGGCCTGTAGTGTTCCCTAGGGGCCTGTAGAGTCTCGTACAGTTCCGTAGGGTCCTGTAGGTTTCCATAAGCGCCCGCAGAGGTCTGAAGGGGCCCGTACTGTTCCGTAAGGATCCATAGGGTTCCGTAGAGCTTCGTAGGTTCCCTAGAGGCCTGTAGAGTACTGCAGGAGCCAGTAGTGTTCTGTAGGGGCCCGTAGGGTTCCTTCCATAGGGGCTGGCAGTGTTCCGTAGGGGCCTCTAGGGTTGAGTAAGTGCCCGCAGGAGTCTGTAGGAATCCGTGGGATTCTGTAAGGTTCCGGAGGGTTCTGCAGGGTTCCGTAGGGGCCCGTAGAGTTCCGTAGTGGCTGGTAAAGTTCCGTAGGGCCCTGTACCGTTCCGTAACTGCCTGCAAGGATCTTTAGGCTTCCGTAGGGGCTGGTAGGGTTCCATAAAGTTCCGTGGGTTCCTGCAGAGTTCTGCAAGTGCCTGCAAGGGCCTGTAGGGGCGCACAGTGTTTCTGTCAGGTTCCGTAGAGTTCCGTAGGGGCCATAGGTTTCCGTAGTGGCTGTTAGTATTCCGTAGGGGTCTGTAGGGTTCCATAGGCACCTGCAGTGTTCTGTAGGAGCCCATAGGGTTTTAGTGAGGTTCTGTTGTGTTGCTAAGGGTCTTGTAGAGTGCTGTCGGGTCCTGGAGTATTCTGTAGGGTTCCAGAGGGGCTCGTAGGGTTCCGTCAAAATCTGTAGGCTTCCCTAGGGGCCCATAGAGTCCCGTAGATTTCCGTAGGGGCCTGTAGGGTTGTGTAAGTGCCCGCAGGGGTTGGTAGGAGCTTGTAGGGTGCCATATGTTTCCGGGGGGTTGTGTAGGGTTCCGTAGGGGCCTGTGGTGTTCCCTAGGGTCCTGTAGAGTCTCGTACCATTCCGTAGGGGCCTGTAGTGTTCCCTAGGGTCCTGTAGAGTCTCGTACAGTTCCGTAGGGTCCTGTAGGTTTCCATAAGCGCCCGCAGAGGTCTGAAGGGGCCCGTACTGTTCCGTAAGGATCCATAGGGTTCCGTAGAGCTTCGTAGGTTCCCTAGAGGCCTGTAGAGTACTGCAGGAGCCAGTAGTGTTCTGTAGGGGCCCGTAGGGTTCCTTCCATAGGGGCTGGCAGTGTTCCGTAGGGGCCTCTAGGGTTGAGTAAGTGCCCGCAGGAGTCTGTAGGAATCCGTGGGATTCTGTAAGGTTCCGGAGGGTTCTGCAGGGTTCCGTAGGGGCCCGTAGAGTTCCGTAGTGGCTGGTAAAGTTCCGTAGGGCCCTGTACCGTTCCGTAACTGCCTGCAAGGATCTTTAGGCTTCCGTAGGGGCTGGTAGGGTTCCATAAAGTTCCGTGGGTTCCTGCAGAGTTCTGCAAGTGCCCGCAAGGGCCTGTAGGGGCGCACAGTGTTTCTGTCAGGTTCCGTAGAGTTCCGTAGGGGCCATAGGTTTCCGTAGTGGCTGGTAGTATTCCGTAGGGGTCTGTAGGGTTCCATAGGCACCTGCAGTGTTCTGTAGGAGCCCATAGGGTTTTAGTGAGGTTCTGTTGTGTTGCTAAGGGTCTTGTAGAGTGCTGTCGGGTCCTGGAGTATTCTGTAGGGTTCCAGAGGGGCTCGTAGTGTTCCGTCAAAATCTGTAGGCTTCCCTAGGGGCCCATAGAGTCCCGTAGATTTCCGTAGGGGCCTGTAGGGTTGTGTAAGTGCCCGCAGGGGTTGGTAGGAGCTTGTAGGGTGCCATATGTTTCCGGAGGGTTGTGTAGGGTTCCGTAGGGGCCTGTGGTGTTCCCAA
This sequence comes from Numenius arquata, assembly GCF_964106895.1. NCBI lineage: Eukaryota > Metazoa > Chordata > Aves > Charadriiformes > Scolopacidae > Numenius > Numenius arquata. The sequence goes on from NW_027415500.1 coordinate 6,523, forward strand.
GGGTCCTGTAGAGTCTCGTACAGTTCCGTAGGGGCCTGTAGTGTTCCCTAGGGGCCTGTAGAGTCTCGTACAGTTCCGTAGGGTCCTGTAGGTTTCCATAAGCGCCCGCAGAGGTCTGAAGGGGCCCGTACTGTTCCGTAAGGATCCATAGGGTTCCGTAGAGCTTCGTAGGTTCCCTAGAGGCCTGTAGAGTACTGCAGGAGCCAGTAGTGTTCTGTAGGGGCCCGTAGGGTTCCTTCCATAGGGGCTGGCAGTGTTCCGTAGGGGCCTCTAGGGTTGAGTAAGTGCCCGCAGGAGTCTGTAGGAATCCGTGGGATTCTGTAAGGTTCCGGAGGGTTCTGCAGGGTTCCGTAGGGGCCCGTAGAGTTCCGTAGTGGCTGGTAAAGTTCCGTAGGGCCCTGTACCGTTCCGTAACTGCCTGCAAGGATCTTTAGGCTTCCGTAGGGGCTGGTAGGGTTCCATAAAGTTCCGTGGGTTCCTGCAGAGTTCTGCAAGTGCCTGCAAGGGCCTGTAGGGGCGCACAGTGTTTCTGTCAGGTTCCGTAGAGTTCCGTAGGGGCCATAGGTTTCCGTAGTGGCTGTTAGTATTCCGTAGGGGTCTGTAGGGTTCCATAGGCACCTGCAGTGTTCTGTAGGAGCCCATAGGGTTTTAGTGAGGTTCTGTTGTGTTGCTAAGGGTCTTGTAGAGTGCTGTCGGGTCCTGGAGTATTCTGTAGGGTTCCAGAGGGGCTCGTAGGGTTCCGTCAAAATCTGTAGGCTTCCCTAGGGGCCCATAGAGTCCCGTAGATTTCCGTAGGGGCCTGTAGGGTTGTGTAAGTGCCCGCAGGGGTTGGTAGGAGCTTGTAGGGTGCCATATGTTTCCGGAGGGTTGTGTAGGGTTCCGTAGGGGCCTGTGGTGTTCCCTAGGGTCCTGTAGAGTCTCGTACGGTTTCGTAGGGGCCTGTAGTGTTCCCTAGGGGCCTGTAGAGTCTCGTACAGTTCCGTAGGGTCCTGTAGGTTTCCATAAGCGCCCGCAGAGGTCTGAAGGGGCCCGTACTGTTCCGTAAGGATCCATAGGGTTCCGTAGAGCTTCGTAGGTTCCCTAGAGGCCTGTAGAGTACTGCAGGAGCCAGTAGTGTTCTGTAGGGGCCCGTAGGGTTCCTTCCATAGGGGCTGGCAGTGTTCCGTAGGGGCCTCTAGGGTTGAGTAAGTGCCCGCAGGAGTCTGTAGGAATCCGTGGGATTCTGTAAGGTTCCGGAGGGTTCTGCAGGGTTCCGTAGGGGCCCGTAGAGTTCCGTAGTGGCTGGTAAAGTTCCGTAGGGCCCTGTACCGTTCCGTAACTGCCTGCAAGGATCTTTAGGCTTCCGTAGGGGCTGGTAGGGTTCCATAAAGTTCCGTGGGTTCCTGCAGAGTTCTGCAAGTGCCCGCAAGGGCCTGTAGGGGCGCACAGTGTTTCTGTCAGGTTCCGTAGAGTTCTGTAGGGGCCATAGGTTTCCGTAGTGGCTGGTAGTATTCCGTAGGGGTCTGTAGGGTTCCATAGGCACCTGCAGTGTTCTGTAGGAGCCCATAGGGTTTTAGTGAGGTTCTGTTGTGTTGCTAAGGGTCTTGTAGAGTGCTGTCGGGTCCTGGAGTATTCTGTAGGGTTCCAGAGGGGCTCGTAGTGTTCCGTCAAAATCTGTAGGCATCCCTAGGGGCCCATAGAGTCCCGTAGATTTCCGTAGGGGCCTGTAGGGTTGTGTAAGTGCCCGCAGGGGTTGGTAGGAGCTTGTAGGGTGCCATATGTTTCCGGAGGGTTGTGTAGGGTTCCGTAGGGGCCTGTGGTGTTCCCAAGGGTCCTGTAGAGTCTCGTACAGTTCCGTAGGGGCCTGTAGTGTTCCCTAGGGGCCTGTAGAGTCTCGTACAGTTCCGTAGGGTCCTGTAGGTTTCCATAAGCGCCCGCAGAGGTCTGAAGGGGCCCGTACTGTTCCGTAAGGATCCATAGGGTTCCGTAGAGCTTCGTAGGTTCCCTAGAGGCCTGTAGAGTACTGCAGGAGCCAGTAGTGTTCTGTAGGGGCCCGTAGGGTTCCTTCCATAGGGGCTGGCAGTGTTCCGTAGGGGCCTCTAGGGTTGAGTAAGTGCCCGCAGGAGTCTGTAGGAATCCGTGGGATTCTGTAAGGTTCCGGAGGGTTCTGCAGGGTTCCGTATGGGCCCGTAGAGTTCCGTAGTGGCTGGTAAAGTTCCGTAGGGCCCTGTACCGTTCCGTAACTGCCTGCAAGGATCTTTAGGCTTCCGTAGGGGCTGGTAGGGTTCCATAAAGTTCCGTGGGTTCCTGCAGAGTTCTGCAAGTGCCTGCAAGGGCCTGTAGGGGCGCACAGTGTTTCTGTCAGGTTCCGTAGAGTTCCGTAGGGGCCATAGGTTTCCGTAGTGGCTGGTAGTATTCCGTAGGGGTCTGTAGGGTTCCATAGGCACCTGCAGTGTTCTGTAGGAGCCCATAGGGTTTTAGTGAGGTTCTGTTGTGTTGCTAAGGGTCTTGTAGAGTGCTGTCGGGTCCTGGAGTATTCTGTAGGGTTCCAGAGGGGCTCGTAGTGTTCCGTCAAAATCTGTAGGGTTCCCTAGGGGCCCATAGAGTCCCGTAGATTTCCGTAGGGGCCTGTAGGGTTGTGTAAGTGCCCGCAGGGGTTGGTAGGAGCTTGTAGGGTGCCATATGTTTCCGGAGGGTTGTGTAGGGTTCCGTAGGGGCCTGTGGTGTTCCCAAGGGTCCTGTAGAGTCTCGTACAGTTCCGTAGGGGCCTGTAGTGTTCCCTAGGGTCCTGTAGAGTCTCGTACAGTTCCGTAGGGTCCTGTAGGTTTCCATAAGCGCCCGCAGAGGTCTGAAGGGGCCCGTACTGTTCCGTAAGGATCCATAGGGTTCCGTAGAGCTTCGTAGGTTCCCTAGAGGCCTGTAGAGTACTGCAGGAGCCAGTAGTGTTCTGTAGGGGCTCGTAGTGTTCCGTCAAAATCTGTAGGCTTCCCTAGGGGCCCATAGAGTCCCGTAGATTTCCGTAGGGGCCTGTAGGGTTGTGTAAGTGCCCGCAGGGGTTGGTAGGAGCTTGTAGGGTGCCATATGTTTCCGGAGGGTTGTGTAGGGTTCCGTAGGGGCCTGTGGTGTTCCCAAGGGTCCTGTAGAGTCTCGTACAGTTCCGTAGGGGCCTGTAGTGTTCCCTAGGGTCCTGTAGAGTCTCGTACAGTTCCGTAGGGGCCTGTAGTGTTCCCTAGGGGCCTGTAGAGTCTCGTACAGTTCCGTAGGGTCCTGTAGGTTTCCATAAGCGCCCACAGAGGTCTGAAGGGGCCCGTACTGTTCCGTAAGGATCCATAGGGTTCCGTAGAGCTTCGTAGGTTCCCTAGAGGCCTGTAGAGTACTGCAGGAGCCAGTAGTGTTCTGTAGGGGCCCGTAGGGTTCCTTCCATAGGGGCTGGCAGTGTTCCGTAGGGGCCTCTAGGGTTGAGTAAGTGCCCGCAGGAGTCTGTAGGAATCCGTGGGATTCTGTAAGGTTCCGGAGGGTTCTGCAGGGTTCCGTAGGGGCCCGTAGAGTTCCGTAGTGGCTGGTAAAGTTCCGTAGGGCCCTGTACCGTTCCGTAACTGCCTGCAAGGATCTTTAGGCTTCCGTAGGGGCTGGTAGGGTTCCATAAAGTTCCGTGGGTTCCTGCAGAGTTCTGCAAGTGCCCGCAAGGGCCTGTAGGGGCGCACAGTGTTTCTGTCAGGTTCCGTAGAGTTCTGTAGGGGCCATAGGTTTCCGTAGTGGCTGGTAGTATTCCGTAGGGGTCTGTAGGGTTCCATAGGCACCTGCAGTGTTCTGTAGGAGCCCATAGGGTTTTAGTGAGGTTCTGTTGTGTTGCTAAGGGTCTTGTAGAGTGCTGTCGGGTCCTGGAGTATTCTGTAGGGTTCCAGAGGGGCTCGTAGGGTTCCGTCAAAATCTGTAGGCATCCCTAGGGGCCCATAGAGTCCTGTAGATTTCCGTAGGGGCCTGTAGGGTTGGGTAAGTGCCCGCAGGGGTTAGTAGGAGCTTGTAGGGTGCCATATGTTTCCGGAGGGTTGTGTAGGGTTCCGTAGGGGCCTTTGGTGTTCCCTAGGGTCCTGTAGAGTCTCGTACAGTTCCGTAGGGGCCTGTAGTGTTCCCTAGGGGCCTGTAGAGTCTCGTACAGTTCCGTAGGGTCCTGTAGGTTTCCATAAGCGCCCGCAGAGGTCTGAAGGGGCCCGTACTGTTCCGTAAGGATCCATAGGGTTCCGTAGAGCTTCGTAGGTTCCCTAGAGGCCTGTAGAGTACTGCAGGAGCCAGTAGTGTTCTGTAGGGGCCCGTAGGGTTCCTTCCATAGGGGCTGGCAGTGTTCCGTAGAGGCCTCTAGGGTTGAGTAAGTGCCCGCAGGAGTCTGTAGGAATCCGTGGGATTCTGTAAGGTTCCGGAGGGTTCTGCAGGGTTCCGTAGGGGCCCGTAGAGTTCCGTAGTGGCTGGTAAAGTTCCGTAGGGCCCTGTACCGTTCCGTAACTGCCTGCAAGGATCTTTAGGCTTCCGTAGGGGCTGGTAGGGTTCCATAAAGTTCCGTGGGTTCCTGCAGAGTTCTGCAAGTGCCCGCAAGGGCCTGTAGGGGCGCACAGTGTTTCTGTCAGGTTCCGTAGAGTTCTGTAGGGGCCATAGGTTTCCGTAGTGGCTGGTAGTATTCCCTAGGGGTCTGTAGGGTTCCATAGGCACCTGCAGTGTTCTGTAGGAGCCCATAGGGTTTTAGTGAGGTTCTGTTGTGTTGCTAAGGGTCTTGTAGAGTGCTGTCGGGTCCTGGAGTATTCTGTAGGGTTCCAGAGGGGCTCGTAGGGTTCCGTCAAAATCTGTAGGGTTCCCTAGGGGCCCATAGAGTCCCGTAGATTTCCGTAGGGGCCTGTAGGGTTGTGTAAGTGCCCGCAGGGGTTGGTAGGAGCTTGTAGGGTGCCATATGTTTCCGGAGGGTTGTGTAGGGTTCCGTAGGGGCCTGTGGTGTTCCCAAGGGTCCTGTAGAGTCTCGTACAGTTCCGTAGGGGCCTGTAGTGTTCCCTAGGGGCCTGTAGAGTCTCGTACAGTTCCGTAGGGTCCTGTAGGTTTCCATAAGCGCCCGCAGAGGTCTGAAGGGGCCCGTACTGTTCCGTAAGGATCCATAGGGTTCCGTAGAGCTTCGTAGGTTCCCTAGAGGCCTGTAGAGTACTGCAGGAGCCAGTAGTGTTCTGTAGGGGCCCGTAGGGTTCCGTCAAAATCTGTAGGCTTCCCAAGGGGTCCATAGAGTCCCGTAGATTTCCGTAGGGGCCTGTAGGGTTGTGTAAGTGCCCGCAGGGGTTAGTAGGAGCTTGTAGGGTGCCATATGTTTCCGGAGGGTTGTGTAGGGTTCCGTAGGGGCCTGTGGTGTTCCCTAGGGGTCTGTAGAGTCTCGTACCATTCCGTAGGGGCCTGTAGTGTTCCCTAGGGTCCTGTAGAGTCTCGTACAGTTCCGTAGGGTCCTGTAGGTTTCCATAAGCGCCCGCAGAGGTCTGAAGGGGCCCGTACTGTTCCGTAAGGATCCATAGGGTTCCGTAGAGCTTCGTAGGTTCCCTAGAGGCCTGTAGAGTACTGCAGGAGCCAGTAGTGTTCTGTAGGGGCCCGTAGGGTTCCTTCCATAGGGGCTGGCAGTGTTCCGTAGGGGCCTCTAGGGTTGAGTAAGTGCCCGCAGGAGTCTGTAGGAATCCGTGGGATTCTGTAAGGTTCCGGAGGGTTCTGCAGGGTTCCGTAGGGGCCCGTAGAGTTCCGTAGTGGCTGGTAAAGTTCCCTAGGGCCCTGTACCGTTCCGTAACTGCCTGCAAGGATCTTTAGGCTTCCGTAGGGGCTGGTAGGGTTCCATAAAGTTCCGTGGGTTCCTGCAGAGTTCTGCAAGTGCCCGCAAGGGCCTGTAGGGGCGCACAGTGTTTCTGTCAGGTTCCGTAGAGTTCCGTAGGGGCCATAGGTTTCCGTAGTGGCTGGTAGTATTCCGTAGGGGTCTGTAGGGTTCCGTAGGCACCTGCAGTGTTCTGTAGGAGCCCATAGGGTTTTAGTGAGGTTCCGTTGTGTCGCTAAGGGTCTTGTAGAGTGCTGTCGGGTCCTGGAGTATTCTGTAGGGTTCCAGAGGGGCTCGTAGGGTTCTGTCAAAATCTGTAGGCTTCCCTAGGGGCCCATAGAGTCCCGTAGATTTCCGTAGGGGCCTGTAGGGTTGTGTAAGTGCCCGCAGCAGTCTGTAGGAGTCTGTGGGATTCTGTAAGGTTCCGGAGGGTTCTGCAGGGTTCCGTAGGGGCCCGTAGAGTTCCGTAGTGGCTGGTAAAGTTCCGTAGGGGCTGGTAAAGTTCCGTAGGGCCCTGTGGGGTTCTGTATGGACCTGTAGGGTTCCGTAGGGGCCTGCAGGGTTCTGTAAGTGCCCGCAGGTGTCTGTAGGGTTCCGTAGGGTCCTGCAGGGTTTCGTAGGCACCTGCAGTGTTCTGTAGGAGCCCATAGGGTTTTAGTGAGGTTCCGTTGTGTTGCTAAGGGTCTTGTAGAGTGCTGTCGGGTCCTGGAGTATTCTGTAGGGTTCCAGAGGGGCTCGTAGGGTTCCCTCAAAATCTGTAGGCTTCCCTAGGGGCCCATAGAGTCCCGTAGATTTCCGTAGGGGCCTGTAGGGTTGTGTAAGTTCCCGCAGGGGTTGGTAGGAGCTTGTAGGGTGCCGTATGTTTCCAGAGGGTTGTGTAGGGTTCCGTAGGGGCCTGTGGTGTTCCCAAGGGTCCTGTAGAGTCTTGTACAGTTCCGTAGGGGCCTGTAGTGTTCCCTAGGGGCCTGTAGAGTCTCGTAGAGTTCCGTAGGGTCCTGTAGGTTTCCATAAGCGCCCGCAGAGGTCTGAAGGGGCCCGTACTGTTCCGTAAGGATCCATAGGGTTCCGTAGAGCTTCGTAGGTTCCCTAGAGGCCTGTAGAGTACTGCAGGAGCCAGTAGTGTTCTGTAGGGGCCCGTAGGGTTCCTTCCATAGGGGCTGGCAGTGTTCCGTAGGGGCCTCTAGGGTTGAGTAAGTGCCCGCAGGAGTCTGTAGGAATCCGTGGGATTCTGTAAGGTTCCGGAGGGTTCTGCAGGGTTCCGTAGGGGCCCGTAGAGTTCCGTAGTGGCTGGTAAAGTTCCGTAGGGCCCTGTACCGTTCCGTAACTGCCTGCAAGGATCTTTAGGCTTCCGTAGGGGCTGGTAGGGTTCCATAAAGTTCCGTGGGTTCCTGCAGAGTTCTGCAAGTGCCCGCAAGGGCCTGTAGGGGCCCACAGTGTTTCTGTCAGGTACCGTAGAGTTCCGTAGGGGCCATAGGTTTCCGTAGTGGCTGGTAGTATTCCGTAGGGGTCTGTAGGGTTCCGTAGGCACCTGCAGTGTTCTGTAGGAGCCCATAGGGTTTTAGTGAGGTTCCGTTGTGTCGCTAAGGGTCTTGTAGAGTGCTGTCGGGTCCTGGAGTATTCTGTAGGGTTCCAGAGGGGCTCGTAGGGTTCTGTCAAAATCTGTAGGCTTCCCTAGGGGCCCATAGAGTCCCGTAGATTTCCGTAGGGGCCTGTAGGGTTGTGTAAGTGCCCGCAGCAGTCTGTAGGAGTCTGTGGGATTCTGTAAGGTTCCGGAGGGTTCTGCAGGGTTCCGTAGGGGCCCGTAGAGTTCCGTAGTGGCTGGTAAAGTTCCGTAGGGGCTGGTAAAGTTCCGTAGGGCCCTGTGGGGTTCTGTATAAACCTGTAGGGTTCCGTAGGGGCCTGCAGGGTTCTGTAAGTGCCCGCAGGTGTCTGTAGGGTTCCGTAGGGTCCTGCAGGGTTTCGTAGGCACCTGCAGTGTTCTGTAGGAGCCCATAGGGTTTTAGTGAGGTTCCGTTGTGTTGCTAAGGGTCTTGTAGAGTGCTGTCGGGTCCTGGAGTATTCTGTAGGGTTCCAGAGGGGCTCGTAGGGTTCCGTCAAAATCTGTAGGCTTCCCTAGGGGCCCATAGAGTCCCGTAGATTTCCGTAGGGGCCTGTAGGGTTGTGTAAGTTCCCGCAGGGCTTGGTAGGAGCTTGTAGGGTGCCATATGTTTCCAGAGGGTTGTGTAGGGTTCCGTAGGGGCCTGTGGTGTTCCCTAGGGTCCTGTAGAGTCTTGTACAGTTCCGTAGGGTCCTGTAGGTTTCCATAAGCGCCCGCAGAGGTCTGAAGGGGCCCGTACTGTTCCGTAAGGATCCATAGGGTTCCGTAGAGCTTCGTAGGTTCCCTAGAGGCCTGTAGAGTACTGCAGGAGCCAGTAGTGTTCTGTAGGGGCCCGTAGGGTTCCGTCAAAATCTGTAGGCTTCCCTAGGGGCCCATAGAGTCCCGTAGATTTCCATAGGGGCCTGTAGGGTTGGATAAGTGCCCGCAGGGGTTAGTAGGAGCTTGTAGGGTGCCATATGTTTCCGGAGGGTTGTGTAGGGTTCCGTAGGGGCCTGTGGTGTTCCCTAGGGGCCTGTAGAGTCTCGTACGGTTCCGTAGGGGCCTGTAGTGTTCCCTAGGGGCCTGTAGAGTCTCGTACAGTTCCGTAGGGTCCTGTAGGTTTCCATAAGCGCCCGCAGAGGTCTGAAGGGGCCCGTACTGTTCCGTAAGGATCCACAGGGCTCCGTAGAGCTTCGTAGGTTTCCTAGAGGCCTGTAGAGTACCGCAGGAGCCAGTAGTGTTCTGTAGGGGCCCGTAGGGTTCCTTCCATAGGGGCTGGCAGTGTTCCGTAGGTGCCTCTAGGATTGTGTAAGTGCCCGCAGCAGTCTGTAGGAGTCTGTGGGATTCTGTAAGGTTCCGGAGGGTTCTGCAGGGTTCCGTAGGGGCCCGTAGAGTTCCGTAGTGGCTGGTAAAGTTCCGTAGGGCCCTGTGGGGTTCTGTATGGACCTGTAGGGTTCCGTAGGGGCCTGCAGGGTTCTGTAAGTGCCCGCAGGTGTCTGTAGGGTTCCGTAGGGTCCTGCAGGGTTTCGTAGGCACCTGCAGTGTTCTGTAGGAGCCCATAGGGTTTTAGTGAGGTTCCATTGTGTTGCTAAGGGTCTTGTAGAGTGCTGTCGGGTCCTGGAGTATTCTGTAGGGTTCCAGAGGGGCTCGTAGGGTTCCGTCAAAATCTGTAGGCTTCCCTAGGGGCCCATAGAGTCCCGTAGATTTCCGTAGGGGCCTGTAGGGTTGTGTAAGTGCCCGCAGGGGTTGGTAGGAGCTTGTAGGGTGCCATATGTTTCCAGAGGGTTGTGTAGGGTTCCGTAGGGGCCTGTGGTGTTCCCTAGGGTCCTGTAGAGTCTCGTACAGTTCCGTAGGGGCCTGTAGTGTTCCCTAGGGGCCTGTAGAGTCTCGTAGAGTTCCGTAGGGTCCTGTAGGTTTCCATAAGCGCCCACAGAGGTCTGAACGGGCCCGTACTGTTCCGTAAGGATCCATAGGGTTCCGTAGAGCTTCGTAGGTTCCCTAGAGGCCTGTAGAGTACTGCAGGAGCCAGTAGTGTTCTGTAGGGGCCCGTAGGGTTCCTTCCATAGGGGCTGGCAGTGTTCCGTAGGGGCCTCTAGGGTTGAGTAAGTGCCCGCAGGAGTCTGTAGGAATCCGTGGGATTCTGTAAGGTTCCGGAGGGTTCTGCAGGGTTCCGTAGGGGCCCGTAGAGTTCCGTAGTGGCTGGTAAAGTTCCGTAGGGCCCTGTACCGTTCCGTAACTGCCTGCAAGGATCTTTAGGCTTCCGTAGGGGCTGGTAGGGTTCCATAAAGTTCCGTGGGTTCCTGCAGAGTTCTGCAAGTGCCCGCAAGGGCCTGTAGGGGCGCACAGTGTTTCTGTCAGGTTCCGTAGAGTTCCGTAGGGGCCATAGGTTTCCGTAGTGGCTGGTAGTATTCCGTAGGGGTCTGTAGGGTTCCATAGGCACCTGCAGTGTTCTGTAGGAGCCCATAGGGTTTTAGTGAGGTTCTGTTGTGTTGCTAAGGGTCTTGTAGAGTGCTGTCGGGTCCTGGAGTATTCTGTAGGGTTCCAGAGGGGCTCGTAGGGTTCCGTCAAAATCTGTAGGCTTCCCTAGGGGCCCATAGAGTCCTGTAGATTTCCATAGGTGCCTGTAGGATTGTGTAAGTGCCCGCAGGGGTTGGTAGGAGCTTGTAGGGTGCCATATGTTTCCGGAGGGTTGTGTAGGGTTCCGTAGGGGCCTTTGGTGTTCCCTAGGGGCCTGTAGAGTCTCGTACAGTTCCGTAGGGGCCTGTAGTGTTCCCTAGGGGCCTGTAGAGTCTCGTACAGTTCCGTAGGGTCCTGTAGGTTTCCATAAGCGCCCGCAGAGGTCTGAAGGGGCCCGTACTGTTCCGTAAGGATCCATAGGGTTCCGTAGAGCTTCGTAGGTTCCCTAGAGGCCTGTAGAGTACTGCAGGAGCCAGTAGTGTTCTGTAGGGGCCCGTAGGGTTCCGTCAAAATCTGTAGGCTTCCCTAGGGGCCCATAGAGTCCCGTAGATTTCCGTAGGGGCCTGTAGGGTTGGGTAAGTGCCCGCAGGGGTTAGTAGGAGCTTGTAGGGTGCCATATGTTTCCGGAGGGTTGTGTAGGGTTCCGTAGGGGCCTGTGGTGTTCCCTAGGGGTCTGTAGAGTCTCGTACAGTTCCGTAGGGGCCTGTAGTGTTTCCTAGGGGCCTCTAGAGACTCGTACAGTTCCGTAGGGTCCTGTAGGTTTCCATAAGCGCCCGCAGAGGTCTGAAGGGGCCCGTACTGTGCCGTAAGGATCCATAGGGCTCTGTAGAGCTTCGTAGGTTCCCTAGAGGCCTGTAGAGTACTGCAGGAGCCAGTAGTGTTCTGTAGGGGCCCGTAGGGTTCCTTCCATAGGGGCTGGCAGTGTTCCGTAGGGGCCTCTAGGGTTGTGTAAGTGCCCGCAGGAGTCTGTAGGAATCCGTGGGATTCTGTAAGGTTCCGGAGGGTTCTGCAGGGTTCCGTAGGGGCCCGTAGAGTTCCGTAGTGGCTGGTAAAGTTCCCTAGGGCCCTGTACCGTTCCGTAACTGCCTGCAAGGATCTTTAGGCTTCCGTAGGGGCTGGTAGGGTTCCATAAAGTTCCGTGGGTTCCTGCAGAGTTCTGCAAGTGCCCACAAGGGCCTGTAGGGGCGCACAGTGTTTCTGTCAGGTTCCGTAGAGTTCCGTAGGGGCCATAGGTTTCCGTAGTGGCTGGTAGTATTCCGTAGGGGTCTGTAGGGTTCCATAGGCACCTGCAGTGTTCTGTAGGAGCCCATAGGGTTTTAGTGAGGTTCTGTTGTGTTGCTAAGGGTCTTGTAGAGTGCTGTCGGGTCCTGGAGTATTCTGTAGGGTTCCAGAGGGGCTCGTAGGGTTCCGTCAAAATCTGTAGGCTTCCCTAGGGGCCCATAGAGTCCCGTAGATTTCCGTAGGGGCCTGTAGGGTTGTGTAAGTGCCCGCAGGGGTTGGTAGGAGCTTGTAGGGTGCCATATGTTTCCGGAGGGTTGTGTAGGGTTCCGTAGGGGCCTGTGGTGTTCCCTAGGGTCCTGTAGAGTCTCGTACAGTTCCGTAGGGGCCTGTAGTGTTCCCTAGGGGCCTGTAGAGTCTCGTACAGTTCCGTAGGGTCCTGTAGGTTTCCATAAGCGCCCGCAGAGGTCTGAAGGGGCCCGTACTGTTCCGTAAGGATCCATAGGGTTCCGTAGAGCTTCGTAGGTTCCCTAGAAGCCTGTAGAGTACTGCAGGAGCCAGTAGTGTTCTGTAGGGGCCCGTAGGGTTCCGTCAAAATCTGTAGTCTTCCCTAGGGGCCCATAGAGTCCCGTAGATTTCCGTAGGGGCCTGTAGGGTTGGGTAAGTGCCCGCAGGGGTTGGTAGGAGCTTGTAGGGTGCCATATGTTTCCAGAGGGTTGTGTAGGGTTCCGTAGGGGCCTGTGGTGTTCCCTAGGGGCCTGTAGAGTCTCGTACAGTTCCGTAGGGTCCTGTAGGTTTCCATAAGCGCCCGCAGAGGTCTGAAGGGGCCCGTACTGTTCCGTAAGGATCCATAGGGTTCCGTAGAGCTTCGTAGGTTCCCTAGAGGCCTGTAGAGTACTGCAGGAGCCAGTAGTGTTCTGTAGGGGCCCGTAGGGTTCCTTCCATAGGGGCTGGCAGTGTTCCGTAGGGGCCTCTAGGGTTGAGTAAGTGCCCGCAGGAGTCTGTAGGAATCCGTGGGATTCTGTAAGGTTCCGGAGGGTTCTGCAGGGTTCCGTAGGGGCCCGTAGAGTTCCGTAGTGGCTGGTAAAGTTCCGTAGGGGCTGGTAAAGTTCCGTAGGGCCCTGTGGGGTTCTGTATGGACCTGTAGGGTTCCGTAGGGGCCTGCAGGGTTCTGTAAGTGCCCGCAGGTGTCTGTAGGGTTCCGTAGGGTCCTGCAGGGTTTCGTAGGCACCTGCAGTGTTCTGTAGGAGCCCATAGGGTTTTAGTGAGGTTCCGTTGTGTTGCTAAGGGTCTTGTAGAGTGCTGTCGGGTCCTGGAGTATTCTGTAGGGTTCCAGAGGGGCTCGTAGGGTTCCCTCAAAATCTGTAGGCTTCCCTAGGGGCCCATAGAGTCCCGTAGATTTCCGTAGGGGCCTGTAGGGTTGTGTAAGTTCCCGCAGGGGTTGGTAGGAGCTTGTAGGGTGCCGTATGTTTCCAGAGGGTTGTGTAGGGTTCCGTAGGGGCCTGTGGTGTTCCCAAGGGTCCTGTAGAGTCTTGTACAGTTCCGTAGGGGCCTGTAGTGTTCCCTAGGGGCCTGTAGAGTCTCGTAGAGTTCCGTAGGGTCCTGTAGGTTTCCATAAGCGCCCGCAGAGGTCTGAAGGGGCCCGTACTGTTCCGTAAGGATCCATAGGGTTCCGTAGAGCTTCGTAGGTTCCCTAGAGGCCTGTAGAGTACTGCAGGAGCCAGTAGTGTTCTGTAGGGGCCCGTAGGGTTCCTTCCATAGGGGCTGGCAGTGTTCCGTAGGGGCCTCTACGGTTGAGTAAGTGCCCGCAGGAGTCTGTAGGAATCCGTGGGATTCTGTAAGGTTCCGGAGGGTTCTGCAGGGTTCCGTAGGGGCCCGTAGAGTTCCGTAGTGGCTGGTAAAGTTCCGTAGGGCCCTGTACCGTTCCGTAACTGCCTGCAAGGATCTTTAGGCTTCCGTAGGGGCTGGTAGGGTTCCATAAAGTTCCGTGGGTTCCTGCAGAGTTCTGCAAGTGCCCGCAAGGGCCTGTAGGGGCCCACAGTGTTTCTGTCAGGTACCGTAGAGTTCCGTAGGGGCCATAGGTTTCCGTAGTGGCTGGTAGTATTCCGTAGGGGTCTGTAGGGTTCCGTAGGCACCTGCAGTGTTCTGTAGGAGCCCATAGGGTTTTAGTGAGGTTCCGTTGTGTCGCTAAGGGTCTTGTAGAGTGCTGTCGGGTCCTGGAGTATTCTGTAGGGTTCCAGAGGGGCTCGTAGGGTTCTGTCAAAATCTGTAGGCTTCCCTAGGGGCCCATAGAGTCCCGTAGATTTCCGTAGGGGCCTGTAGGGTTGTGTAAGTGCCCGCAGCAGTCTGTAGGAGTCTGTGGGATTCTGTAAGGTTCCGGAGGGTTCTGCAGGGTTCCGTAGGGGCCCGTAGAGTTCCGTAGTGGCTGGTAAAGTTCCGTAGGGGCTGGTAAAGTTCCGTAGGGCCCTGTGGGGTTCTGTATAAACCTGTAGGGTTCCGTAGGGGCCTGCAGGGTTCTGTAAGTGCCCGCAGGTGTCTGTAGGGTTCCGTAGGGTCCTGCAGGGTTTCGTAGGCACCTGCAGTGTTCTGTAGGAGCCCATAGGGTTTTAGTGAGGTTCCGTTGTGTTGCTAAGGGTCTTGTAGAGTGCTGTCGGGTCCTGGAGTATTCTGTAGGGTTCCAGAGGGGCTCGTAGGGTTCCGTCAAAATCTGTAGGCTTCCCTAGGGGCCCATAGAGTCCCGTAGATTTCCGTAGGGGCCTGTAGGGTTGTGTAAGTTCCCGCAGGGCTTGGTAGGAGCTTGTAGGGTGCCATATGTTTCCAGAGGGTTGTGTAGGGTTCCGTAGGGGCCTGTGGTGTTCCCTAGGGTCCTGTAGAGTCTTGTACAGTTCCGTAGGGTCCTGTAGGTTTCCATAAGCGCCCGCAGAGGTCTGAAGGGGCCCGTACTGTTCCGTAAGGATCCATAGGGTTCCGTAGAGCTTCGTAGGTTCCCTAGAGGCCTGTAGAGTACTGCAGGAGCCAGTAGTGTTCTGTAGGGGCCCGTAGGGTTCCGTCAAAATCTGTAGGCTTCCCTAGGGGCCCATAGAGTCCCGTAGATTTCCATAGGGGCCTGTAGGGTTGGATAAGTGCCCGCAGGGGTTAGTAGGAGCTTGTAGGGTGCCATATGTTTCCGGAGGGTTGTGTAGGGTTCCGTAGGGGCCTGTGGTGTTCCCTAGGGGCCTGTAGAGTCTCGTACGGTTCCGTAGGGGCCTGTAGTGTTCCCTAGGGGCCTGTAGAGTCTCGTACAGTTCCGTAGGGTCCTGTAGGTTTCCATAAGCGCCCGCAGAGGTCTGAAGGGGCCCGTACTGTTCCGTAAGGATCCACAGGGCTCCGTAGAGCTTCGTAGGTTTCCTAGAGGCCTGTAGAGTACCGCAGGAGCCAGTAGTGTTCTGTAGGGGCCCGTAGGGTTCCTTCCATAGGGGCTGGCAGTGTTCCGTAGGTGCCTCTAGGATTGTGTAAGTGCCCGCAGCAGTCTGTAGGAGTCTGTGGGATTCTGTAAGGTTCCGGAGGGTTCTGCAGGGTTCCGTAGGGGCCCGTAGAGTTCCGTAGTGGCTGGTAAAGTTCCGTAGGGCCCTGTGGGGTTCTGTATGGACCTGTAGGGTTCCGTAGGGGCCTGCAGGGTTCTGTAAGTGCCCGCAGGTGTCTGTAGGGTTCCGTAGGGTCCTGCAGGGTTTCGTAGGCACCTGCAGTGTTCTGTAGGAGCCCATAGGGTTTTAGTGAGGTTCCATTGTGTTGCTAAGGGTCTTGTAGAGTGGTGTCGGGTCCTGGAGTATTCTGTAGGGTTCCAGAGGGGCTCGTAGGGTTCCGTCAAAATCTGTAGGCTTCCCTAGGGGCCCATAGAGTCCCGTAGATTTCCGTAGGGGCCTGTAGGGTTGTGTAAGTGCCCGCAGGGGTTGGTAGGAGCTTGTAGGGTGCCATATGTTTCCAGAGGGTTGTGTAGGGTTCCGTAGGGGCCTGTGGTGTTCCCTAGGGTCCTGTAGAGTCTCGTACAGTTCCGTAGGGGCCTGTAGTGTTCCCTAGGGGCCTGTAGAGTCTCGTAGAGTTCCGTAGGGTCCTGTAGGTTTCCATAAGCGCCCACAGAGGTCTGAACGGGCCCGTACTGTTCCGTAAGGATCCATAGGGTTCCGTAGAGCTTCGTAGGTTCCCTAGAGGCCTGTAGAGTACTGCAGGAGCCAGTAGTGTTCTGTAGGGGCCCGTAGGGTTCCTTCCATAGGGGCTGGCAGTGTTCCGTAGGGGCCTCTAGGGTTGAGTAAGTGCCCGCAGGAGTCTGTAGGAATCCGTGGGATTCTGTAAGGTTCCGGAGGGTTCTGCAGGGTTCCGTAGGGGCCCGTAGAGTTCCGTAGTGGCTGGTAAAGTTCCGTAGGGCCCTGTACCGTTCCGTAACTGCCTGCAAGGATCTTTAGGCTTCCGTAGGGGCTGGTAGGGTTCCATAAAGTTCCGTGGGTTCCTGCAGAGTTCTGCAAGTGCCCGCAAGGGCCTGTAGGGGCGCACAGTGTTTCTGTCAGGTTCCGTAGAGTTCCGTAGGGGCCATAGGTTTCCGTAGTGGCTGGTAGTATTCCGTAGGGGTCTGTAGGGTTCCATAGGCACCTGCAGTGTTCTGTAGGAGCCCATAGGGTTTTAGTGAGGTTCTGTTGTGTTGCTAAGGGTCTTGTAGAGTGCTGTCGGGTCCTGGAGTATTCTGTAGGGTTCCAGAGGGGCTCGTAGTGTTCCGTCAAAATCTGTAGGCTTCCCTAGGGGCCCATAGAGTCCCGTAGATTTCCGTAGGGGCCTGTAGGATTGTGTAAGTGCCCGCAGGGGTTGGTAGGAGCTTGTAGGGTGCCATATGTTTCCGGAGGGTTGTGTAGGGTTCCGTAGGGGCCTGTGGTGTTCCCTAGGGTCCTGTAGAGTCTCGTACAGTTCCGTAGGGGCCTGTAGTGTTCCCTAGGGGCCTGTAGAGTCTCGTACAGTTCCGTAGGGTCCTGTAGGTTTCCATAAGCGCCCGCAGAGGTCTGAAGGGGCCCGTACTGTTCCGTAAGGATCCATAGGGTTCCGTAGAGCTTCGTAGGTTCCCTAGAAGCCTGTAGAGTACTGCAGGAGCCAGTAGTGTTCTGTAGGGGCCCGTAGGGTTCCGTCAAAATCTGTAGTCTTCCCTAGGGGCCCATAGAGTCCCGTAGATTTCCGTAGGGGCCTGTAGGGTTGGGTAAGTGCCCGCAGGGGTTGGTAGGAGCTTGTAGGGTGCCATATGTTTCCAGAGGGTTGTGTAGGGTTCCGTAGGGGCCTGTGGTGTTCCCTAGGGGCCTGTAGAGTCTCGTACAGTTCCGTAGGGTCCTGTAGGTTTCCATAAGCGCCCACAGAGGTCTGAAGGGGCCCGTACTGTTCCGTAAGGATCCATAGGGTTCCGTAGAGCTTCGTAGGTTCCCTAGAGGCCTGTAGAGTACTGCAGGAGCCAGTAGTGTTCTGTAGGGGCCCGTAGGGTTCCTTCCATAGGAGCTGGCAGTGTTCCGTAGGGGCCTCTAGGGTTGAGTAAGTGCCCGCAGGAGTCTGTAGGAATCCGTGGGATTCTGTAAGGTTCCGGAGGGTTCTGCAGGGTTCCGTAGGGGCCCGTAGAGTTCCGTAGTGGCTGGTAAAGTTCCGTAGGGCCCTGTACCGTTCCGTAACTGCCTGCAAGGGTCTTTAGGCTTCCGTAGGGGCTGGTAGGGTTCCATAAAGTTCCGTGGGTTCCTGCAGAGTTCTGCAAGTGCCCGCAAGGGCCTGTAGGGGCGCACAGTGTTTCTGTCAGGTTCCGTAGAGTTCCGTAGGGGCCATAGGTTTCCGTAGTGGCTGGTAGTATTCCGTAGGGGTCTGTAGGGTTCCATAGGCACCTGCAGTGTTCTGTAGGAGCCCATAGGGTTTTAGTGAGGTTCTGTTGTGTTGCTAAGGGTCTTGTAGAGTGCTGTCGGGTCCTGGAGTATTCTGTAGGGTTCCAGAGGGGCTCGTAGGGTTCCGTCAAAATCTGTAGGCTTCCCTAGGGGCCCATAGAGTCCCGTAGATTTCCGTAGGGGCCTGTAGGGTTGTGTAAGTGCCCGCAGGGGTTGGTAGGAGCTTGTAGGGTGCCATATGTTTCCGGAGGGTTGTGTAGGGTTCCGTAGGGGCCTGTGGTGTTCCCTAGGGTCCTGTAGAGTCTCGTACAGTTCCGTAGGGGCCTGTAGTGTTCCCTAGGGGCCTGTAGAGTCTCGTACAGTTCCGTAGGGTCCTGTAGGTTTCCATAAGCGCCCGCAGAGGTCTGAAGGGGCCCGTACTGTTCCGTAAGGATCCATAGGGTTCCGTAGAGCTTCGTAGGTTCCCTAGAAGCCTGTAGAGTACTGCAGGAGCCAGTAGTGTTCTGTAGGGGCCCGTAGGGTTCCGTCAAAATCTGTAGTCTTCCCTAGGGGCCCATAGAGTCCCGTAGATTTCCGTAGGGGCCTGTAGGGTTGGGTAAGTGCCCGCAGGGGTTGGTAGGAGCTTGTAGGGTGCCATATGTTTCCAGAGGGTTGTGTAGGGTTCCGTAGGGGCCTGTGGTGTTCCCTAGGGGCCTGTAGAGTCTCGTACAGTTCCGTAGGGTCCTGTAGGTTTCCATAAGCGCCCACAGAGGTCTGAAGGGGCCCGTACTGTTCCGTAAGGATCCATAGGGTTCCGTAGAGCTTCGTAGGTTCCCTAGAGGCCTGTAGAGTACTGCAGGAGCCAGTAGTGTTCTGTAGGGGCCCGTAGGGTTCCTTCCATAGGAGCTGGCAGTGTTCCGTAGGGGCCTCTAGGGTTGAGTAAGTGCCCGCAGGAGTCTGTAGGAATCCGTGGGATTCTGTAAGGTTCCGGAGGGTTCTGCAGGGTTCCGTAGGGGCCCGTAGAGTTCCGTAGTGGCTGGTAAAGTTCCGTAGGGCCCTGTACCGTTCCGTAACTGCCTGCAAGGGTCTTTAGGCTTCCGTAGGGGCTGGTAGGGTTCCATAAAGTTCCGTGGGTTCCTGCAGAGTTCTGCAAGTGCCCGCAAGGGCCTGTAGGGGCGCACAGTGTTTCTGTCAGGTTCCGTAGAGTTCCGTAGGGGCCATAGGTTTCCGTAGTGGCTGGTAGTATTCCGTAGGGGTCTGTAGGGTTCCATAGGCACCTGCAGTGTTCTGTAGGAGCCCATAGGGTTTTAGTGAGGTTCTGTTGTGTTGCTAAGGGTCTTGTAGAGTGCTGTCGGGTCCTGGAGTATTCTGTAGGGTTCCACAGGGGCTCGTAGTGTTCCGTCAAAATCTGTAGGCTTTCCTAGGGGCCCATAGAGTCCTGTAGATTTCCGTAGGGGCCTGTAGGATTGTGTAAGTGCCCGCAGGGGTTGGTAGGAGCTTGTAGGGTGCCATATGTTTCCGGAGGGTTGTGTAGGGTTCCGTAGGGGCCTGTGGTGTTCCCTAGGGGCCTGTAGAGTCTCGTACAGTTCCGTAGGGGCCTGTAGTGTTCCCTAGGGGCCTGTAGAGTCTCGTACAGTTCCATAGGGTCCTGTAGGTTTCCATAAGCGCCCGCAGAGGTCTGAAGGGGCCCGTACTGTTCCGTAAGGATCCATAGGGTTCCGTAGAGCTTCGTAGGTTCCCTAGAAGCCTGTAGAGTACTGCAGGAGCCAGTAGTGTTCTGTAGGGGCCCGTAGGGTTCCGTCAAAATCTGTAGGCTTCCCTAGGGGCCCATAGAGTCCCGTAGATTTCCGTAGGGGCCTGTAGGGTTGGGTAAGTGCCCGCAGGGGTTGGTAGGAGCTTGTAGGGTGCCATATGTTTCTGGAGGGTTGTGTAGGGTTCCGTAGGGGCCTGTGGTGTTCCCTAGGGGCCTCTAGAGTCTCGTACAGTTCCGTAGGGTCCTGTAGGTTTCCATAAGCGCCCGCAGAGGTCTGAAGGGGCCCGTACTGTTCCGTAAGGATCCATAGGGCTCTGTAGAGCTTCGTAGGTTCCCTAGAGGCCTGTAGAGTACTGCAGGAGCCAGTAGTGTTCTGTAGGGGCCCGTAAGGTTCCTTCCATAGGGGCTGGCAGTGTTCCGTAGGGGCCTCTAGGGTTGAGTAAGTGCCCGCAGGAGTCTGTAGGAATCCGTGGGATTCTGTAAGGTTCCGGAGGGTTCTGCAGGGTTCCGTAGGGGCCCGTAGAGTTCCGTAGTGGCTGGTAAAGTTCCCTAGGGCCCTGTACCGTTCCGTAACTGCCTGCAAGGGTCTTTAGGCTTCCTTAGGGGCTGGAAGGTTTCCATAAAGTTCCGTGGTTTCCTGCAGAGTTCTGCAAGTGCCCGCAAGGGCCTGTAGGGGCGCACAGTGTTTCTGTCAGGTTCCGTAGAGTTCCGTAGGGGCCATAGGTTTCCGTAGTGGCTGGTAGTATTCCGTAGGGGTCTGTAGGGTTCCGTAGGTACCTGCAGTGTTCTGTAGGAGCCCATAGGGTTTTAGTGAGGTTCCGTTGTGTTGCTAAGGGTCTTGTAGAGTGCTGTAGGGTCCTGGAGTATTCTGTAGGGTTCCAGAGGGGCTCATAGGGTTCCTTCAAAATCTGTAGGGTTCCCTAGGGGCCTGTAGAGTCTCGTACGGTTCCGTATGGGCCTGTGGTGTTCCCTAGGGTCCTGTAGAGTCTCGTACGGTTCCGTAGGGTCCTGTAGGTTTCCATAAGCGCCCGCAGAGGTCTGAAGGGGCCCGTACTGTTCCGTAAGGATCCATAGGGCTCCGTAGAGCTTCGTAGGTTCCCTAGAGGCCTGTAGAGTACTGCAGGAGCCAGTAGTGTTCTGTAGGGGCCCGTAGGGTTCCGTCAAAATCTGTAGGCTTCCCTAGGGGCCCATAGAGTCCTGTAGATTTCCGTAGGGGCCTGTAGGGTTGGGTAAGTGCCCGCAGGGGTTAGTAGGAGCTTGTAGGGTGCCATATGTTTCCGGAGGGTTGTGTAGGGTTCCGTAGGGGCCTTTGGTGTTCCCTAGGGGCCTGTAGAGTCTCGTACAGTTCCGTAGGGGCCTGTAGTGTTCCCTAGGGGCCTGTAGAGTCTCGTACAGTTCCGTAGGGTCCTGTAGGTTTCCATAAGCGCCCGCAGAGGTCTGAAGGGGCCCGTACTGTTCCGTAAGGATCCATAGGGTTCCGTAGAGCTTCGTAGGTTCCCTAGAGGCCTGTAGAGTACTGCAGGAGCCAGTAGTGTTCTGTAGGGGCCCGTAGGGTTCCTTCCATAGGGGCTGGCAGTGTTCCGTAGAGGCCTCTAGGGTTGAGTAAGTGCCCGCAGGAGTCTGTAGGAATCCGTGGGATTCTGTAAGGTTCCGGAGGGTTCTGCAGGGTTCCGTAGGGGCCCGTAGAGTTCCGTAGTGGCTGGTAAAGTTCCGTAGGGCCCTGTACCGTTCCGTAACTGCCTGCAAGGATCTTTAGGCTTCCGTAGGGGCTGGTAGGGTTCCATAAAGTTCCGTGGGTTCCTGCAGAGTTCTGCAAGTGCCCGCAAGGGCCTGTATGGGCGCACAGTGTTTCTGCCAGGTTCCGTAGAGTTCCGTAGGGGCCATAGGTTTCCGTAGTGGCTGGTAGTATTCCGTAGGGGTCTGTAGGGTTCCATAGGCACCTGCAGTGTTCTGTAGGAGCCCATAGGGTTTTAGTGAGGTTCTGTTGTGTTGCTAAGGGTCTTGTAGAGTGCTGTCGGGTCCTGGAGTATTCTGTAGGGCTCCAGAGGGGCTCGTAGGGTTCCGTCAAAATCTGTAGGCATCCCTAGGGGCCCATAGAGTCCCGTAGATTTCCATAGGTGCCTGTAGGATTGTGTAAGTGCCCGCAGGGGTTGGTAGGAGCTTGTAGGGTGCCATATGTTTCCGGAGGGTTGTGTAGGGTTCCGTAGGGGCCTTTGGTGTTCCCTAGGGGCCTGTAGAGTCTCGTACAGTTCCGTAGGGGCCTGTAGTGTTCCCTAGGGGCCTGTAGAGTCTCGTACAGTTCCGTAGGGTCCTGTAGGTTTCCATAAGCGCCCGCAGAGGTCTGAAGGGGCCCGTACTGTTCCGTAAGGATCCATAGGGTTCCGTAGAGCTTCGTAGGTTCCCTAGAGGCCTGTAGAGTACTGCAGGAGCCAGTAGTGTTCTGTAGGGGCCCGTAGGGTTCCGTCAAAATCTGTAGGCTTCCCTAGGGGCCCATAGAGTCCCGTAGATTTCCGTAGGGGCCTGTAGGGTTGGGTAAGTGCCCGCAGGGGTTAGTAGGAGCTTGTAGGGTGCCATATGTTTCCGGAGGGTTGTGTAGGGTTCCGTAGGGGCCTGTGGTGTTCCCTAGGGGTCTGTAGAGTCTCGTACAGTTCCGTAGGGGCCTGTAGTGTTTCCTAGGGGCCTCTAGAGTCTCGTACAGTTCCGTAGGGTCCTGTAGGTTTCCATAAGCGCCCGCAGAGGTCTGAAGGGGCCCGTACTGTGCCGTAAGGATCCATAGGGCTCTGTAGAGCTTCGTAGGTTCCCTAGAGGCCTGTAGAGTACTGCAGGAGCCAGTAGTGTTCTGTAGGGGCCCGTAGGGTTCCTTCCATAGGGGCTGGCAGTGTTCCGTAGGGGCCTCTAGGGTTGTGTAAGTGCCCGCAGGAGTCTGTAGGAATCCGTGGGATTCTGTAAGGTTCCGGAGGGTTCTGCAGGGTTCCGTAGGGGCCCGTAGAGTTCCGTAGTGGCTGGTAAAGTTCCCTAGGGCCCTGTACCGTTCCGTAACTGCCTGCAAGGATCTTTAGGCTTCCGTAGGGGCTGGTAGGGTTCCATAAAGTTCCGTGGGTTCCTGCAGAGTTCTGCAAGTGCCCACAAGGGCCTGTAGGGGCGCACAGTGTTTCTGTCAGGTTCCGTAGAGTTCCGTAGGGGCCATAGGTTTCCGTAGTGGCTGGTAGTATTCCGTAGGGGTCTGTAGGGTTCCATAGGCACCTGCAGTGTTCTGTAGGAGCCCATAGGGTTTTAGTGAGGTTCTGTTGTGTTGCTAAGGGTCTTGTAGAGTGCTGTCGGGTCCTGGAGTATTCTGTAGGGTTCCAGAGGGGCTCGTAGGGTTCCGTCAAAATCTGTAGGCTTCCCTAGGGGCCCATAGAGTCCCGTAGATTTCCGTAGGGGCCTGTAGGGTTGTGTAAGTGCCCGCAGGGGTTGGTAGGAGCTTGTAGGGTGCCATATGTTTCCGGAGGGTTGTGTAGGGTTCCGTAGGGGCCTGTGGTGTTCCCTAGGGTCCTGTAGAGTCTCGTACGGTTCCGTAGGGGCCTGTAGTGTTCCCTAGGGGCCTGTAGAGTCTCGTACAGTTCCGTAGGGTCCTGTAGGTTTCCATAAGCGCCCGCAGAGGTCTGAAGGGGCCCGTACTGTTCCGTAAGGATCCATAGGGTTCCGTAGAGCTTCGTAGGTTCCCTAGAAGCCTGTAGAGTACTGCAGGAGCCAGTAGTGTTCTGTAGGGGCCCGTAGGGTTCCGTCAAAATCTGTAGTCTTCCCTAGGGGCCCATAGAGTCCCGTAGATTTCCGTAGGGGCCTGTAGGGTTGGGTAAGTGCCCGCAGGGGTTGGTAGGAGCTTGTAGGGTGCCATATGTTTCCAGAGGGTTGTGTAGGGTTCCGTAGGGGCCTGTGGTGTTCCCTAGGGGCCTGTAGAGTCTCGTACAGTTCCGTAGGGTCCTGTAGGTTTCCATAAGCGCCCACAGAGGTCTGAAGGGGCCCGTACTGTTCCGTAAGGATCCATAGGGTTCCGTAGAGCTTCGTAGGTTCCCTAGAGGCCTGTAGAGTACTGCAGGAGCCAGTAGTGTTCTGTAGGGGCCCGTAGGGTTCCTTCCATAGGAGCTGGCAGTGTTCCGTAGGGGCCTCTAGGGTTGAGTAAGTGCCCGCAGGAGTCTGTAGGAATCCGTGGGATTCTGTAAGGTTCCGGAGGGTTCTGCAGGGTTCCGTAGGGGCCCGTAGAGTTCCGTAGTGGCTGGTAAAGTTCCGTAGGGCCCTGTACCGTTCCGTAACTGCCTGCAAGGGTCTTTAGGCTTCCGTAGGGGCTGGTAGGGTTCCATAAAGTTCCGTGGGTTCCTGCAGAGTTCTGCAAGTGCCCGCAAGGGCCTGTAGGGGCGCACAGTGTTTCTGTCAGGTTCCGTAGAGTTCCGTAGGGGCCATAGGTTTCCGTAGTGGCTGGTAGTATTCCGTAGGGGTCTGTAGGGTTCCATAGGCACCTGCAGTGTTCTGTAGGAGCCCATAGGGTTTTAGTGAGGTTCTGTTGTGTTGCTAAGGGTCTTGTAGAGTGCTGTCGGGTCCTGGAGTATTCTGTAGGGTTCCACAGGGGCTCGTAGTGTTCCGTCAAAATCTGTAGGCTTTCCTAGGGGCCCATAGAGTCCTGTAGATTTCCGTAGGGGCCTGTAGGATTGTGTAAGTGCCCGCAGGGGTTGGTAGGAGCTTGTAGGGTGCCATATGTTTCCGGAGGGTTGTGTAGGGTTCCGTAGGGGCCTGTGGTGTTCCCTAGGGGCCTGTAGAGTCTCGTACAGTTCCGTAGGGGCCTGTAGTGTTCCCTAGGGGCCTGTAGAGTCTCGTACAGTTCCATAGGGTCCTGTAGGTTTCCATAAGCGCCCGCAGAGGTCTGAAGGGGCCCGTACTGTTCCGTAAGGATCCATAGGGTTCCGTAGAGCTTCGTAGGTTCCCTAGAAGCCTGTAGAGTACTGCAGGAGCCAGTAGTGTTCTGTAGGGGCCCGTAGGGTTCCGTCAAAATCTGTAGGCTTCCCTAGGGGCCCATAGAGTCCCGTAGATTTCCGTAGGGGCCTGTAGGGTTGGGTAAGTGCCCGCAGGGGTTGGTAGGAGCTTGTAGGGTGCCATATGTTTCTGGAGGGTTGTGTAGGGTTCCGTAGGGGCCTGTGGTGTTCCCTAGGGGCCTCTAGAGTCTCGTACAGTTCCGTAGGGTCCTGTAGGTTTCCATAAGCGCCCGCAGAGGTCTGAAGGGGCCCGTACTGTTCCGTAAGGATCCATAGGGCTCTGTAGAGCTTCGTAGGTTCCCTAGAGGCCTGTAGAGTACTGCAGGAGCCAGTAGTGTTCTGTAGGGGCCCGTAAGGTTCCTTCCATAGGGGCTGGCAGTGTTCCGTAGGGGCCTCTAGGGTTGAGTAAGTGCCCGCAGGAGTCTGTAGGAATCCGTGGGATTCTGTAAGGTTCCGGAGGGTTCTGCAGGGTTCCGTAGGGGCCCGTAGAGTTCCGTAGTGGCTGGTAAAGTTCCCTAGGGCCCTGTACCGTTCCGTAACTGCCTGCAAGGGTCTTTAGGCTTCCTTAGGGGCTGGAAGGTTTCCATAAAGTTCCGTGGTTTCCTGCAGAGTTCTGCAAGTGCCCGCAAGGGCCTGTAGGGGCGCACAGTGTTTCTGTCAGGTTCCGTAGAGTTCCGTAGGGGCCATAGGTTTCCGTAGTGGCTGGTAGTATTCCGTAGGGGTCTGTAGGGTTCCGTAGGTACCTGCAGTGTTCTGTAGGAGCCCATAGGGTTTTAGTGAGGTTCCGTTGTGTTGCTAAGGGTCTTGTAGAGTGCTGTAGGGTCCTGGAGTATTCTGTAGGGTTCCAGAGGGGCTCATAGGGTTCCTTCAAAATCTGTAGGGTTCCCTAGGGGCCTGTAGAGTCTCGTACGGTTCCGTATGGGCCTGTGGTGTTCCCTAGGGTCCTGTAGAGTCTCGTACGGTTCCGTAGGGTCCTGTAGGTTTCCATAAGCGCCCGCAGAGGTCTGAAGGGGCCCGTACTGTTCCGTAAGGATCCATAGGGTTCCGTAGAGCTTCGTAGGTTCCCTAGAGGCCTGTAGAGTACTGCAGGAGCCAGTAGTGTTCTGTAGGGGCCCGTAGGGTTCCGTCAAAATCTGTAGGCTTCCCTAGGGGCCCATAGAGTCCTGTAGATTTCCGTAGGGGCCTGTAGGGTTGGGTAAGTGCCCGCAGGGGTTAGTAGGAGCTTGTAGGGTGCCATATGTTTCCGGAGGGTTGTGTAGGGTTCCGTAGGGGCCTTTGGTGTTCCCTAGGGGCCTGTAGAGTCTCGTACAGTTCCGTAGGGGCCTGTAGTGTTCCCTAGGGGCCTGTAGAGTCTCGTACAGTTCCGTAGGGTCCTGTAGGTTTCCATAAGCGCCCGCAGAGGTCTGAAGGGGCCCGTACTGTTCCGTAAGGATCCATAGGGTTCCGTAGAGCTTCGTAGGTTCCCTAGAGGCCTGTAGAGTACTGCAGGAGCCAGTAGTGTTCTGTAGGGGCCCGTAGGGTTCCTTCCATAGGGGCTGGCAGTGTTCCGTAGAGGCCTCTAGGGTTGAGTAAGTGCCCGCAGGAGTCTGTAGGAATCCGTGGGATTCTGTAAGGTTCCGGAGGGTTCTGCAGGGTTCCGTAGGGGCCCGTAGAGTTCCGTAGTGGCTGGTAAAGTTCCGTAGGGCCCTGTACCGTTCCGTAACTGCCTGCAAGGATCTTTAGGCTTCCGTAGGGGCTGGTAGGGTTCCATAAAGTTCCGTGGGTTCCTGCAGAGTTCTGCAAGTGCCCGCAAGGGCCTGTATGGGCGCACAGTGTTTCTGCCAGGTTCCGTAGAGTTCCGTAGGGGCCATAGGTTTCCGTAGTGGCTGGTAGTATTCCGTAGGGGTCTGTAGGGTTCCATAGGCACCTGCAGTGTTCTGTAGGAGCCCATAGGGTTTTAGTGAGGTTCTGTTGTGTTGCTAAGGGTCTTGTAGAGTGCTGTCGGGTCCTGGAGTATTCTGTAGGGCTCCAGAGGGGCTCGTAGGGTTCCGTCAAAATCTGTAGGCATCCCTAGGGGCCCATAGAGTCCTGTAGATTTCCGTAGGGGCCTGTAGGGTTGTGTAAGTGCCCGCAGGGGTTAGTAGGAGCTTGTAGGGTGCCATATGTTTCCGGAGGGTTGTGTAGGGTTCCGTAGGGGCCTTTGGTGTTCCCTAGGGGCCTGTAGAGTCTCGTACAGTTCCGTAGGGTCCTGTAGGTTTCCATAAGCGCCCGCAGAGGTCTGAAGGGGCCCGTACTGTTCCGTAAGGATCCACAGGGCTCCGTAGAGCTTGGTAGGTTCCCTAGAGGCCTGTAGAGTACTGCAGGAGCCAGTAGTGTTCTGTAGGGGCCCGTAGGGTTCCGTCAAAATCTGTAGGGTTCCCTAGGGGCCCATAGAGTCCCGTAGATTTCCGTAGGGGCCTGTAGGGTTGGATAAGTGCCCGCAGGGGTTAGTAGGAGCTTGTAGGGTGCCATATGTTTCCGGAGGGTTGTGTAGGGTTCCGTAGGGGCCTGTGGTGTTCCCTAGGGGCCTGTAGAGTCTCGTACGGTTCCGTATGGGCCTGTGGTGTTCCCTAGGGTCCTGTAGAGTCTCGTACGGTTCCGTAGGGTCCTGTAGGTTTCCATAAGCGCCCGCAGAGGTCTGAAGGGGCCCGTACTGTTCCGTAAGGATCCACAGGGCTCCGTAGAGCTTCGTAGGTTTCCTAGACGCCTGTAGAGTACCGCAGGAGCCAGTAGTGTTCTGTAGGGGCCCGTAGGGTTCCTTCCATAGGGGCTGGCAGTGTTCCGTAGGGGCCTCTAGGGTTGAGTAAGTGCCCGCAGCAGTCTGTAGGAGTCTGTGGGATTCTGTAAGGTTCCGGAGGGTTCTGCAGGGTTCCGTAGGGGCCCGTAGAGTTCCATAGTGGCTGGTAAAGTTCCGTAGGGCCCTGTGGGGTTCTGTATGGACCTTTAGGGTTCCGTAGGGGCCTGCAGGGTTTCGTAGGCACCTGCAGTGTTCTGTAGGAGCCCATAGGGTTTTAGTGAGGTTCCATTGTGTTGCTAAGGGTCTTGTAGAGTGCTATCGGGTCCTGGAGTATTCTGTAGGGTTCCAGAGGGGCTCGTAGGGTTCCGTCAAAATCTGTAGGCTTCCCTAGGGGCCCATAGAGTCCCGTAGATTTCCGTAGGGGCCTGTAGGGTTGTGTATGTGCCCGCAGGGGTTGGTAGGAGCTTGTAGGGTGCCATATGTTTCCAGAGGGTTGTGTAGGGTTCCGTAGGGGCCTGTGGTGTTCCCTAGGGGCCTGTAGAGTCTCGTACAGTTCCGTAGGGTCCTGTAGGTTTCCATAAGCGCCCACAGAGGTCTGAAGGGGCCCGTACTGTTCCGTAAGGATCCATAGGGTTCCGTAGAGCTTCGTAGGTTCCCTAGAGGCCTGTAGAGTACTGCAGGAGCCAGTAGTGTTCTGTAGGGGCCCGTAGGGTTCCTTCCATAGGAGCTGGCAGTGTTCCGTAGGGGCCTCTAGGGTTGAGTAAGTGCCCGCAGGAGTCTGTAGGAATCCGTGGGATTCTGTAAGGTTCCGGAGGGTTCTGCAGGGTTCCGTAGGGGCCCGTAGAGTTCCGTAGTGGCTGGTAAAGTTCCGTAGGGCCCTGTACCGTTCCGTAACTGCCTGCAAGGATCTTTAGGCTTCCGTAGGGGCTGGTAGGGTTCCATAAAGTTCCGTGGGTTCCTGCAGAGTTCTGCAAGTGCCCGCAAGGGCCTGTAGGGGCGCACAGTGTTTCTGTCAGGTTCCGTAGAGTTCCGTAGGGGCCATAGGTTTCCGTAGTGGCTGGTAGTATTCCGTAGGGGTCTGTAGGGTTCCATAGGCACCTGCAGTGTTCTGTAGGAGCCCATAGGGTTTTAGTGAGGTTCTGTTGTGTTGCTAAGGGTCTTGTAGAGTGCTGTCGGGTCCTGGAGTATTCTGTAGGGTTCCAGAGGGGCTCGTAGGGTTCCGTCAAAATCTGTAGGCTTCCCTAGGGGCCCATAGAGTCCTGTAGATTTCTGTAGGGGCCTGTAGGATTGTGTAAGTGCCCGCAGGGGTTGGTAGGAGCTTGTAGGGTGCCATATGTTTCCGGAGGGTTGTGTAGGGTTCCGTAGGGGCCTTTGGTGTTCCCTAGGGGCCTGTAGAGTCTCGTACAGTTCCGTAGGGGCCTGTAGTGTTCCCTAGGGGCCTGTAGAGTCTCGTACAGTTCCGTAGGGTCCTGTAGGTTTCCATAAGCGCCCGCAGAGGTCCGAAGGGGCCCGTACTGTTCCGTAAGGATCCATAGGGTTCCGTAGAGCTTCGTAGGTTCCCTAGAGGCCTGTAGAGTACTGCAGGAGCCAGTAGTGTTCTGTAGGGGCCCGTAGGGTTCCGTCAAAATCTGTAGGCTTCCCTAGGGGCCCATAGAGTCCCGTAGATTTCCGTAGGGGCCTGTAGGGTTGTGTAAGTGCCCGCAGGGGTTAGTAGGAGCTTGTAGGGTGCCATATGTTTCCGGAGGGTTGTGTAGGGTTCCGTAGGGGCCTGTGGTGTTCCCTAGGGGCCTGTAGAGTCTCGTACAGTTCCGTAGGGGCCTGTAGTGTTTCCTAGGGGCCTCTAGAGTCTCGTACAGTTCCGTAGGGTCCTGTAGGTTTCCATAAGCGCCCGCAGAGGTCTGAAGGGGCCCGTACTGTTCCGTAAGGATCCATAGGGCTCCGTAGAGCTTCGTAGGTTCCCTAGAGGCCTGTAGAGTACTGCAGGAGCCAGTAGTGTTCTGTAGGGGCCCGTAGGGTTCCTTCCATAGGGGCTGGCAGTGTTCCGTAGGGGCCTCTAGGGTTGTGTAAGTGCCCGCAGGAGTCTGTAGGAATCCGTGGGATTCTGTAAGGTTCCGGAGGGTTCTGCAGGGTTCCGTAGGGGCCCGTAGAGTTCCGTAGTGGCTGGTAAAGTTCCCTAGGGCCCTGTACCGTTCCGTAACTGCCTGCAAGGATCTTTAGGCTTCCGTAGGGGCTGGTAGGGTTCCATAAAGTTCCGTGGGTTCCTGCAGAGTTCTGCAAGTGCCCACAAGGGCCTGTAGGGGCGCACAGTGTTTCTGTCAGGTTCCGTAGAGTTCCGTAGGGGCCATAGGTTTCCGTAGTGGCTGGTAGTATTCCGTAGGGGTCTGTAGGGTTCCATAGGCACCTGCAGTGTTCTGTAGGAGCCCATAGGGTTTTAGTGAGGTTCTGTTGTGTTGCTAAGGGTCTTGTAGAGTGCTGTCGGGTCCTGGAGTATTCTGTAGGGTTCCAGAGGGGCTCGTAGGGTTCCGTCAAAATCTGTAGGCTTCCCTAGGGGCCCATAGAGTCCCGTAGATTTCCGTAGGGGCCTGTAGGGTTGTGTAAGTGCCCGCAGGGGTTGGTAGGAGCTTGTAGGGTGCCATATGTTTCCGGAGGGTTGTGTAGGGTTCCGTAGGGGCCTGTGGTGTTCCCTAGGGTCCTGTAGAGTCTCGTACAGTTCCGTAGGGGCCTGTAGTGTTCCCTAGGGGCCTGTAGAGTCTCGTACAGTTCCGTAGGGTCCTGTAGGTTTCCATAAGCGCCCGCAGAGGTCTGAAGGGGCCCGTACTGTTCCGTAAGGATCCATAGGGTTCCGTAGAGCTTCGTAGGTTCCCTAGAAGCCTGTAGAGTACTGCAGGAGCCAGTAGTGTTCTGTAGGGGCCCGTAGGGTTCCGTCAAAATCTGTAGGCTTCCCTAGGGGCCCATAGAGTCCCGTAGATTTCCGTAGGGGCCTGTAGGGTTGGGTAAGTGCCCGCAGGGGTTGGTAGGAGCTTGTAGGGTGCCATATGTTTCCAGAGGGTTGTGTAGGGTTCCGTAGGGGCCTGTGGTGTTCCCTAGGGGCCTGTAGAGTCTCGTACAGTTCCGTAGGGTCCTGTAGGTTTCCATAAGCGCCCGCAGAGGTCTGAAGGGGCCCGTACTGTTCCGTAAGGATCCATAGGGTTCCGTAGAGCTTCGTAGGTTCCCTAGAGGCCTGTAGAGTACTGCAGGAGCCAGTAGTGTTCTGTAGGGGCCCGTAGGGTTCCTTCCATAGGAGCTGGCAGTGTTCCGTAGGGGCCTCTAGGGTTGAGTAAGTGCCCGCAGGAGTCTGTAGGAATCCGTGGGATTCTGTAAGGTTCCGGAGGGTTCTGCAGGGTTCCGTAGGGGCCCGTAGAGTTCCGTAGTGGCTGGTAAAGTTCCGTAGGGCCCTGTACCGTTCCGTAACTGCCTGCAAGGATCTTTAGGCTTCCGTAGGGGCTGGTAGGGTTCCATAAAGTTCCGTGGGTTCCTGCAGAGTTCTGCAAGTGCCCGCAAGGGCCTGTAGGGGCGCACAGTGTTTCTGTCAGGTTCCGTAGAGTTCCGTAGGGGCCATAGGTTTCCGTAGTGGCTGGTAGTATTCCGTAGGGGTCTGTAGGGTTCCATAGGCACCTGCAGTGTTCTGTAGGAGCCCATAGGGTTTTAGTGAGGTTCTGTTGTGTTGCTAAGGGTCTTGTAGAGTGCTGTCGGGTCCTGGAGTATTCTGTAGGGTTCCAGAGGGGCTCGTAGGGTTCCGTCAAAATCTGTAGGCTTCCCTAGGGGCCCATAGAGTCCTGTAGATTTCTGTAGGGGCCTGTAGGATTGTGTAAGTGCCCGCAGGGGTTGGTAGGAGCTTGTAGGGTGCCATATGTTTCCGGAGGGTTGTGTAGGGTTCCGTAGGGGCCTTTGGTGTTCCCTAGGGGCCTGTAGAGTCTCGTACAGTTCCGTAGGGGCCTGTAGTGTTCCCTAGGGGCCTGTAGAGTCTCGTACAGTTCCGTAGGGTCCTGTAGGTTTCCATAAGCGCCCGCAGAGGTCCGAAGGGGCCCGTACTGTTCCGTAAGGATCCATAGGGTTCCGTAGAGCTTCGTAGGTTCCCTAGAGGCCTGTAGAGTACTGCAGGAGCCAGTAGTGTTCTGTAGGGGCCCGTAGGGTTCCGTCAAAATCTGTAGGCTTCCCTAGGGGCCCATAGAGTCCCGTAGATTTCCGTA
Organism: Numenius arquata; assembly: GCF_964106895.1. Lineage (NCBI taxonomy): Eukaryota > Metazoa > Chordata > Aves > Charadriiformes > Scolopacidae > Numenius > Numenius arquata. The sequence goes on from NW_027415500.1 coordinate 37,172, forward strand.
GGGGCCTGTAGGGTTGTGTAAGTGCCCGCAGGGGTTAGTAGGAGCTTGTAGGGTGCCATATGTTTCCGGAGGGTTGTGTAGGGTTCCGTAGGGGCCTGTGGTGTTCCCTAGGGGCCTGTAGAGTCTCGTACAGTTCCGTAGGGGCCTGTAGTGTTTCCTAGGGGCCTCTAGAGTCTCGTACAGTTCCGTAGGGTCCTGTAGGTTTCCATAAGCGCCCGCAGAGGTCTGAAGGGGCCCGTACTGTGCCGTAAGGATCCATAGGGTTCCGTAGAGCTTCGTAGGTTCCCTAGAGGCCTCTGGAGTACCGCAGGAGCCAGTAGTGCTCTGTAGGGGCCCGTAGGGTTCCTTCCATAGGAGCTGGCAGTGTTCCGTAGGGTCCTCTAGGGTTGAGTAAGTGCCCGCAGGAGTCTGTAGGAATCCGTGGGATTCTGTAAGGTTCTGGAGGGTTCTGCAGGGTTCCGTAGGGGCCCGTAGAGTTCCATAGTGGCTGGTAAAGTTCCCTAGGGCCCTGTACCGTTCCGTAACTGCCTGCAAGGGTCTTTAGGCTTCCGTAAGGGCTGGTAGGGTTCCATAAAGTTCCGTGGGTTCCTGCAGAGTTCTGCAAGTGCCCGCAAGGGCCTGTAGGGGCCCACAGTGTTTCTGCCAGGTTCCGTAGAGTTCCGTAGGGGCCATATTTTTCTGTAGTGGCTGGTAGTATTCTGTAGGGGTCTGTAGGGTTCCGTAGGCGCCTGCAGTGTTCTGTAGGAGCCCATAGGGTTTTAGTGAGGTTCCGTTGTGTTGCTAAGGGTCTTGTAGAGTGCTGTCGGGTCCTGGAGTATTCTGTAGGGTTCCAGAGGGGCTCGTAGGGTTCCGTTGAAATCTGTAGGCTTCCCTAGGGGCCCGTAGAGTCCCGTAGATTTCCGTAGGGGCCTGTAGGGTTATGTAAGTGCCCGCAGGGGTTGGTAGGAGCTTGTAGGGTTCCATAAGTTTCCAGAGGGTTGTGTAGGGTTCCGTAGGGGCCTGTGGTGTTCCCTAAGGGCCTGCAGAGTCTCGTACGGTTCCGTAGGGGCCTGTGGTGTTCCCTAGGGGCCTGTAGAGTCTCGTACAGTTCTAAAGGGTCCTGTAGAGTCTCGTACAGTTCCGTAGGGTCCTGTAGGTTTCCATAAGCGCCCGCAGAGGTCTGAAGGGGCCCGTACTGTGCCGTAAGGATCCATAGGGTTCCGTAGAGCTTCGTAGGTTCCCTAGAGGCCTCTGGAGTACCGCAGGAGCCAGTAGTGTTCTGTAGGGGCCCGTAGGGTTCCTTCCATAGGAGCTGGCAGTGTTCCGTAGGGTCCTCTAGGGTTGAGTAAGTGCCCGCAGGAGTCTGTAGGAATCCGTGGGATTCTGTAAGGTTCTGCAGGGTTCTGCAGGGTTCCGTAGGGGCCCGTAGAGTTCCATAGTGGCTGGTAAAGTTCCCTAGGGCCCTGTACCGTTCCGTAACTGCCTGCAAGAGTCTTTAGGCTTCCGTAAGGGCTGGTAGGGTTCCATAAACTTCCGTGGGTTCCTGCAGAGTTCTGCAAGTGCCCGCAAGGGCCTGTAGGGGCCCACAGTGTTTCTGCCAGGTTCCGTAGAGTTCCGTAGGGGCCATATTTTTCTGTAGTGGCTGGTAGTATTCTGTAGGGGTCTGTAGGTTTCCGTAGGCGCCTACAGTGTTCTGTAGGAGCCCATAGGGTTTTAGTGAGGTTCCGTTGTGTTGCTAAGGGTCTTGTAGAGTGCTGTCAGGTCCTGGAGTATTCTGTAGGGTTCCAGAGGGGCTCGTAGGGTTCCGTCGAAATCTGTAGGGTTCCCTAGGGGCCCATAGAGTCCCGTAGATTGCCGTAGGGACCTGTAGGGTTGTGTAAGTGCCCGCAGAAGTCTGTAGGAGTCTGTGGGATTCTGTAAGGTTCCGGAGGGTTCTGCAGGGTTCCGTAGGGGCCCGTAGAGTTCCGTAGTGGCTGGTAAAGTTCCGTAGGGCCCTGTGGGGTTCTGTATGGACCTGTAGGGTTCCGTAGGGGCCTGCAGGGTTCCGTAAGTGCCCGCAGGTGTCTGTAGGGTTCCGTAGGGGTCTGTAGGGTTCCGTAGGCACCTGCAGTGTTCTGTAGGAGCCCATAGGGTTTTAGTGAGGTTCCGTTGTGTTGCTAAAAGTCTTGTAGAGTGCTGTCGGGTCCTGGAGTATTCTGTAGGGTTCCAGAGGGCCTCATAGGGTTCCATCGAAATCTATAGGGTTCCCTAGGGGCCCATAGAGTCCCGTAGATTGCCGTAGGGACCTGTAGGATTGTGTAAGTGCTCGCAGGGGTTGGTAGGAGCTTGTAGGGTTCCATAAGTTTCCAGAGGGTTGTGTAGGGTTCCGTAGGGGCCTGTGGTGTTCCCTAGGGGCCTGTAGAGTCTCGTACGGTTCCGTAGGGGCCTGTGGTGTTCCCTAGGGGCCTGTAGAGTCTCGTACGGTTCCGTAGGGGCCTGTGGTGTTCCCTAGGGGCCTGTAGAGTCTCGTACAGTTCCGTAGGGTCCTGTAGGTTTCCATAAGCGCCCGCAGAGGTCTGAATGGGCCCGTACTGTGCCGTAAGGATCCATAGGGTTCCGTAGAGCTTCGTAGGTTCCCTAGAGGCCTCTGGAGTACCGCAGGAGCCAGTAGTGTTCTGTAGGGGCCCGTAGGGTTCCTTCCATAGGAGCTGGCAGTGTTCCGTAGGGTCCTCTAGGGTTGAGTAAGTGCCAGCAGGAGTCTGTAGGAATCCGTGGGATTCTGTAAGGTTCTGGAGGGTTCTGCAGGGGTCCGTAGGGGCCCATAGAGTCCCGTAGATTGCCGTAGGGACCTGTAGGGTTGTGTAAGTGCTCGCAGGGGTTGGTAGGAGCTTGTAGGGTTCCATAAGTTTCCAGAGGGTTGTGTAGGGTTCCGTAGGGGCCTGTGGTGTTCCCTAGGGGCCTGTAGAGTCTCGTACGGTTCCGTAGGGGCCTGTGGTGTTCCCTAGGGGCCTGTAGAGTCTCGTACGGTTCCGTAGGGTCCTGTAGGTTTCCATAAGCGCCCGCAGAGGTCTGAATGGGCCCGTACTGTTCCGTAAGGATCCATAGGGCTCCGTAGAGCTTCCTAGGTTCCCTAGAGGCCTGTGGAGTACCGCAGGAGCCAGTAGTGTTCTGTAGGGGCCCGTAGGGTTCCTTCCATAGGAGCTGGCAGTGTTCCGTAGGGTCCTCTAGGGTTGAGTAAGTGCCCGCAGGAGTCTGTAGGAATCCGTGGGATTCTGTAAGGTTCCGGAGGGTTCTGCAGGGTTCCGTAGGGACCCGTAGAGTTCCGTAGTGGCTGGTAAAGTTCCGTAGGGCCCTGTGGGGTTCTGTATGGACCTGTAGGGTTCCGTAGGGGCCTGCAGTGTTCTGTAAGTGCCCGTAGGTGTCTGTACGGGTCTGTAGGGTTCCGTAGGGGCCTGCAGGGTTCCGTAAGTGCCCGCAGGTGTCTGTAGGGTTCCGTAGGGGTCTGTAGGGTTCCGTAGGCACCTGCAGTGTTCTGTAGGAGCCCATAGGGTTTTAGTGAGGTTCCGTTGTGTTGCTAAGGGTCTTGTAGAGTGCTGTCGGGTCCTGGAGTATTCTGTAGGGTTCCAGAGGGCCTCATAGGGTTCCGTTGAAATCTGTAGGCTTCCCTAGGGGCCCGTGGAGTCCCGTAGATTTCCGTAGGGACCTGTAGGGTTGTGTAAGTGCCCGCAGGGGTTGGTAGGAGCTTGTAGGGTGCCATATGTTTCCAGAGGGTTGTGTAGGGTTCCGTAGGGGCCTGTGGTGTTCCCTAGGGGCCTGTAGAGTCTCGTACAGTTCCGTAGGGTCCTGTAGAGTCTCGTACAGTTCCGTAGGGTCCTGTAGGTTTCCATAAGCGCCCGCAGAGGTCTGAAGGGGCCCGTACTGTGCCGTAAGGATCCATAGGGTTCCGTAGAGCTTCGTAGGTTCCCTAGAGGCCTCTGGAGTACCGCAGGAGCCAGTAGTGCTCTGTAGGGGCCCGTAGGGTTCCTTCCATAGGAGCTGGCAGTGTTCCGTAGGGTCCTCTAGGGTTGAGTAAGTGCCCGCAGGAGTCTGTAGGAATCCGTGGGATTCTGTAAGGTTCTGGAGGGTTCTGCAGGGTTCCGTAGGGGCCCGTAGAGTTCCATAGTGGCTGGTAAAGTTCCCTAGGGCCCTGTACCGTTCCGTAACTGCCTGCAAGGGTCTTTAGGCTTCCGTAAGGGCTGGTAGGGTTCCATAAAGTTCCGTGGGTTCCTGCAGAGTTCTGCAAGTGCCCGCAAGGGCCTGTAGGGGCCCACAGTGTTTCTGCCAGGTTCCGTAGAGTTCCGTAGGGGCCATATTTTTCTGTAGTGGCTGGTAGTATTCTGTAGGGGTCTGTAGGGTTCCGTAGGCGCCTGCAGTGTTCTGTAGGAGCCCATAGGGTTTTAGTGAGGTTCCGTTGTGTTGCTAAGGGTCTTGTAGAGTGCTGTCGGGTCCTGGAGTATTCTGTAGGGTTCCAGAGGGGCTCGTAGGGTTCCGTTGAAATCTGTAGGCTTCCCTAGGGGCCCGTAGAGTCCCGTAGATTTCCGTAGGGGCCTGTAGGGTTATGTAAGTGCCCGCAGGGGTTGGTAGGAGCTTGTAGGGTTCCATAAGTTTCCAGAGGGTTGTGTAGGGTTCCGTAGGGGCCTGTGGTGTTCCCTAAGGGCCTGCAGAGTCTCGTACAGTTCCGTAGGGGCCTGTGGTGTTCCCTAGGGGCCTGTAGAGTCTCGTACAGTTCTAAAGGGTCCTGTAGAGTCTCGTACAGTTCCGTAGGGTCCTGTAGGTTTCCATAAGCGCCCGCAGAGGTCTGAAGGGGCCCGTACTGTGCCGTAAGGATCCATAGGGTTCCGTAGAGCTTCGTAGGTTCCCTAGAGGCCTCTGGAGTACCGCAGGAGCCAGTAGTGTTCTGTAGGGGCCCATAGGGTTCCTTCCATAGGAGCTGGCAGTGTTCCGTAGGGTCCTCTAGGGTTGAGTAAGTGCCCGCAGGAGTCTGTAGGAGTCTGTGGGATTCTGTAAGGTTCCGGAGGGTTCTGCAGGGTTCCGTAGGGGCCCGTAGAGTTCCGTAGTGGCTGGTAAAGTTCCGTAGGGCCCTGTGGGGTTCTGTATGGACCTGTAGGGTTCCGTAGGGGCCTGCAGGGTTCCGTAAGTGCCCGCAGGTGTCTGTAGGGTTCCGTAGGGGTCTGTAGGGTTCCGTAGGCACCTGCAGTGTTCTGTAGGAGCCCATAGGGTTTTAGTGAGGTTCCGTTGTGTTGCTAAGGGTCTTGTAGAGTGCTGTCGGGTCCTGGAGTATTCTGTAGGGTTCCAGAGGGGCTCGTAGGGTTCCGTTGAAATCTGTAGGCTTCCCTAGGGGCCCGTGGAGTCCCGTAGATTTCCGTAGGGACCTGTAGGGTTGTGTAAGTGCCCGCAGGGGTTGGTAGGAGCTTGTAGGGTGCCATAAGTTTCCAGAGGGTTGTGTAGGGTTCCGTAGGGGCCTGTGGTGTTCCCTAGGGGCCTGTAGAGTCTCGTACAGTTCCGTAGGGTCCTGTAGAGTCTCATACAGTTCCGTAGGGTCCTGTAGGTTTCCATAAGCGCCCGCAGAGGTCTGAAGGGGCCCGTACTGTGCCGTAAGGATCCATAGGGTTCCGTAGAGCTTCGTAGGTTCCCTAGAGGCCTCTGGAGTACCGCAGGAGCCAGTAGTGTTCTGTAGGGGCCCGTAGGGTTCCTTCCATAGGAGCTGGCAGTGTTCCGTAGGGTCCTCTAGGGTTGAGTAAGTGCCCGCAGGAGTCTGTAGGAATCCGTGGGATTCTGTAAGGTTCTGGAGGGTTCTGCAGGGTTCCGTAGGGGCCCGTAGAGTTCCATAGTGGCTGGTAAAGTTCCCTAGGGCCCTGTACCGTTCCGTAACTGCCTGCAAGGGTCTTTAGGCTTCCTTAGGGGCTGGTAGGGTTCCATAAAGTTCCGTGGGTTCCTGCAGAGTTCTGCAAGTGCCCGCAAGGGCCTGTAGGGGCCCACAGTGTTTCTGCCAGGTTCCGTAGAGTTCCGTAGGGGCCATATTTTTCTGTAGTGGCTGGTAGTATTCCGTAGGGGTCTCTAGGTTTCCGTAGGCGCCTGCAGTGTTCTGTAGGAGCCCATAGGGTTTTAGTGAGGTTCCGTTGTGTTGCTAAGGGTCTTGTAGAGTGCTGTCGGGTCCTGGAGTATTCTGTAGGGTTCCAGAGGGGCTCGTAGGGTTCCATCGAAATCTATAGGGTTCCCTAGGGGCCCATAGAGTCCCGTAGATTTCCGTAGGGACCTGTAGGGTTGTGTAAGTGCCCGCAGAAGTCTGTAGGAGTCTGTGGGATTCTGTAAGGTTCTGGAGGGTTCTGCAGGGTTCCGTAGGGACCCGTAGAGTTCTGTAGTGGCTGGTAAAGTTCCGTAGGGCCCTATGGGGTTCTGTATGGACCTGTAGGGTTCCGTAGGGGCCTGCAGGGTTCCGTAAGTGCCCGCAGCAGTCTGTAGGAGTCTGTGGGATTCTGTAAGGTTCTGGAGGGTTCTGCAGGGTTCCGTAGGGGCCCGTAGAGTTCCATAGTGGCTGGTAAAGTTCCATAGGGCCCTGTGGGGTTCTGTATGGACCTGTAGGGTTCTGTAGGGGCCTGCAGGGTTCTGTAAGTGCCCGCAAGTGTCTGTAGGGTTCCGTAGGGGTCTCTAGGGTTCCGTAGGCGTCTGCAGTGTTCTGTAGGAGCCCATAGGGTTTTAGTGAGGTTCCGTTGTGTTGCTAAGGGTCTTGTAGAGTGCTGTCGGGTCCTGGAGTATTCTGTAGGGTTCCAGAGGGCCTCATAGGGTTCCGTTGAAATCTGTAGGCTTCCCTAGGGGCCCGTGGAGTCCCGTAGATTTCCGTAGGGGCCTGTAGGGTTGTGTAAGTGCTCGCAGGGGTTGGTAGGAGCTTGTAGGGTTCCATAAGTTTCCAGAGGGTTGTGTAGGGTTCCGTAGGGGCCTGTGGTGTTCCCTAAGGGCCTGTAGAGTCTCGTACGGTTCCGTAGGGGCCTGTGGTGTTCCCTAGGGGCCTGTAGAGTCTCGTACAGTTCCGTAGGGTCCTGTAGGTTTCCATAAGCGCCCGCAGAGGTCTGAAGGGGCCCGTACTGTGCCGTAAGGATCCATAGGGTTCCGTAGAGCTTCGTAGGTTCCCTAGAGGCCTCTGGAGTACCGCAGGAGCCAGTAGTGTTCTGTAGGGGCCCATAGGGTTCCTTCCATAGGAGCTGGCAGTGTTCCGTAGGGTCCTCTAGGGTTGAGTAAGTGCCCGCAGGAGTCTGTAGGAGTCTGTGGGATTCTGTAAGGTTCCGGAGGGTTCTGCAGGGTTCCGTAGGGGCCCGTAGAGTTCCGTAGTGGCTGGTAAAGTTCCGTAGGGCCCTGTGGGGTTCTGTATGGACCTGTAGGGTTCCGTAGGGGCCTGCAGGGTTCCGTAAGTGCCCGCAGGTGTCTGTAGGGTTCCGTAGGGGTCTGTAGGGTTCCGTAGGCACCTGCAGTGTTCTGTAGGAGCCCATAGGGTTTTAGTGAGGTTCCGTTGTGTTGCTAAGGGTCTTGTAGAGTGCTGTCAGGTCCTGGAGTATTCTGTAGGGTTCCAGAGGGCCTCGTAGGGTTCCATCGAAATCTATAGGGTTCCCTAGGGGCCGATAGAGTCCCGTAGATTGCCGTAGGGACCTGTAGGGTTGTGTAAGTGCTCGCAGGGGTTGGTAGGAGCTTGTAGGGTTCCATAAGTTTCCAGAGGGTTGTGTAGGGTTCCGTAGAGGCCTGTGGTGTTCCCTAGGGGCCTGTAGAGTCTCGTACGGTTCCATAGGGGCCTGTGGTGTTCCCTAGGGGCCTGTAGAGTCTCGTACAGTTCCGTAGGGTCCTGTAGGTTTCATTAAGCGCCCGCAGAGGTCTGAAGGGGCCCGTACTGTGCCGTAAGGATCCATAGGGCTCCGTAGAGCTTCGTAGGTTCCCTAGAGGCCTCTGGAGTACCGCAGGAGCCAGTAGTGTTCTGTAGGGGCCCGTAGGGTTCCTTCCATAGGAGCTGGCAGTGTTCCGTAGGGTCCTCTAGGGTTGAGTAAGTGCCCGCAGGAGTCTGTAGGAATCCGTGGGATTCTGTAAGGTTCCGGAGGGTTCTGCAGGGTTCCGTAGGGACCCGTAGAGTTCCGTAGTGGCTGGTAAAGTTCCGTAGGGCCCTGTGGGGTTCTGTATGGACCTGTAGGGTTCCGTAGGGGCCTGCAGTGTTCTGTAAGTGCCCGTAGGTGTCTGTACGGGTCTGTAGGGTTCCGTAGGGGCCTGCAGGGTTCCGTAAGTGCCCGCAGGTGTCTGTAGGGTTCCGTAGGGGTCTGTAGGTTTCCGTAGGCGCCTGCAGTGTTCTGTAGGAGCCCATAGGGTTTTAGTGAGGTTCCGTTGTGTTGCTAAGGGTCTTGTAGAGTGCTGTCGGGTCCTGGAGTATTCTGTAGGGTTCCAGAGGGGCTCGTAGGGTTCCGTCGAAATCTGTAGGGTTCCCTAGGGGCCCATAGAGTCCCGTAGATTTCCGTAGGGGCCTGCAGGGTTCCGTAAGTGCCCGCAGAAGTCTGTAGGAGTCTGTGGGATTCTGTAAGGTTCTGGAGGGTTCTGCAGGGTTCCGTAGGGGCCCGTAGAGTTCCGTAGTGGCTGGTAAAGTTCCGTAGGGCCCTGTGGGGTTCTGTATGGACCTGTAGGGTTCCGTAGGGGCCTGCAGGGTTCTGTAAGTGCCCGCAGGTGTCTGTAGGGTTCCGTAGGGGTCTGTAGGGTTCCGTAGGCACCTGCAGTGTTCTGTAGGAGCCCATAGGGTTTTAGTGAGGTTCCGTTGTGTTGCTAAGGGTCTTGTAGAGTGCTGTCGGGTCCTGGAGTATTCTGTAGGGTTCCAGAGGGGCTCGTAGGGTTCCATCGAAATCTATAGGGTTCCCTAGGGGCCCATAGAGTCCCGTAGATTGCCATAGGGACCTGTAGCGTTGTGTAAGTGCTCGCAGGGGTTGGTAGGAGCTTGTAGGGTTCCATAAGTTTCCAGAGGGTTGTGTAGGGTTCCGTAGGGGCCTGTGGTGTTCCCTAGGGGCCTGTAGAGTCTCGTACGGTTCCGTAGGGGCCTGTGGTGTTCCCTAGGGGCCTGTAGAGTCTCGTACAGTTCCGTAGGGTCCTGTAGGTTTCCATAAGCGCCCGCAGAGGTCTGAAGGGGCCCGTACTGTGCCGTAAGGATCCATAGGGTTCTGTAGAGCTTCGTAGGTTCCCTAGAGGCCTCTGGAGTACCGCAGGAGCCAGTAGTGTTCTGTAGGGGCCCGTAGGGTTCCTTCCATAGGAGCTGGCAGTGTTCCGTAGGGTCCTCTAGGGTTGAGTAAGTGCCCGCAGGAGTCTGTAGGAATCCGTGGGATTCTGTAAGGTTCTGGAGGGTTCTGCAGGGTTCCGTAGGGGCCCGTAGAGTTCCGTAGTGGCTGGTAAAGTTCCGTAGGGCCCTGTACCGTTCCGTAACTGCCTGCAAGGGTCTTTAGGCTTCCGTAGGGGCTGGTAGGGTTCCATAAAGTTCCGTGGGTTCCAGCAGAGTTCTGCAAGTGCCCGCAAGGGCCTGTAGGGGCCCACAGTGTTTCTGCCAGGATCCGTAGAGTTCCGTAGGGGCCATATTTTTCTGTAGTGGCTGGTAGTATTCCGTAGGGGTCTCTAGGTTTCCGTAGGCGCCTGCAGTGTTCTGTAGGAGCCCATAGGGTTTTAGTGAGGTTCCGTTGTGTTGCTAAGGGTCTTGTAGAGTGCTGTCGGGTCCTGGAGTATTCTGTAGGGTTCCAGAGGGGCTCGTAGGGTTCCATCGAAATCTATAGGGTTCCCTAGGGGCCCATAGAGTCCCGTAGATTTCCGTAGGGACCTGTAGGGTTGTGTAAGTGCCCGCAGAAGTCTGTAGGAGTCTGTGGGATTCTGTAAGGTTCTGGAGGGTTCTGCAGGGTTCCGTAGGGACCCGTAGAGTTCTGTAGTGGCTGGTAAAGTTCCGTAGGGCCCTATGGGGTTCTGTATGGACCTGTAGGGTTCCGTAGGGGCCTGCAGGGTTCCGTAAGTGCCCGCAGCAGTCTGTAGGAGTCTGTGGGATTCTGTAAGGTTCTGGAGGGTTCTGCAGGGTTCCGTAGGGGCCCGTAGAGTTCCATAGTGGCTGGTAAAGTTCCATAGGGCCCTGTGGGGTTCTGTATGGACCTGTAGGGTTCTGTAGGGGCCTGCAGGGTTCTGTAAGTGCCCGCAAGTGTCTGTAGGGTTCCGTAGGGGTCTCTAGGGTTCCGTAGGCGTCTGCAGTGTTCTGTAGGAGCCCATAGGGTTTTAGTGAGGTTCCGTTGTGTTGCTAAGGGTCTTGTAGAGTGCTGTCGGGTCCTGGAGTATTCTGTAGGGTTCCAGAGGGCCTCATAGGGTTCCGTTGAAATCTGTAGGCTTCCCTAGGGGCCCGTGGAGTCCCGTAGATTTCCGTAGGGGCCTGTAGGGTTGTGTAAGTGCTCGCAGGGGTTGGTAGGAGCTTGTAGGGTTCCATAAGTTTCCAGAGGGTTGTGTAGGGTTCCGTAGGGGCCTGTGGTGTTCCCTAAGGGCCTGTAGAGTCTCGTACGGTTCCGTAGGGGCCTGTGGTGTTCCCTAGGGGCCTGTAGAGTCTCGTACAGTTCCGTAGGGTCCTGTAGGTTTCCATAAGCGCCCGCAGAGGTCTGAAGGGGCCCGTACTGTGCCGTAAGGATCCATAGGGTTCCGTAGAGCTTCGTAGGTTCCCTAGAGGCCTGTGGAGTACCGCAGGAGCCAGTAGTGTTCTGTAGGGGCCCATAGGGTTCCTTCCATAGGAGCTGGCAGTGTTCCGTAGGGTCCTCTAGGGTTGAGTAAGTGCCCGCAGGAGTCTGTAGGAGTCTGTGGGATTCTGTAAGGTTCCGGAGGGTTCTGCAGGGTTCCGTAGGGGCCCGTAGAGTTCCGTAGTGGCTGGTAAAGTTCCGTAGGGCCCTGTGGGGTTCTGTATGGACCTGTAGGGTTCCGTAGGGGCCTGCAGGGTTCCGTAAGTGCCCGCAGGTGTCTGTAGGGTTCCGTAGGGGTCTGTAGGGTTCCGTAGGCACCTGCAGTGTTCTGTAGGAGCCCATAGGGTTTTAGTGAGGTTCCGTTGTGTTGCTAAGGGTCTTCTAGAGTGCTGTCAGGTCCTGGAGTATTCTGTAGGGTTCCAGAGGGCCTCGTAGGGTTCCATCGAAATCTATAGGGTTCCCTAGGGGCCGATAGAGTCCCGTAGATTGCCGTAGGGACCTGTAGGGTTGTGTAAGTGCTCGCAGGGGTTGGTAGGAGCTTGTAGGGTTCCATAAGTTTCCAGAGGGTTGTGTAGGGTTCCGTAGAGGCCTGTGGTGTTCCCTAGGGGCCTGTAGAGTCTCGTACGGTTCCATAGGGGCCTGTGGTGTTCCCTAGGGGCCTGTAGAGTCTCGTACAGTTCCGTAGGGTCCTGTAGGTTTCCATAAGCGCCCGCAGAGGTCTGAAGGGGCCCGTACTGTGCCGTAAGGATCCATAGGGCTCCGTAGAGCTTCGTAGGTTCCCTAGAGGCCTCTGGAGTACCGCAGGAGCCAGTAGTGTTCTGTAGGGGCCCGTAGGGTTCCTTCCATAGGAGCTGGCAGTGTTCCGTAGGGTCCTCTAGGGTTGAGTAAGTGCCCGCAGGAGTCTGTAGGAATCCGTGGGATTCTGTAAGGTTCCGGAGGGTTCTGCAGGGTTCCGTAGGGACCCGTAGAGTTCCGTAGTGGCTGGTAAAGTTCCGTAGGGCCCTGTGGGGTTCTGTATGGACCTGTAGGGTTCCGTAGGGGCCTGCAGTGTTCTGTAAGTGCCCGTAGGTGTCTGTACGGGTCTGTAGGGTTCCGTAGGGGCCTGCAGGGTTCCGTAAGTGCCCGCAGGTGTCTGTAGGGTTCCGTAGGGGTCTGTAGGTTTCCGTAGGCGCCTGCAGTGTTCTGTAGGAGCCCATAGGGTTTTAGTGAGGTTCCGTTGTGTTGCTAAGGGTCTTGTAGAGTGCTGTCGGGTCCTGGAGTATTCTGTAGGGTTCCAGAGGGGCTCGTAGGGTTCCGTCGAAATCTGTAGGGTTCCCTAGGGGCCCATAGAGTCCCGTAGATTTCCATAGGGACCTGTAGGGTTGTGTAAGTGCCCGCAGAAGTCTGTAGGAGTCTGTGGGATTCTGTAAGGTTCTGGAGGGTTCTGCAGGGTTCCGTAGGGGCCCGTAGAGTTCCGTAGTGGCTGGTAAAGTTCCGTAGGGCCCTGTGGGGTTCTGTATGGACCTGTAGGGTTCCGTAGGGGCCTGCAGGGTTCTGTAAGTGCCCGCAGGTGTCTGTAGGGTTCCGTAGGGGTCTGTAGGGTTCCGTAGGCACCTGCAGTGTTCTGTAGGAGCCCATAGGGTTTTAGTGAGGTTCCGTTGTGTTGCTAAGGGTCTTGTAGAGTGCTGTCGGGTCCTGGAGTATTCTGTAGGGTTCCAGAGGGCCTCATAGGGTTCCATCGAAATCTATAGGGTTCCCTAGGGGCCCATAGAGTCCCGTAGATTGCCATAGGGACCTGTAGCGTTGTGTAAGTGCTCGCAGGGGTTGGTAGGAGCTTGTAGGGTTCCATAAGTTTCCAGAGGGTTGTGTAGGGTTCCGTAGGGGCCTGTGGTGTTCCCTAGGGGCCTGTAGAGTCTCGTACGGTTCCGTAGGGGCCTGTGGTGTTCCCTAGGGGCCTGTAGAGTCTCGTACAGTTCCGTAGGGTCCTGTAGGTTTCCATAAGCGCCCGCAGAGGTCTGAAGGGGCCCGTACTGTGCCGTAAGGATCCATAGGGTTCTGTAGAGCTTCGTAGGTTCCCTAGAGGCCTCTGGAGTACCGCAGGAGCCAGTAGTGTTCTGTAGGGGCCCGTAGGGTTCCTTCCATAGGAGCTGGCAGTGTTCCGTAGGGTCCTCTAGGGTTGAGTAAGTGCCCGCAGGAGTCTGTAGGAATCCGTGGGATTCTGTAAGGTTCTGGAGGGTTCTGCAGGGTTCCGTAGGGGCCCGTAGAGTTCCGTAGTGGCTGGTAAAGTTCCGTAGGGCCCTGTACCGTTCCGTAACTGCCTGCAAGGGTCTTTAGGCTTCCGTAGGGGCTGGTAGGGTTCCATAAAGTTCCGTGGGTTCCAGCAGAGTTCTGCAAGTGCCCGCAAGGGCCTGTAGGGGCCCACAGTGTTTCTGCCAGGATCCGTAGAGTTCCGTAGGGGCCATATTTTTCTGTAGTGGCTGGTAGTATTCCGTAGGGGTCTCTAGGTTTCCGTAGGCGCCTGCAGTGTTCTGTAGGAGCCCATAGGGTTTTAGTGAGGTTCCGTTGTGTTGCTAAGGGTCTTGTAGAGTGCTGTCGGGTCCTGGAGTATTCTGTAGGGTTCCAGAGGGGCTCGTAGGGTTCCATCGAAATCTATAGGGTTCCCTAGGGGCCCATAGAGTCCCGTAGATTTCCGTAGGGACCTGTAGGGTTGTGTAAGTGCCCGCAGAAGTCTGTAGGAGTCTGTGGGATTCTGTAAGGTTCCGGAGGGTTCTGCAGGGTTCCGTAGGGGCCCGTAGAGTTCCGTAGTGGCTGGTAAAGTTCCGTAGGGCCCTGTGGGGTTCTGTATGGACCTGTAGGGTTCCGTAGAGGCCTGCAGGATTCCGTAAGTGCCCGCAGGTGTCTGTAGGGTTCCGTAGGGGTCTGTAGGGTTCCGTAGGCACCTGCAGTGTTCTGTAGGAGCCCATAGGGTTTTAGTGAGGTTCCGTTGTGTTGCTAAGGGTCTTGTAGAGTGCTGTCGGGTCCTGGAGTATTCTGTAGGGTTCCAGAGGGGCTCGTAGGGTTCCATCGAAATCTATAGGGTTCCCTAGGGGCCCATAGAGTCCCGTAGATTGCCGTAGGGACCTGTAGCGTTGTGTAAGTGCTCGCAGGGGTTGGTAGGAGCTTGTAGGGTTCCATAAGTTTCCAGAGGGTTGTGTAGGGTTCCGTAGGGGCCTGTGGTGTTCCCTAGGGGCCTGTAGAGTCTCGTACGGTTCCGTAGGGGCCTGTGGTGTTCCCTAGGGGCCTGTAGAGTCTCGTACAGTTCCGTAGGGTCCTGTAGGTTTCCATAAGCGCCCGCAGAGGTCTGAAGGGGCCCGTACTGTTCCGTAAGGATCCATAGGGTTCCGTAGAGCTTCGTAGGTTCCCTAGAGGCCTCTGGAGTACCGCAGGAGCCAGTAGTGTTCTGTAGGGGCCCGTAGGGTTCCTTCCATAGGAGCTGGCAGTGTTCCGTAGGGTCCTCTAGGGTTGAGTAAGTGCCCGCAGGAGTCTGTAGGAATCCGTGGGATTCTGTAAGGTTCTGCAGGGTTCCGTAGGGGCCCGTAGAGTTCCGTAGTGGCTGGTAAAGTTCCCTAGGGGCCCTGTACCGTTCCGTAACTGCTTGCAAGGGTCTTTAGGCTTCCGTAGGGGCTGGTAGGGTTCCATAAAGTTCCGTGGGTTCCTGCAGAGTTCTGCAAGTGCCCGCAAGGGCCTGTACGGGCGCACAGTGTTTCTGCCAGGTTCCGTAGAGTTCCGTAGGGGCCATATTTTTCTATAGTGGCTGGTAGTATTCTGTAGGGGTCTGTAGGTTTCCGTAGGCGCCTACAGTGTTCTGTAGGAGCCCATAGGGTTTTAGTGAGGTTCCGTTGTGTTGCTAAGGGTCTTGTAGAGTGCTGTCGGGTCCTGGAGTATTCTGTAGGGTTCCAGAGGGGCTCGTAGGGTTCCATCGAAATCTATAGGGTTCCCTAGGGGCCCATAGAGTCCCGTAGATTTCCGTAGGGGACCTGTAGGGTTGTGTAAGTGCCCGCAGAAGTCTGTAGGAGTCTGTGGGATTCTGTAAGGGTTCTGGAGGGTTCTGCAGGGTTCCGTAGGGGCCCGTAGAGTTCCGTAGTGGCTGGTAAAGTTCCATAGGGCCCTGTGGGGTTCTGTATGGACCTGTAGGGTTCCGTAGGGGCCTGCAGGGTTCCGTAAGTGCCCGCAGGTGTCTGTAGGGTTCCGTAGGGGGTCTGTAGGGTTCCGTAGGCACCTGCAGTGTTCTGTAGGAGCCCATAGGGTTTTAGTGAGGTTCCGTTGTGTTGCTAAGGGTCTTGTAGAGTGCTGTCGGGTCCTGGAGTATTCTGTAGGGTTCCAGAGGGCCTCATAGGGTTCCATCGAAATCTGAAGGATTCCCTAGGGGCCCATAGAGTCCCGTAGATTTCCGTAGGGACCTGTAGGGTTGTGTAAGTGCTCGCAGGGGTTGGTAGGAGCTTGTAGGGTTCCATAAGTTTCCAGAGGGTTGTGTAGGGTTCCGTAGGGGCCTGTGGTGTTCCCTAGGGGCCTGTAGAGTCTCGTACGGTTCCGTAGGGGCCTGTGGTGTTCCCTAGGGGCCTGTAGAGTCTCGTACAGTTCCGTAGGGTCCTGTAGGTTTCCATAAGCGCCCGCAGAGGTCTGAAGGGGCCCGTACTGTTCCGTAAGGATCCATAGGGTTCCGTAGAGCTTCGAAGGTTCCCTAGAGGCCTCTGGAGTACCGCAGGAGCCAGTAGTGTTCTGTAGGGGCCCGTAGGGTTCCTTCCATAGGAGCTGGCAGTGTTCCGTAGGGTCCTCTAGGGTTGAGTAAGTGCCCGCAGGAGTCGGTAGGAATCCGTGGGATTCTGTAAGGTTCTGCAGGGTTCCGTAGGGGCCCGTAGAGTTCCGTAGTGGCTGGTAAAGTTCCCTAGGGCCCTGTACCGTTCCGTAACTGCTTGCAAGGGTCTTTAGGCTTCCGTAGGGGCTGGTAGGGTTCCATAAAGTTCCGTGGGTTCCTGCAGAGTTCTGCAAGTGCCCGCAAGGGCCTGTAGGGGCGCACAGTGTTTCTGCCAGGTTCTGTAGAGTTCCGTAGGGGCCATATTTTTCTGTAGTGGCTGGTAGTATTCTGTAGGGGTCTGTAGGTTTCCGTAGGCGCCTACAGCGTTCTGTAGGAGCCCATAGGGTTTTAGTGAGGTTCCGTTGTGTTGCTAAGGGTCTTGTAGAGTGCTGTCGGGTCCTGGAGTATTCTGTAGGGTTCCAGAGGGGCTCGTAGGGTTCCGTCGAAATCTGAAGGGTTCCCTAGGGGCCCGTAGAGTCCCGTAGATTTCCGTAGGGGCCTGTAGGGTTATGTAAGTGCCCGCAGAAGTCTGTAGGAGTCTGTGGGATTCTGTAAGGTTCTGGAGGGTTCTGCAGGGTTCCGTAGGGGCCCGTAGAGTTCCATAGTGGCTGGTAAAGTTCCGTAGGGCCCTGTGGGGTTCTGTATGGACCTGTAGGGTTCCGTAGGGGCCTGCAGGGTTCCGTAAGTGCCCGCAGGTGTCTGTAGGGTTCCGTAGGGGTCTGTAGGGTTCCGTAGGCACCTGCAGTGTTCTGTAGGAGCCCATAGGGTTTTAGTGAGGTTCCGTTGTGTTGCTAAGGGTCTTGTAGAGTGCTGTCGGGTCCTGGAGTATTCTGTAGGGTTCCAGAGGGCCTCATAGGGTTCCATCGAAATCTATAGGGTTCCCTAGGGGCCCATAGAGTCCCGTAGATTGCCGTAGGGGTCTGTAGGGTTGTGTAAGTGCTCGCAGGGGTTGGTAGGAGCTTGTAGGGTTCCATAAGTTTCCAGAGGGTTGTGTAGGGTTCCGTAGGCGCCTGTGGTGTTCCCTAGGGGCCTGTAGAGTCTCGCACAGTTTCGGTAGGGTCCTGTAGGTTTCCATAAGTGCCCGCAGAGGTCTGAATGGGCTCGTACAGTTCCGTAAGGATCCATGTGGCTCCGTAGAGCTTCATAGGTTCCCTAGAGGCCTCTGGAGTACCGCAGGAGCCAGTAGTGTTCTGTAGGGGCCCGTAGGGGTTCCTTCCATAGGAGCTGGCAGTGTTCCGTAGGGTCCTCTAGGGTTGAGTAAGTGCCCGCAGGAGTCTGTAGGAATCCGTGGGATTCTGTAAGGTTCTGGAGGGTTCTGCAGGGTTCCGTAGGGGCCCGTAGAGTTCCGTAGTGGCTGGTAAAGTTCCGTAGGGCCCTGTGGGGTTCTGTATGGACCTGTAGGGTTCCGTAGGGGCCCGCAGGGTTCCGTAAGTGCCCGCAGGTGTCTGTAGGGTTCCGTAGGGGTCTGTAGGGTTCCGTAGGAACCTGCAGTGTTCTGTAGGAGCCCATAGGGTTTTAGTGAGGTTCCGTTGTGTTGCTAAGGGTCTTGTAGAGTGCTGTCGGGTCCTGGAGTATTCTGTAGGGTTCCAGAGGGCCTCATAGGGTTCCATCGAAATCTATAGGGTTCCCTAGGGGCCCATAGAGTCCCGTAGATTGCCGTAGGGACCTGTAGGGTTGTGTAAGTGCTCGCAGGGGTTGGTAGGAGCTTGTAGGGTTCCATAAGTTTCCAGAGGGTTGTGTAGGGTTCCGTAGGGGCCTGTGGTGTTCCCTAGGGGCCTGTAGAGTCTCGTACGGTTCCGTAGGGGCCTGTGGTGTTCCCTAGGGTCCTGTAGAGTCTCGTACAGTTCCGTAGGGTCCTGTAGGTTTCCATAAGCGCCCGCAGAGGTCTGAAGGGGCCCGTACTGTTCCGTAAGGATCCATAGGGTTCTGTAGAGCTTCGTAGGTTCCCTAGAGGCCTCTGGAGTAACCGCAGGAGCCAGTAGTGTTCTGTAGGGGCCCGTAGGGTTCCTTCCATAGGAGCTGGCAGTGTTCCGTAGGGTCCTCTAGGGTTGAGTAAGTGCCCGCAGGAGTCTGTAGGAATCCGTGGGATTCTGTAAGGTTCTGCAGGGTTCCGTAGGGGCCCGTAGAGTTCCGTAGTGGCTGGTAAAGTTCCCTAGGGCCCTGTACCGTTCCGTAACTGCTTGCAAGGGTCTTTAGGCTTCCGTAGGGGCTGGTAGGGTTCCATAAAGTTCCGTGGGTTCCTGCAGAGTTCTGCAAGTGCCCGCAAGGGCCTGTAGGGGCGCACAGTGTTTCTGCCAGGTTCCGTAGAGTTCCGTAGGGGCCATATTTTTCTATAGTGGCTGGTAGTATTCTGTAGGGGTCTGTAGGTTTCCGTAGGCGCCTACAGTGTTCTGTAGGAGCCCCATAGGGTTTTAGTGAGGTTCCGTTGTGTTGCTAAGGGTCTTGTAGAGTGCTGTCGGGTCCTGGAGTATTCTGTAGGGTTCCAGAGGGGCTCGTAGGGTTCCATCGAAATCTATAGGGTTCCCTAGGGGCCCATAGAGTCCCGTAGATTTCCGTAGGGACCTGTAGGGTTGTGTAAGTGCCCGCTGAAGTCTGTAGGAGTCTGTGGGATTCTGTAAGGTTCTGGAGGGTTCTGCAGGGTTCCGTAGGGGCCCGTAGAGTTCCGTAGTGGCTGGTAAAGTTCCATAGGGCCCTGTGGGGTTCTGTATGGACCTGTAGGGTTCCGTAGGGGCCTGCAGGGTTCCGTAAGTGCCCGCAGGTGTCTGTAGGGTTCCGTAGGGGTCTGTAGGGTTCCGTAGGCACCTGCAGTGTTCTGTAGGAGCCCATAGGGTTTTAGTGAGGTTCCGTTGTGTTGCTAAGGGTCTTGTAGAGTGCTGTCGGGTCCTGGAGTATTCTGTAGGGTTCCAGAGGGCCTCATAGGGTTCCATCGAAATCTATAGGGTTCCCTAGGGGCCCATAGAGTCCCGTAGATTTCCGTAGGGACCTGTAGGGTTGTGTAAGTGCTCGCAGGGGTTGGTAGGAGCTTGTAGGGTTCCATAAGTTTTCAGAGGGTTGTGTAGGGTTCCGTAGGGGCCTGTGGTGTTTCCTAGGGGCCTGTAGAGTCTCGTACAGTTTCGGTAGGGTCCTGTAGGTTTCCATAAGTGCCCCGCAGAGGTCTGAAGGGGCTCGTACAGTTCCGTAAGGATCCATAGGGCTCCGTAGAGTTTCATAGGTTCCCTAGAGGCCTGTGGAGTACCGCAGGAGCCAGTAGTGTTCTGTAGGGGCCCGTAGGGTTCCTTCCATAGGAGCTGGCAGTGTTCCGTAGGGTCCTCTAGGGTTGAGTAAGTGCCCGCAGGAGTCTGTAGGAATCCGTGGGATTCTGTAAGGTTCTGGAGGGTTCTGCAGGGTTCCGTAGGGGCCCCTAGAGTTCCGTAGTGGCTGGTAAAGTTCCCTACGGCCCTGTACCGTTCCGTAACTGCCTGCAAGGGTCTTTAGGCTTCCGTAGGGGCTGGTAGGGTTCCATAAAGTTCCGTGGGTTCCTGCAGAGTTCTGCAAGTGCCCGCAAGGGCCTGTACGGGCGCACAGTGTTTCTGCCAGGTTCCGTAGAGTTCCGTAGGGGCCATATTTTTCTATAGTGGCTGGTAGTATTCTGTAGGGGTCTGTAGGGTTCCGTAGGCGCCTACAGTGTTCTGTAGGAGCCCATAGGGTTTTAGTGAGGTTCCGTTGTGTTGCTAAGGGTCTTGTAGAGTGCTGTCGGGTCCTGGAGTATTCTGTAGGGTTCCAGAGGGGCTCGTAGGGTTCCATCGAAATCTATAGGGTTCCCTAGGGGCCCATAGAGTCCCGTAGATTTCCGTAGGGACCTGTAGGGTTGTGTAAGTGCCCGCTGAAGTCTGTAGGAGTCTGTGGGATTCTGTAAGGTTCTGGAGGGTTCTGCAGGGTTCCGTAGGGGCCCGTAGAGTTCCGTAGTGGCTGGTAAAGTTCCATAGGGCCCTGTGGGGTTCTGTATGGACCTGTAGGGTTCCGTAGGGGCCTGCAGAGTTCCGTAAGTGCCCGCAGGTGTCTGTAGGGTTCCGTAGGGGTCTGTAGGGTTCCGTAGGCACCTGCAGTGTTCTGTAGGAGCCCATAGGGTTTTAGTGAGGTTCCGTTGTGTTGCTAAGGGTCTTGTAGAGTGCTGTCGGGTCCTGGAGTATTCTGTAGGGTTCCAGAGGGCCTCATAGGGTTCCATCGAAATCTATAGGGTTCCCTAGGGGCCCATAGAGTCCCGTAGATTGCCGTAGGGACCTGTAGGGTTGTGTAAGTGCTCGCAGGGGTTGGTAGGAGCTTGTAGGGTTCCATAAGTTTCCAGAGGGTTGTGTAGGGTTCCGTAGGGGCCTGTGGTGTTCCCTAGGGGCCTGTAGAGTCTCGTACGGTTCCGTAGGGGCCTGTGGTGTTCCCTAGGGGCCTGTAGAGTCTCGTACAGTTCCGTAGGGTCCTGTAGGTTTCCATAAGCGCCCGCAGAGGTCTGAAGGGGCCCGTACTGTTCCGTAAGGATCCATAGGGTTCCGTAGAGCTTCGTAGGTTCCCTAGAGGCCTCTGGAGTACCGCAGGAGCCAGTAGTGTTCTGTAGGGGCCCGTAGGGTTCCTTCCATAGGAGCTGGCAGTGTTCCGTAGGGTCCTCTAGGGTTGAGTAAGTGCCCGCAGGAGTCTGTAGGAATCCGTGGGATTCTGTAAGGTTCTGCAGGGTTCCGTAGGGGCCCGTAGAGTTCCGTAGTGGCTGGTAAAGTTCCCTAGGGCCCTGTACCGTTCCGTAACTGCTTGCAAGGGTCTTTAGGCTTCCGTAGGGGCTGGTAGGGTTCCATAAAGTTCCGTGGGTTCCTGCAGAGTTCTGCAAGTGCCCGCAAGGGCCTGTAGGGGCGCACAGTGTTTCTGCCAGGTTCCGTAGAGTTCCGTAGGGGCCATATTTTTCTATAGTGGCTGGTAGTATTCTGTAGGGGTCTGTAGGTTTCCGTAGGCGCCTACAGTGTTCTGTAGGAGCCCATAGGGTTTTAGTGAGGTTCCGTTGTGTTGCTAAGGGTCTTGTAGAGTGCTGTCGGGTCCTGGAGTATTCTGTAGGGTTCCAGAGGGGCTCGTAGGGTTCCATCGAAATCTATAGGGTTCCCTAGGGGCCCATAGAGTCCCGTAGATTTCCGTAGGGACCTGTAGGGTTGTGTAAGTGCCCGCTGAAGTCTGTAGGAGTCTGTGGGATTCTGTAAGGTTCTGGAGGGTTCTGCAGGGTTCCGTAGGGGCCCGTAGAGTTCCGTAGTGGCTGGTAAAGTTCCATAGGGCCCTGTGGGGTTCTGTATGGACCTGTAGGGTTCCGTAGGGGCCTGCAGGGTTCCGTAAGTGCCCGCAGGTGTCTGTAGGGTTCCGTAGGGGTCTGTAGGGTTCCGTAGGCACCTGCAGTGTTCTGTAGGAGCCCATAGGGTTTTAGTGAGGTTCCGTTGTGTTGCTAAGGGTCTTGTAGAGTGCTGTCGGGTCCTGGAGTATTCTGTAGGGTTCCAGAGGGCCTCATAGGGTTCCATCGAAATCTATAGGGTTCCCTAGGGGCCCATAGAGTCCCGTAGATTTCCGTAGGGACCTGTAGGGTTGTGTAAGTGCTCGCAGGGGTTGGTAGGAGCTTGTAGGGTTCCATAAGTTTTCAGAGGGTTGTGTAGGGTTCCGTAGGGGCCTGTGGTGTTTCCTAGGGGCCTGTAGAGTCTCGTACAGTTTCGGTAGGGTCCTGTAGGTTTCCATAAGTGCCCGCAGAGGTCTGAAGGGGCTCGTACAGTTCCGTAAGGATCCATAGGGCTCCGTAGAGCTTCATAGGTTCCCTAGAGGCCTGTGGAGTACCGCAGGAGCCAGTAGTGTTCTGTAGGGGCCCGTAGGGTTCCTTCCATAGGAGCTGGCAGTGTTCCGTAGGGTCCTCTAGGGTTGAGTAAGTGCCCGCAGGAGTCTGTAGGAATCCGTGGGATTCTGTAAGGTTCTGGAGGGTTCTGCAGGGTTCCGTAGGGGCCCCTAGAGTTCCGTAGTGGCTGGTAAAGTTCCCTAGGGCCCTGTACCGTTCCGTAACTGCCTGCAAGGGTCTTTAGGCTTCCGTAGGGGCTGGTAGGGTTCCATAAAGTTCCGTGGGTTCCTGCAGAGTTCTGCAAGTGCCCGCAAGGGCCTGTAGGGGCGCACAGTGTTTCTGCCAGGTTCCGTAGAGTTCCGTAGGGGCCATATTTTTCTATAGTGGCTGGTAGTATTCTGTAGGGGTCTGTAGGGTTCCGTAGGCGCCTACAGTGTTCTGTAGGAGCCCATAGGGTTTTAGTGAGGTTCCGTTGTGTTGCTAAGGGTCTTGTAGAGTGCTGTCGGGTCCTGGAGTATTCTGTAGGGTTCCAGAGGGGCTCGTAGGGTTCCATCGAAATCTATAGGGTTCCCTAGGGGCCCATAGAGTCCCGTAGATTTCCGTAGGGACCTGTAGGGTTGTGTAAGTGCCCGCAGAAGTCTGTAGGAGTCTGTGGGATTCTGTAAGGTTCTGGAGGGTTCTGCAGGGTTCCGTAGGGGCCCGTAGAGTTCCGTAGTGGCTGGTAAAGTTCCATAGGGCCCTGTGGGGTTCTGTATGGACCTGTAGGGTTCCGTAGGGGCCTGCAGGGTTCCGTAAGTGCCCGCAGGTGTCTGTAGGGTTCCGTAGGGGTCTGTAGGGTTCCGTAGGCACCTGCAGTGTTCTGTAGGAGCCCATAGGGTTTTAGTGAGGTTCCGTTGTGTTGCTAAGGGTCTTGTAGAGTGCTGTCGGGTCCTGGAGTATTCTGTAGGGTTCCAGAGGGCCTCATAGGGTTCCATCGAAATCTATAGGGTTCCCTAGGGGCCCATAGAGTCCCGTAGATTGCCGTAGGGACCTGTAGGGTTGTGTAAGTGCTCGCAGGGGTTGGTAGGAGCTTGTAGGGTTCCATAAGTTTCCAGAGGGTTGTGTAGGGTTCCGTAGGGGCCTGTGGTGTTCCCTAGGGGCCTGTAGAGTCTCGTACGGTTCCGTAGGGGCCTGTGGTGTTCCCTGGGGGCCTGTAGAGTCTCGTACAGTTCCGTAGGGTCCTGTAGGTTTCCATAAGCGCCCGCAGAGGTCTGAAGGGGCCCGTACTGTTCCGTAAGGATCCATAGGGTTCCGTAGAGCTTCGTAGGTTCCCTAGAGGCCTCTGGAGTACCGCAGGAGCCAGTAGTGTTCTGTAGGGGCCCGTAGGGTTCCTTCCATAGGAGCTGGCAGTGTTCCGTAGGGTCCTCTAGGGTTGAGTAAGTGCCCGCAGGAGTCTGTAGGAATCCGTGGGATTCTGTAAGGTACTGGAGGGTTCTGCAGGGTTCCGTAGGGGCCCGTAGAGTTCCATAGTGGCTGGTAAAGTTCCCTAGGGCCCTGTACCGTTCCGTAACTGCCTGCAAGGGTCTTTAGGCTTCCGTAGGGGCTGGCAGGGTTCCATAAAGTTCCGTGGGTTCCTGCAGAGTTCTGCAAGTGCCCGCAAGGGCCTGTAGGGGCGCACAGTGTTTCTGCCAGGTTCCGTAGAGTTCCGTAGGGGCCATATTTTTCTGTAGTGGCTGGTAGTATTCTGTAGGGGTCTGTAGGTTTCTGTAGGCACCTACAGTATTCTGTAGGAGCCCATAGGGTTTTAGTGAGGTTCCGTTGTGTTGCTAAGGGTCTTGTAGAGTGCTGTCGGGTCCTGGAGTATTCTGTAGGGTTCCAGAGGGCCTCATAGGGTTCCATCGAAATCTGAAGGGTTCCCTAGGGGCCCATAGAGTCCCGTAGATTTCCGTAGGGACCTGTAGGGTTGTGTAGGTGCCCGCAGAAGTCTGTAGGAGTCTGTGGGATTCTGTAAGGTTCCGGAGGGTTCTGCAGGGTTCCGTAGGGGCCCGTAGAGTTCCGTAGTGGCTGGTAAAGTTCCGTAGGGCCCTGTGGGGTTCTGTATGGACCTGTAGGGTTCCGTAGGGGCCTGCAGGGTTCCGTAAGTGCCCGCAGGTGTCTGTAGGGTTCCGTAGGGGTCTGTAGGGTTCCGTAGGCACCTGCAGTGTTCTGTAGGAGACCATAGGGTTTTAGTGAGGTTCCGTTGTGTTGCTAAGGGTCTTGTAGAGTGCTGTCGGGTCCTGGAGTATTCTGTAGGGTTCCAGAGGGCCTCATAGGGTTCCATCGAAATCTATAGGGTTCCCTAGGGGCCCATAGAGTCCCGTAGATTTCCGTAGGGGTCTGTAGGGTTCCGTAGGCACCTGCAGTGTTCTGTAGGAGCCCATAGGGTTTTAGTGAGGTTCCGTTGTGTTGCTAAGGGTCTTGTAGAGTGCTGTCGGGTCCTGGAGTATTCTGTAGGGTTCCAGAGGGCCTCATAGGGTTCCATCGAAATCTATAGGGTTCCCTAGGGGCCCATAGAGTCCCGTAGATTGCCGTAGGGACCTGTAGGGTTGTGTAAGTGCTCGCAGGGGTTGGTAGGAGCTTGTAGGGTTCCATAAGTTTCCAGAGGGTTGTGTAGGGTTCCGTAGGGGCCTGTGGTGTTCCCTAGGGGCCTGTAGAGTCTCGTACGGTTCCGTAGGGGCCTGTGGTGTTCCCTAGGGGCCTGTAGAGTCTCGTACAGTTCCGTAGGGTCCTGTAGGTTTCCATAAGCGCCCGCAGAGGTCTGAAGGGGCCCGTACTGTTCCGTAAGGATCCATAGGGTTCCGTAGAGCTTCGTAGGTTCCCTAGAGGCCTCTGGAGTACCGCAGGAGCCAGTAGTGTTCTGTAGGGGCCCGTAGGGTTCCTTCCATAGGAGCTGGCAGTGTTCCGTAGGGTCCTCTAGGGTTGAGTAAGTGCCCGCAGGAGTCTGTAGGAATCCGTGGGATTCTGTAAGGTTCTGCAGGGTTCCGTAGGGGCCCGTAGAGTTCCGTAGTGGCTGGTAAAGTTCCCTAGGGCCCTGTACCGTTCCGTAACTGCTTGCAAGGGTCTTTAGGCTTCCGTAGGGGCTGGTAGGGTTCCATAAAGTTCCGTGGGTTCCTGCAGAGTTCTGCAAGTGCCCGCAAGGGCCTGTAGGGGCGCACAGTGTTTCTGCCAGGTTCCGTAGAGTTCCGTAGGGGCCATATTTTTCTGTAGTGGCTGGTAGTATTCTGTAGGGGTCTGTAGGTTTCCGTAGGCGCCTACAGTGTTCTGTAGGAGCCCATAGGGTTTTAGTGAGGTTCCGTTGTGTTGCTAAGGGTCTTGTAGAGTGCTGTCGGGTCCTGGAGTATTCTGTAGGGTTCCAGAGGGGCTCGTAGGGTTCCATCGAAATCTATAGGGTTCCCTAGGGGCCCATAGAGTCCCGTAGATTTCCGTAGGGACCTGTAGGGTTGTGTAAGTGCCCGCAGAAGTCTGTAGGAGTCTGTGGGATTCTGTAAGGTTCTGGAGGGTTCTGCAGGGTTCCGTAGGGGCCCGTAGAGTTCCGTAGTGGCTGGTAAAGTTCCATAGGGCCCTGTGGGGTTCTGTATGGACCTGTAGGGTTCCGTAGGGGCCTGCAGGGTTCCGTAAGTGCCCGCAGGTGTCTGTAGGGTTCCGTAGGGGTCTGTAGGGTTCCGTAGGCACCTGCAGTGTTCTGTAGGAGCCCATAGGGTTTTAGTGAGGTTCCGTTGTGTTGCTAAGGGTCTTGTAGAGTGCTGTCGGGTCCTGGAGTATTCTGTAGGGTTCCAGAGGGCCTCATAGGGTTCCATCGAAATCTGAAGGGTTCCCTAGGGGCCCATAGAGTCCCGTAGATTTCCGTAGGGACCTGTAGGGTTGTGTAAGTGCTCGCAGGGGTTGGTAGGAGCTTGTAGGGTTCCATAAGTTTTCAGAGGGTTGTGTAGGGTTCCGTAGGGGCCTGTGGTGTTTCCTAGGGGCCTGTAGAGTCTCGTACAGTTTCGGTAGGGTCCTGTAGGTTTCCATAAGTGCCCGCAGAGGTCTGAAGGGGCTCGTACAGTTCCGTAAGGATCCATAGGGCTCCGTAGAGCTTCATAGGTTCCCTAGAGGCCTCTGGAGTACCGCAGGAGCCAGTAGTGTTCTGTAGGGGCCCGTAGGGTTCCTTCCATAGGAGCTGGCAGTGTTCCGTAGGGTCCTCTAGGGTTGAGTAAGTGCCCGCAGGAGTCTGTAGGAATCCGTGGGATTCTGTAAGGTTCTGGAGGGTTCTGCAGGGTTCCGTAGGGGCCCCTAGAGTTCCGTAGTGGCTGGTAAAGTTCCCTAGGGCCCTGTACCGTTCCGTAACTGCCTGCAAGGGTCTTTAGGCTTCCGTAGGGGCTGGTAGGGTTCCATAAAGTTCCGTGGGTTCCTGCAGAGTTCTGCAAGTGCCCGCAAGGGCCTGTAGGGGCGCACAGTGTTTCTGCCAGGTTCCGTAGAGTTCCGTAGGGGCCATATTTTTCTATAGTGGCTGGTAGTATTCTGTAGGGGTCTGTAGGGTTCCGTAGGCGCCTACAGTGTTCTGTAGGAGCCCATAGGGTTTTAGTGAGGTTCCGTTGTGTTGCTAAGGGTCTTGTAGAGTGCTGTCGGGTCCTGGAGTATTCTGTAGGGTTCCAGAGGGCCTCATAGGGTTCCATCGAAATCTGAAGGGTTCCCTAGGGGCCCATAGAGTCCCGTAGATTTCCGTAGGGACCTGTAGGGTTGTGTAGGTGCCCGCAGAAGTCTGTAGGAGTCTGTGGGATTCTGTAAGGTTCCGGAGGGTTCTGCAGGGTTCCGTAGGGGCCCGTAGAGTTCCGTAGTGGCTGGTAAAGTTCCGTAGGGCCCTGTGGGGTTCTGTATGGACCTGTAGGGTTCCGTAGGGGCCTGCAGGGTTCCGTAAGTGCCCGCAGGTGTCTGTAGGGTTCCGTAGGGGTCTGTAGGGTTCCGTAGGCACCTGCAGTGTTCTGTAGGAGCCCATAGGGTTTTAGTGAGGTTCCGTTGTGTTGCTAAGGGTCTTGTAGAGTGCTGTCGGGTCCTGGAGTATTCTGTAGGGTTCCAGA
The DNA here is from genome assembly GCF_964106895.1 of Numenius arquata. Lineage (NCBI taxonomy): Eukaryota > Metazoa > Chordata > Aves > Charadriiformes > Scolopacidae > Numenius > Numenius arquata. The sequence goes on from NW_027415500.1 coordinate 63,581, forward strand.
GGGCCTCATAGGGTTCCATCGAAATCTATAGGGTTCCCTAGGGGCCCATAGAGTCCCGTAGATTTCCGTAGGGGTCTGTAGGGTTCCGTAGGCACCTGCAGTGTTCTGTAGGAGCCCATAGGGTTTTAGTGAGGTTCCGTTGTGTTGCTAAGGGTCTTGTAGAGTGCTGTCGGGTCCTGGAGTATTCTGTAGGGTTCCAGAGGGCCTCATAGGGTTCCATCGAAATCTGAAGGGTTCCCTAGGGGCCCATAGAGTCCCGTAGATTGCCGTAGGGACCTGTAGGGTTGTGTAAGTGCTCGCAGGGGTTGGTAGGAGCTTGTAGGGTTCCATAAGTTTTCAGAGGGTTGTGTAGGGTTCCGTAGGGGCCTGTGGTGTTTCCTAGGGGCCTGTAGAGTCTCGTACAGTTTCGGTAGGGTCCTGTAGGTTTCCATAAGTGCCTGCAGAGGTCTGAAGGGGCTCGTACAGTTCCGTAAGGATCCATAGGGCTCCGTAGAGCTTCGTAGGTTCCCTAGAGGCCTGTGGAGTACCGCAGGAGCCAGTAGTGTTCTGTAGGGGCCCGTAGGGTTCCTTCCATAGGAGCTGGCAGTGTTCCGTAGGGTCCTCTAGGGTTGAGTAAGTGCCCGCAGGAGTCTGTAGGAATCCGTGGGATTCTGTAAGGTTCTGGAGGGTTCTGCAGGGTTCCGTAGGGGCCCCTAGAGTTCCGTAGTGGCTGGTAAAGTTCCCTACGGCCCTGTACCGTTCCGTAACTGCCTGCAAGGGTCTTTAGGCTTCCGTAGGGGCTGGTAGGGTTCCATAAAGTTCCGTGGGTTCCTGCAGAGTTCTGCAAGTGCCCGCAAGGGCCTGTAGGGGCGCACAGTGTTTCTGCCAGGTTCCGTAGAGTTCCGTAGGGGCCATATTTTTCTATAGTGGCTGGTAGTATTCTGTAGGGGTCTGTAGGTTTCCGTAGGCGCCTACAGTGTTCTGTAGGAGCCCATAGGGTTTTAGTGAGGTTCCGTTGTGTTGCTAAGGGTCTTGTAGAGTGCTGTCGGGTCCTGGAGTATTCTGTAGGGTTCCAGAGGGGCTCGTAGGGTTCCATCGAAATCTATAGGGTTCCCTAGGGGCCCATAGAGTCCCGTAGATTTCCGTAGGGACCTGTAGGGTTGTGTAAGTGCCCGCAGAAGTCTGTAGGAGTCTGTGGGATTCTGTAAGGTTCTGGAGGGTTCTGCAGGGTTCCGTAGGGGCCCGTAGAGTTCCGTAGTGGCTGGTAAAGTTCCATAGGGCCCTGTGGGGTTCTGTATGGACCTGTAGGGTTCCGTAGGGGCCTGCAGGGTTCCGTAAGTGCCCGCAGGTGTCTGTAGGGTTCCGTAGGGGTCTGTAGGGTTCCGTAGGCACCTGCAGTGTTCTGTAGGAGCCCATAGGGTTTTAGTGAGGTTCCGTTGTGTTGCTAAGGGTCTTGTAGAGTGCTGTCGGGTCCTGGAGTATTCTGTAGGGTTCCAGAGGGCCTCATAGGGTTCCATCGAAATCTATAGGGTTCCCTAGGGGCCCATAGAGTCCCGTAGATTGCCGTAGGGACCTGTAGGGTTGTGTAAGTGCTCGCAGGGGTTGGTAGGAGCTTGTAGGGTTCCATAAGTTTCCAGAGGGTTGTGTAGGGTTCCGTAGGGGCCTGTGGTGTTCCCTAGGGGCCTGTAGAGTCTCGTACGGTTCCGTAGGGGCCTGTGGTGTTCCCTGGGGGCCTGTAGAGTCTCGTACAGTTCCGTAGGGTCCTGTAGGTTTCCATAAGCGCCCGCAGAGGTCTGAAGGGGCCCGTACTGTTCCGTAAGGATCCATAGGGTTCCGTAGAGCTTCGTAGGTTCCCTAGAGGCCTCTGGAGTACCGCAGGAGCCAGTAGTGTTCTGTAGGGGCCCGTAGGGTTCCTTCCATAGGAGCTGGCAGTGTTCCGTAGGGTCCTCTAGGGTTGAGTAAGTGCCCGCAGGAGTCTGTAGGAATCCGTGGGATTCTGTAAGGTACTGGAGGGTTCTGCAGGGTTCCGTAGGGGCCCGTAGAGTTCCATAGTGGCTGGTAAAGTTCCCTAGGGCCCTGTACCGTTCCGTAACTGCCTGCAAGGGTCTTTAGGCTTCCGTAGGGGCTGGCAGGGTTCCATAAAGTTCCGTGGGTTCCTGCAGAGTTCTGCAAGTGCCCGCAAGGGCCTGTAGGGGCGCACAGTGTTTCTGCCAGGTTCCGTAGAGTTCCGTAGGGGCCATATTTTTCTGTAGTGGCTGGTAGTATTCTGTAGGGGTCTGTAGGTTTCTGTAGGCACCTACAGTGTTCTGTAGGAGCCCATAGGGTTTTAGTGAGGTTCCGTTGTGTTGCTAAGGGTCTTGTAGAGTGCTGTCGGGTCCTGGAGTATTCTGTAGGGTTCCAGAGGGCCTCATAGGGTTCCATCGAAATCTGAAGGGTTCCCTAGGGGCCCATAGAGTCCCGTAGATTTCCGTAGGGACCTGTAGGGTTGTGTAGGTGCCCGCAGAAGTCTGTAGGAGTCTGTGGGATTCTGTAAGGTTCCGGAGGGTTCTGCAGGGTTCCGTAGGGGCCCGTAGAGTTCCGTAGTGGCTGGTAAAGTTCCGTAGGGCCCTGTGGGGTTCTGTATGGACCTGTAGGGTTCCGTAGGGGCCTGCAGGGTTCCGTAAGTGCCCGCAGGTGTCTGTAGGGTTCCGTAGGGGTCTGTAGGGTTCCGTAGGCACCTGCAGTGTTCTGTAGGAGCCCATAGGGTTTTAGTGAGGTTCCGTTGTGTTGCTAAGGGTCTTGTAGAGTGCTGTCGGGTCCTGGAGTATTCTGTAGGGTTCCAGAGGGCCTCATAGGGTTCCATCGAAATCTATAGGGTTCCCTAGGGGCCCATAGAGTCCCGTAGATTTCCGTAGGGGTCTGTAGGGTTCCGTAGGCACCTGCAGTGTTCTGTAGGAGCCCATAGGGTTTTAGTGAGGTTCCGTTGTGTTGCTAAGGGTCTTGTAGAGTGCTGTCGGGTCCTGGAGTATTCTGTAGGGTTCCAGAGGGCCTCATAGGGTTCCATCGAAATCTATAGGGTTCCCTAGGGGCCCATAGAGTCCCGTAGATTGCCGTAGGGACCTGTAGGGTTGTGTAAGTGCTCGCAGGGGTTGGTAGGAGCTTGTAGGGTTCCATAAGTTTCCAGAGGGTTGTGTAGGGTTCCGTAGGGGCCTGTGGTGTTCCCTAGGGGCCTGTAGAGTCTCGTACGGTTCCGTAGGGGCCTGTGGTGTTCCCTAGGGGCCTGTAGAGTCTCGTACAGTTCCGTAGGGTCCTGTAGGTTTCCATAAGCGCCCGCAGAGGTCTGAAGGGGCCCGTACTGTTCCGTAAGGATCCATAGGGTTCCGTAGAGCTTCGTAGGTTCCCTAGAGGCCTCTGGAGTACCGCAGGAGCCAGTAGTGTTCTGTAGGGGCCCGTAGGGTTCCTTCCATAGGAGCTGGCAGTGTTCCGTAGGGTCCTCTAGGGTTGAGTAAGTGCCCGCAGGAGTCTGTAGGAATCCGTGGGATTCTGTAAGGTTCTGCAGGGTTCCGTAGGGGCCCGTAGAGTTCCGTAGTGGCTGGTAAAGTTCCCTAGGGCCCTGTACCGTTCCGTAACTGCTTGCAAGGGTCTTTAGGCTTCCGTAGGGGCTGGTAGGGTTCCATAAAGTTCCGTGGGTTCCTGCAGAGTTCTGCAAGTGCCCGCAAGGGCCTGTAGGGGCGCACAGTGTTTCTGCCAGGTTCCGTAGAGTTCCGTAGGGGCCATATTTTTCTGTAGTGGCTGGTAGTATTCTGTAGGGGTCTGTAGGTTTCCGTAGGCGCCTACAGTGTTCTGTAGGAGCCCATAGGGTTTTAGTGAGGTTCCGTTGTGTTGCTAAGGGTCTTGTAGAGTGCTGTCGGGTCCTGGAGTATTCTGTAGGGTTCCAGAGGGGCTCGTAGGGTTCCATCGAAATCTATAGGGTTCCCTAGGGGCCCATAGAGTCCCGTAGATTTCCGTAGGGACCTGTAGGGTTGTGTAGGTGCCCGCAGAAGTCTGTAGGAGTCTGTGGGATTCTGTAAGGTTCTGGAGGGTTCTGCAGGGTTCCGTAGGGGCCCGTAGAGTTCCGTAGTGGCTGGTAAAGTTCCATAGGGCCCTGTGGGGTTCTGTATGGACCTGTAGGGTTCCGTAGGGGCCTGCAGGGTTCCGTAAGTGCCCGCAGGTGTCTGTAGGGTTCCGTAGGGGTCTGTAGGGTTCCGTAGGCACCTGCAGTGTTCTGTAGGAGCCCATAGGGTTTTAGTGAGGTTCCGTTGTGTTGCTAAGGGTCTTGTAGAGTGCTGTCGGGTCCTGGAGTATTCTGTAGGGTTCCAGAGGGCCTCATAGGGTTCCATCGAAATCTGAAGGGTTCCCTAGGGGCCCATAGAGTCCCGTAGATTTCCGTAGGGACCTGTAGGGTTGTGTAAGTGCTCGCAGGGGTTGGTAGGAGCTTGTAGGGTTCCATAAGTTTTCAGAGGGTTGTGTAGGGTTCCGTAGGGGCCTGTGGTGTTTCCTAGGGGCCTGTAGAGTCTCGTACAGTTTCGGTAGGGTCCTGTAGGTTTCCATAAGTGCCCGCAGAGGTCTGAAGGGGCTCGTACAGTTCCGTAAGGATCCATAGGGCTCCGTAGAGCTTCATAGGTTCCCTAGAGGCCTCTGGAGTACCGCAGGAGCCAGTAGTGTTCTGTAGGGGCCCGTAGGGTTCCTTCCATAGGAGCTGGCAGTGTTCCGTAGGGTCCTCTAGGGTTGAGTAAGTGCCCGCAGGAGTCTGTAGGAATCCGTGGGATTCTGTAAGGTTCTGGAGGGTTCTGCAGGGTTCCGTAGGGGCCCCTAGAGTTCCGTAGTGGCTGGTAAAGTTCCCTAGGGCCCTGTACCGTTCCGTAACTGCCTGCAAGGGTCTTTAGGCTTCCGTAGGGGCTGGTAGGGTTCCATAAAGTTCCGTGGGTTCCTGCAGAGTTCTGCAAGTGCCCGCAAGGGCCTGTAGGGGCGCACAGTGTTTCTGCCAGGTTCCGTAGAGTTCCGTAGGGGCCATATTTTTCTATAGTGGCTGGTAGTATTCTGTAGGGGTCTGTAGGGTTCCGTAGGCGCCTACAGTGTTCTGTAGGAGCCCATAGGGTTTTAGTGAGGTTCCGTTGTGTTGCTAAGGGTCTTGTAGAGTGCTGTCGGGTCCTGGAGTATTCTGTAGGGTTCCAGAGGGCCTCATAGGGTTCCATCGAAATCTGAAGGGTTCCCTAGGGGCCCATAGAGTCCCGTAGATTTCCGTAGGGACCTGTAGGGTTGTGTAGGTGCCCGCAGAAGTCTGTAGGAGTCTGTGGGATTCTGTAAGGTTCCGGAGGGTTCTGCAGGGTTCCGTAGGGGCCCGTAGAGTTCCGTAGTGGCTGGTAAAGTTCCGTAGGGCCCTGTGGGGTTCTGTATGGACCTGTAGGGTTCCGTAGGGGCCTGCAGGGTTCCGTAAGTGCCCGCAGGTGTCTGTAGGGTTCCGTAGGGGTCTGTAGGGTTCCGTAGGCACCTGCAGTGTTCTGTAGGAGCCCATATGGTTTTAGTGAGGTTCCGTTGTGTTGCTAAGGGTCTTGTAGAGTGCTGTCGGGTCCTGGAGTATTCTGTAGGGTTCCAGAGGGCCTCATAGGGTTCCATCGAAATCTATAGGGTTCCCTAGGGGCCCATAGAGTCCCGTAGATTTCCGTAGGGGTCTGTAGGGTTCCGTAGGCACCTGCAGTGTTCTGTAGGAGCCCATAGGGTTTTAGTGAGGTTCCGTTGTGTTGCTAAGGGTCTTGTAGAGTGCTGTCGGGTCCTGGAGTATTCTGTAGGGTTCCAGAGGGCCTCATAGGGTTCCATCGAAATCTGAAGGGTTCCCTAGGGGCCCATAGAGTCCCGTAGATTGCCGTAGGGACCTGTAGGGTTGTGTAAGTGCTCGCAGGGGTTGGTAGGAGCTTGTAGGGTTCCATAAGTTTTCAGAGGGTTGTGTAGGGTTCCGTAGGGGCCTGTGGTGTTTCCTAGGGGCCTGTAGAGTCTCGTACAGTTTCGGTAGGGTCCTGTAGGTTTCCATAAGTGCCCGCAGAGGTCTGAAGGGGCTCGTACAGTTCCGTAAGGATCCATAGGGCTCCGTAGAGCTTCATAGGTTCCCTAGAGGCCTGTGGAGTACCGCAGGAGCCAGTAGTGTTCTGTAGGGGCCCGTAGGGTTCCTTCCATAGGAGCTGGCAGTGTTCCGTAGGGTCCTCTAGGGTTGAGTAAGTGCCCGCAGGAGTCTGTAGGAATCCGTGGGATTCTGTAAGGTTCTGCAGGGTTCCGTAGGGGCCCGTAGAGTTCCGTAGTGGCTGGTAAAGTTCCCTAGGGCCCTGTACCGTTCCGTAACTGCTTGCAAGGGTCTTTAGGCTTCCGTAGGGGCTGGTAGGGTTCCATAAAGTTCCGTGGGTTCCTGCAGAGTTCTGCAAGTGCCCGCAAGGGCCTGTAGGGGCGCACAGTGTTTCTGCCAGGTTCCGTAGAGTTCCGTAGGGGCCATATTTTTCTGTAGTGGCTGGTAGTATTCTGTAGGGGTCTGTAGGTTTCTGTAGGCACCTACAGTGTTCTGTAGGAGCCCATAGGGTTTTAGTGAGGTTCCGTTGTGTTGCTAAGGGTCTTGTAGAGTGCTGTCGGGTCCTGGAGTATTCTGTAGGGTTCCAGAGGGCCTCATAGGGTTCCATCGAAATCTGAAGGGTTCCCTAGGGGCCCATAGAGTCCCGTAGATTTCCGTAGGGACCTGTAGGGTTGTGTAGGTGCCCGCAGAAGTCTGTAGGAGTCTGTGGGATTCTGTAAGGTTCCGGAGGGTTCTGCAGGGTTCCGTAGGGGCCCGTAGAGTTCCGTAGTGGCTGGTAAAGTTCCGTAGGGCCCTGTGGGGTTCTGTATGGACCTGTAGGGTTCCGTAGGGGCCTGCAGGGTTCCGTAAGTGCCCGCAGGTGTCTGTAGGGTTCCGTAGGGGTCTGTAGGGTTCCGTAGGCACCTGCAGTGTTCTGTAGGAGACCATAGGGTTTTAGTGAGGTTCCGTTGTGTTGCTAAGGGTCTTGTAGAGTGCTGTCGGGTCCTGGAGTATTCTGTAGGGTTCCAGAGGGCCTCATAGGGTTCCATCGAAATCTATAGGGTTCCCTAGGGGCCCATAGAGTCCCGTAGATTTCCGTAGGGGTCTGTAGGGTTCCGTAGGCACCTGCAGTGTTCTGTAGGAGCCCATAGGGTTTTAGTGAGGTTCCGTTGTGTTGCTAAGGGTCTTGTAGAGTGCTGTCGGGTCCTGGAGTATTCTGTAGGGTTCCAGAGGGCCTCATAGGGTTCCATCGAAATCTATAGGGTTCCCTAGGGGCCCATAGAGTCCCGTAGATTGCCGTAGGGACCTGTAGGGTTGTGTAAGTGCTCGCAGGGGTTGGTAGGAGCTTGTAGGGTTCCATAAGTTTCCAGAGGGTTGTGTAGGGTTCCGTAGGGGCCTGTGGTGTTCCCTAGGGGCCTGTAGAGTCTCGTACGGTTCCGTAGGGGCCTGTGGTGTTCCCTAGGGGCCTGTAGAGTCTCGTACAGTTCCGTAGGGTCCTGTAGGTTTCCATAAGCGCCCGCAGAGGTCTGAAGGGGCCCGTACTGTTCCGTAAGGATCCATAGGGTTCCGTAGAGCTTCGTAGGTTCCCTAGAGGCCTCTGGAGTACCGCAGGAGCCAGTAGTGTTCTGTAGGGGCCCGTAGGGTTCCTTCCATAGGAGCTGGCAGTGTTCCGTAGGGTCCTCTAGGGTTGAGTAAGTGCCCGCAGGAGTCTGTAGGAATCCGTGGGATTCTGTAAGGTTCTGCAGGGTTCCGTAGGGGCCCGTAGAGTTCCGTAGTGGCTGGTAAAGTTCCCTAGGGCCCTGTACCGTTCCGTAACTGCTTGCAAGGGTCTTTAGGCTTCCGTAGGGGCTGGTAGGGTTCCATAAAGTTCCGTGGGTTCCTGCAGAGTTCTGCAAGTGCCCGCAAGGGCCTGTAGGGGCGCACAGTGTTTCTGCCAGGTTCCGTAGAGTTCCGTAGGGGCCATATTTTTCTGTAGTGGCTGGTAGTATTCTGTAGGGGTCTGTAGGTTTCCGTAGGCGCCTACAGTGTTCTGTAGGAGCCCATAGGGTTTTAGTGAGGTTCCGTTGTGTTGCTAAGGGTCTTGTAGAGTGCTGTCGGGTCCTGGAGTATTCTGTAGGGTTCCAGAGGGCCTCATAGGGTTCCATCGAAATCTATAGGGTTCCCTAGGGGCCCATAGAGTCCCGTAGATTTCCGTAGGGACCTGTAGGGTTGTGTAAGTGCCCGCAGAAGTCTGTAGGAGTCTGTGGGATTCTGTAAGGTTCTGGAGGGTTCTGCAGGGTTCCGTAGGGGCCCGTAGAGTTCCGTAGTGGCTGGTAAAGTTCCATAGGGCCCTGTGGGGTTCTGTACGGACCTGTAGGGTTCCGTAGGGGCCTGCAGGGTTCCGTAAGTGCCCGCAGGTGTCTGTAGGGTTCCGTAGGGGTCTGTAGGGTTCCGTAGGCACCTGCAGTGTTCTGTAGGAGCCCATAGGGTTTTAGTGAGGTTCCGTTGTGTTGCTAAGGGTCTTGTAGAGTGCTGTCGGGTCCTGGAGTATTCTGTAGGGTTCCAGAGGGCCTCATAGGGTTCCATCGAAATCTGAAGGGTTCCCTAGGGGCCCATAGAGTCCCGTAGATTTCCGTAGGGACCTGTAGGGTTGTGTAAGTGCTCGCAGGGGTTGGTAGGAGCTTGTAGGGTTCCATAAGTTTTCAGAGGGTTGTGTAGGGTTCCGTAGGGGCCTGTGGTGTTTCCTAGGGGCCTGTAGAGTCTCGTACAGTTTCGGTAGGGTCCTGTAGGTTTCCATAAGTGCCCGCAGAGGTCTGAAGGGGCTCGTACAGTTCCGTAAGGATCCATAGGGCTCCGTAGAGCTTCATAGGTTCCCTAGAGGCCTCTGGAGTACCGCAGGAGCCAGTAGTGTTCTGTAGGGGCCCGTAGGGTTCCTTCCATAGGAGCTGGCAGTGTTCCGTAGGGTCCTCTAGGGTTGAGTAAGTGCCCGCAGGAGTCTGTAGGAATCCGTGGGATTCTGTAAGGTTCTGGAGGGTTCTGCAGGGTTCCGTAGGGGCCCCTAGAGTTCCGTAGTGGCTGGTAAAGTTCCCTAGGGCCCTGTACCGTTCCGTAACTGCCTGCAAGGGTCTTTAGGCTTCCGTAGGGGCTGGTAGGGTTCCATAAAGTTCCGTGGGTTCCTGCAGAGTTCTGCAAGTGCCCGCAAGGGCCTGTAGGGGCGCACAGTGTTTCTGCCAGGTTCCGTAGAGTTCCGTAGGGGCCATATTTTTCTATAGTGGCTGGTAGTATTCTGTAGGGGTCTGTAGGGTTCCGTAGGCGCCTACAGTGTTCTGTAGGAGCCCATAGGGTTTTAGTGAGGTTCCGTTGTGTTGCTAAGGGTCTTGTAGAGTGCTGTCGGGTCCTGGAGTATTCTGTAGGGTTCCAGAGGGCCTCATAGGGTTCCATCGAAATCTGAAGGGTTCCCTAGGGGCCCATAGAGTCCCGTAGATTTCCGTAGGGACCTGTAGGGTTGTGTAGGTGCCCGCAGAAGTCTGTAGGAGTCTGTGGGATTCTGTAAGGTTCCGGAGGGTTCTGCAGGGTTCCGTAGGGGCCCGTAGAGTTCCGTAGTGGCTGGTAAAGTTCCGTAGGGCCCTGTGGGGTTCTGTATGGACCTGTAGGGTTCCGTAGGGGCCTGCAGGGTTCCGTAAGTGCCCGCAGGTGTCTGTAGGGTTCCGTAGGGGTCTGTAGGGTTCCGTAGGCACCTGCAGTGTTCTGTAGGAGCCCATAGGGTTTTAGTGAGGTTCCGTTGTGTTGCTAAGGGTCTTGTAGAGTGCTGTCGGGTCCTGGAGTATTCTGTAGGGTTCCAGAGGGCCTCATAGGGTTCCATCGAAATCTATAGGGTTCCCTAGGGGCCCATAGAGTCCCGTAGATTTCCGTAGGGGTCTGTAGGGTTCCGTAGGCACCTGCAGTGTTCTGTAGGAGCCCATAGGGTTTTAGTGAGGTTCCGTTGTGTTGCTAAGGGTCTTGTAGAGTGCTGTCGGGTCCTGGAGTATTCTGTAGGGTTCCAGAGGGCCTCATAGGGTTCCATCGAAATCTGAAGGGTTCCCTAGGGGCCCATAGAGTCCCGTAGATTGCCGTAGGGACCTGTAGGGTTGTGTAAGTGCTCGCAGGGGTTGGTAGGAGCTTGTAGGGTTCCATAAGTTTTCAGAGGGTTGTGTAGGGTTCCGTAGGGGCCTGTGGTGTTTCCTAGGGGCCTGTAGAGTCTCGTACAGTTTCGGTAGGGTCCTGTAGGTTTCCATAAGTGCCCGCAGAGGTCTGAAGGGGCTCGTACAGTTCCGTAAGGATCCATAGGGCTCCGTAGAGCTTCATAGGTTCCCTAGAGGCCTCTGGAGTACCGCAGGAGCCAGTAGTGTTCTGTAGGGGCCCGTAGGGTTCCTTCCATAGGAGCTGGCAGTGTTCCGTAGGGTCCTCTAGGGTTGAGTAAGTGCCCGCAGGAGTCTGTAGGAATCCGTGGGATTCTGTAAGGTTCTGGAGGGTTCTGCAGGGTTCCGTAGGGGCCCCTAGAGTTCCGTAGTGGCTGGTAAAGTTCCCTACGGCCCTGTACCGTTCCGTAACTGCCTGCAAGGGTCTTTAGGCTTCCGTAGGGGCTGGTAGGGTTCCATAAAGTTCCGTGGGTTCCTGCAGAGTTCTGCAAGTGCCCGCAAGGGCCTGTAGGGGCGCACAGTGTTTCTGCCAGGTTCCGTAGAGTTCCGTAGGGGCCATATTTTTCTGTAGTGGCTGGTAGTATTCTGTAGGGGTCTGTAGGTTTCTGTAGGCACCTACAGTGTTCTGTAGGAGCCCATAGGGTTTTAGTGAGGTTCCGTTGTGTTGCTAAGGGTCTTGTAGAGTGCTGTCGGGTCCTGGAGTATTCTGTAGGGTTCCAGAGGGCCTCATAGGGTTCCATCGAAATCTGAAGGGTTCCCTAGGGGCCCATAGAGTCCCGTAGATTTCCGTAGGGACCTGTAGGGTTGTGTAGGTGCCCGCAGAAGTCTGTAGGAGTCTGTGGGATTCTGTAAGGTTCCGGAGGGTTCTGCAGGGTTCCGTAGGGGCCCGTAGAGTTCCGTAGTGGCTGGTAAAGTTCCGTAGGGCCCTGTGGGGTTCTGTATGGACCTGTAGGGTTCCGTAGGGGCCTGCAGGGTTCCGTAAGTGCCCGCAGGTGTCTGTAGGGTTCCGTAGGGGTCTGTAGGGTTCCGTAGGCACCTGCAGTGTTCTGTAGGAGCCCATAGGGTTTTAGTGAGGTTCCGTTGTGTTGCTAAGGGTCTTGTAGAGTGCTGTCGGGTCCTGGAGTATTCTGTAGGGTTCCAGAGGGCCTCATAGGGTTCCATCGAAATCTATAGGGTTCCCTAGGGGCCCATAGAGTCCCGTAGATTTCCGTAGGCGTCTGTAGGGTTCCGTAGGCACCTGCAGTGTTCTGTAGGAGCCCATAGGGTTTTAGTGAGGTTCCGTTGTGTTGCTAAGGGTCTTGTAGAGTGCTGTCGGGTCCTGGAGTATTCTGTAGGGTTCCAGAGGGCCTCATAGGGTTCCATCGAAATCTATAGGGTTCCCTAGGGGCCCATAGAGTCCCGTAGATTGCCGTAGGGACCTGTAGGGTTGTGTAAGTGCTCGCAGGGGTTGGTAGGAGCTTGTAGGGTTCCATAAGTTTCCAGAGGGTTGTGTAGGGTTCCGTAGGGGCCTGTGGTGTTCCCTAGGGGCCTGTAGAGTCTCGTACGGTTCCGTAGGGGCCTGTGGTGTTCCCTAGGGGCCTGTAGAGTCTCGTACAGTTCCGTAGGGTCCTGTAGGTTTCCATAAGCGCCCGCAGAGGTCTGAAGGGGCCCGTACTGTTCCGTAAGGATCCATAGGGTTCCGTAGAGCTTCGTAGGTTCCCTAGAGGCCTCTGGAGTACCGCAGGAGCCAGTAGTGTTCTGTAGGGGCCCGTAGGGTTCCTTCCATAGGAGCTGGCAGTGTTCCGTAGGGTCCTCTAGGGTTGAGTAAGTGCCCGCAGGAGTCTGTAGGAATCCGTGGGATTCTGTAAGGTTCTGCAGGGTTCCGTAGGGGCCCGTAGAGTTCCGTAGTGGCTGGTAAAGTTCCCTAGGGCCCTGTACCGTTCCGTAACTGCTTGCAAGGGTCTTTAGGCTTCCGTAGGGGCTGGTAGGGTTCCATAAAGTTCCGTGGGTTCCTGCAGAGTTCTGCAAGTGCCCGCAAGGGCCTGTAGGGGCGCACAGTGTTTCTGCCAGGTTCCGTAGAGTTCCGTAGGGGCCATATTTTTCTGTAGTGGCTGGTAGTATTCTGTAGGGGTCTGTAGGTTTCCGTAGGCGCCTACAGTGTTCTGTAGGAGCCCATAGGGTTTTAGTGAGGTTCCGTTGTGTTGCTAAGGGTCTTGTAGAGTGCTGTCGGGTCCTGGAGTATTCTGTAGGGTTCCAGAGGGCCTCATAGGGTTCCATCGAAATCTATAGGGTTCCCTAGGGGCCCATAGAGTCCCGTAGATTTCCGTAGGGACCTGTAGGGTTGTGTAAGTGCCCGCAGAAGTCTGTAGGAGTCTGTGGGATTCTGTAAGGTTCTGGAGGGTTCTGCAGGGTTCCGTAGGGGCCCGTAGAGTTCCGTAGTGGCTGGTAAAGTTCCATAGGGCCCTGTGGGGTTCTGTATGGACCTGTAGGGTTCCGTAGGGGCCTGCAGGGTTCCGTAAGTGCCCGCAGGTGTCTGTAGGGTTCCGTAGGGGTCTGTAGGGTTCCGTAGGCACCTGCAGTGTTCTGTAGGAGCCCATAGGGTTTTAGTGAGGTTCCGTTGTGTTGCTAAGGGTCTTGTAGAGTGCTGTCGGGTCCTGGAGTATTCTGTAGGGTTCCAGAGGGCCTCATAGGGTTCCATCGAAATCTGAAGGGTTCCCTAGGGGCCCATAGAGTCCCGTAGATTTCCGTAGGGACCTGTAGGGTTGTGTAAGTGCTCGCAGGGGTTGGTAGGAGCTTGTAGGGTTCCATAAGTTTTCAGAGGGTTGTGTAGGGTTCCGTAGGGGCCTGTGGTGTTTCCTAGGGGCCTGTAGAGTCTCGTACAGTTTCGGTAGGGTCCTGTAGGTTTCCATAAGTGCCCGCAGAGGTCTGAAGGGGCTCGTACAGTTCCGTAAGGATCCATAGGGCTCCGTAGAGCTTCATAGGTTCCCTAGAGGCCTCTGGAGTACCGCAGGAGCCAGTAGTGTTCTGTAGGGGCCCGTAGGGTTCCTTCCATAGGAGCTGGCAGTGTTCCGTAGGGTCCTCTAGGGTTGAGTAAGTGCCCGCAGGAGTCTGTAGGAATCCGTGGGATTCTGTAAGGTTCTGGAGGGTTCTGCAGGGTTCCGTAGGGGCCCCTAGAGTTCCGTAGTGGCTGGTAAAGTTCCCTAGGGCCCTGTACCGTTCCGTAACTGCCTGCAAGGGTCTTTAGGCTTCCGTAGGGGCTGGTAGGGTTCCATAAAGTTCCGTGGGTTCCTGCAGAGTTCTGCAAGTGCCCGCAAGGGCCTGTAGGGGCGCACAGTGTTTCTGCCAGGTTCCGTAGAGTTCCGTAGGGGCCATATTTTTCTATAGTGGCTGGTAGTATTCTGTAGGGGTCTGTAGGGTTCCGTAGGCGCCTACAGTGTTCTGTAGGAGCCCATAGGGTTTTAGTGAGGTTCCGTTGTGTTGCTAAGGGTCTTGTAGAGTGCTGTCGGGTCCTGGAGTATTCTGTAGGGTTCCAGAGGGCCTCATAGGGTTCCATCGAAATCTGAAGGGTTCCCTAGGGGCCCATAGAGTCCCGTAGATTTCCGTAGGGACCTGTAGGGTTGTGTAGGTGCCCGCAGAAGTCTGTAGGAGTCTGTGGGATTCTGTAAGGTTCCGGAGGGTTCTGCAGGGTTCCGTAGGGGCCCGTAGAGTTCCGTAGTGGCTGGTAAAGTTCCGTAGGGCCCTGTGGGGTTCTGTATGGACCTGTAGGGTTCCGTAGGGGCCTGCAGGGTTCCGTAAGTGCCCGCAGGTGTCTGTAGGGTTCCGTAGGGGTCTGTAGGGTTCCGTAGGCACCTGCAGTGTTCTGTAGGAGCCCATATGGTTTTAGTGAGGTTCCGTTGTGTTGCTAAGGGTCTTGTAGAGTGCTGTCGGGTCCTGGAGTATTCTGTAGGGTTCCAGAGGGCCTCATAGGGTTCCATCGAAATCTATAGGGTTCCCTAGGGGCCCATAGAGTCCCGTAGATTTCCGTAGGGGTCTGTAGGGTTCCGTAGGCACCTGCAGTGTTCTGTAGGAGCCCATAGGGTTTTAGTGAGGTTCCGTTGTGTTGCTAAGGGTCTTGTAGAGTGCTGTCGGGTCCTGGAGTATTCTGTAGGGTTCCAGAGGGCCTCATAGGGTTCCATCGAAATCTGAAGGGTTCCCTAGGGGCCCATAGAGTCCCGTAGATTGCCGTAGGGACCTGTAGGGTTGTGTAAGTGCTCGCAGGGGTTGGTAGGAGCTTGTAGGGTTCCATAAGTTTTCAGAGGGTTGTGTAGGGTTCCGTAGGGGCCTGTGGTGTTTCCTAGGGGCCTGTAGAGTCTCGTACAGTTTCGGTAGGGTCCTGTAGGTTTCCATAAGTGCCCGCAGAGGTCTGAAGGGGCTCGTACAGTTCCGTAAGGATCCATAGGGCTCCGTAGAGCTTCATAGGTTCCCTAGAGGCCTGTGGAGTACCGCAGGAGCCAGTAGTGTTCTGTAGGGGCCCGTAGGGTTCCTTCCATAGGAGCTGGCAGTGTTCCGTAGGGTCCTCTAGGGTTGAGTAAGTGCCCGCAGGAGTCTGTAGGAATCCGTGGGATTCTGTAAGGTTCTGGAGGGTTCTGCAGGGTTCCGTAGGGGCCCCTAGAGTTCCGTAGTGGCTGGTAAAGTTCCCTACGGCCCTGTACCGTTCCGTAACTGCCTGCAAGGGTCTTTAGGCTTCCGTAGGGGCTGGTAGGGTTCCATAAAGTTCCGTGGGTTCCTGCAGAGTTCTGCAAGTGCCCGCAAGGGCCTGTAGGGGCGCACAGTGTTTCTGCCAGGTTCCGTAGAGTTCCGTAGGGGCCATATTTTTCTATAGTGGCTGGTAGTATTCTGTAGGGGTCTGTAGGTTTCCGTAGGCGCCTACAGTGTTCTGTAGGAGCCCATAGGGTTTTAGTGAGGTTCCGTTGTGTTGCTAAGGGTCTTGTAGAGTGCTGTCGGGTCCTGGAGTATTCTGTAGGGTTCCAGAGGGGCTCGTAGGGTTCCATCGAAATCTATAGGGTTCCCTAGGGGCCCATAGAGTCCCGTAGATTTCCGTAGGGACCTGTAGGGTTGTGTAAGTGCCCGCTGAAGTCTGTAGGAGTCTGTGGGATTCTGTAAGGTTCTGGAGGGTTCTGCAGGGTTCCGTAGGGGCCCGTAGAGTTCCGTAGTGGCTGGTAAAGTTCCATAGGGCCCTGTGGGGTTCTGTATGGACCTGTAGGGTTCCGTAGGGGCCTGCAGGGTTCCGTAAGTGCCCGCAGGTGTCTGTAGGGTTCCGTAGGGGTCTGTAGGGTTCCGTAGGCACCTGCAGTGTTCTGTAGGAGCCCATAGGGTTTTAGTGAGGTTCCGTTGTGTTGCTAAGGGTCTTGTAGAGTGCTGTCGGGTCCTGGAGTATTCTGTAGGGTTCCAGAGGGCCTCATAGGGTTCCATCGAAATCTATAGGGTTCCCTAGGGGCCCATAGAGTCCCGTAGATTGCCGTAGGGACCTGTAGGGTTGTGTAAGTGCTCGCAGGGGTTGGTAGGAGCTTGTAGGGTTCCATAAGTTTCCAGAGGGTTGTGTAGGGTTCCGTAGGGGCCTGTGGTGTTCCCTAGGGGCCTGTAGAGTCTCGTACGGTTCCGTAGGGGCCTGTGGTGTTCCCTGGGGGCCTGTAGAGTCTCGTACGGTTCCGTAGGGTCCTGTAGGTTTCCATAAGCGCCCGCAGAGGTCTGAAGGGGCCCGTACTGTTCCGTAAGGATCCATAGGGTTCCGTAGAGCTTCGTAGGTTCCCTAGAGGCCTCTGGAGTACCGCAGGAGCCAGTAGTGTTCTGTAGGGGCCCGTAGGGTTCCTTCCATAGGAGCTGGCAGTGTTCCGTAGGGTCCTCTAGGGTTGAGTAAGTGCCCGCAGGAGTCTGTAGGAATCCGTGGGATTCTGTAAGGTACTGGAGGGTTCTGCAGGGTTCCGTAGGGGCCCGTAGAGTTCCATAGTGGCTGGTAAAGTTCCCTAGGGCCCTGTACCGTTCCGTAACTGCCTGCAAGGGTCTTTAGGCTTCCGTAGGGGCTGGCAGGGTTCCATAAAGTTCCGTGGGTTCCTGCAGAGTTCTGCAAGTGCCCGCAAGGGCCTGTAGGGGCGCACAGTGTTTCTGCCAGGTTCCGTAGAGTTCCGTAGGGGCCATATTTTTCTGTAGTGGCTGGTAGTATTCTGTAGGGGTCTGTAGGTTTCTGTAGGCACCTACAGTGTTCTGTAGGAGCCCATAGGGTTTTAGTGAGGTTCCGTTGTGTTGCTAAGGGTCTTGTAGAGTGCTGTCGGGTCCTGGAGTATTCTGTAGGGTTCCAGAGGGCCTCATAGGGTTCCATCGAAATCTGAAGGGTTCCCTAGGGGCCCATAGAGTCCCGTAGATTTCCGTAGGGACCTGTAGGGTTGTGTAGGTGCCCGCAGAAGTCTGTAGGAGTCTGTGGGATTCTGTAAGGTTCCGGAGGGTTCTGCAGGGTTCCGTAGGGGCCCGTAGAGTTCCGTAGTGGCTGGTAAAGTTCCATAGGGCCCTGTGGGGTTCTGTATGGACCTGTAGGGTTCCGTAGGGGCCTGCAGGGTTCCGTAAGTGCCCGCAGGTGTCTGTAGGGTTCCGTAGGGGTCTGTAGGGTTCCGTAGGCACCTGCAGTGTTCTGTAGGAGACCATAGGGTTTTAGTGAGGTTCCGTTGTGTTGCTAAGGGTCTTGTAGAGTGCTGTCGGGTCCTGGAGTATTCTGTAGGGTTCCAGAGGGCCTCATAGGGTTCCATCGAAATCTATAGGGTTCCCTAGGGGCCCATAGAGTCCCGTAGATTTCCGTAGGGGTCTGTAGGGTTCCGTAGGCACCTGCAGTGTTCTGTAGGAGCCCATAGGGTTTTAGTGAGGTTCCGTTGTGTTGCTAAGGGTCTTGTAGAGTGCTGTCGGGTCCTGGAGTATTCTGTAGGGTTCCAGAGGGCCTCATAGGGTTCCATCGAAATCTATAGGGTTCCCTAGGGGCCCATAGAGTCCCGTAGATTGCCGTAGGGACCTGTAGGGTTGTGTAAGTGCTCGCAGGGGTTGGTAGGAGCTTGTAGGGTTCCATAAGTTTCCAGAGGGTTGTGTAGGGTTCCGTAGGGGCCTGTGGTGTTCCCTAGGGGCCTGTAGAGTCTCGTACGGTTCCGTAGGGGCCTGTGGTGTTCCCTAGGGGCCTGTAGAGTCTCGTACAGTTCCGTAGGGTCCTGTAGGTTTCCATAAGCGCCCGCAGAGGTCTGAAGGGGCCCGTACTGTTCCGTAAGGATCCATAGGGTTCCGTAGAGCTTCGTAGGTTCCCTAGAGGCCTCTGGAGTACCGCAGGAGCCAGTAGTGTTCTGTAGGGGCCCGTAGGGTTCCTTCCATAGGAGCTGGCAGTGTTCCGTAGGGTCCTCTAGGGTTGAGTAAGTGCCCGCAGGAGTCTGTAGGAATCCGTGGGATTCTGTAAGGTTCTGCAGGGTTCCGTAGGGGCCCGTAGAGTTCCGTAGTGGCTGGTAAAGTTCCCTAGGGCCCTGTACCGTTCCGTAACTGCTTGCAAGGGTCTTTAGGCTTCCGTAGGGGCTGGTAGGGTTCCATAAAGTTCCGTGGGTTCCTGCAGAGTTCTGCAAGTGCCCGCAAGGGCCTGTAGGGGCGCACAGTGTTTCTGCCAGGTTCCGTAGAGTTCCGTAGGGGCCATATTTTTCTGTAGTGGCTGGTAGTATTCTGTAGGGGTCTGTAGGTTTCCGTAGGCGCCTACAGTGTTCTGTAGGAGCCCATAGGGTTTTAGTGAGGTTCCGTTGTGTTGCTAAGGGTCTTGTAGAGTGCTGTCGGGTCCTGGAGTATTCTGTAGGGTTCCAGAGGGGCTCGTAGGGTTCCATCGAAATCTATAGGGTTCCCTAGGGGCCCATAGAGTCCCGTAGATTTCCGTAGGGACCTGTAGGGTTGTGTAAGTGCCCGCAGAAGTCTGTAGGAGTCTGTGGGATTCTGTAAGGTTCTGGAGGGTTCTGCAGGGTTCCGTAGGGGCCCGTAGAGTTCCGTAGTGGCTGGTAAAGTTCCATAGGGCCCTGTGGGGTTCTGTATGGACCTGTAGGGTTCCGTAGGGGCCTGCAGGGTTCCGTAAGTGCCCGCAGGTGTCTGTAGGGTTCCGTAGGGGTCTGTAGGGTTCCGTAGGCACCTGCAGTGTTCTGTAGGAGCCCATAGGGTTTTAGTGAGGTTCCGTTGTGTTGCTAAGGGTCTTGTAGAGTGCTGTCGGGTCCTGGAGTATTCTGTAGGGTTCCAGAGGGCCTCATAGGGTTCCATCGAAATCTGAAGGGTTCCCTAGGGGCCCATAGAGTCCCGTAGATTTCCGTAGGGACCTGTAGGGTTGTGTAAGTGCTCGCAGGGGTTGGTAGGAGCTTGTAGGGTTCCATAAGTTTTCAGAGGGTTGTGTAGGGTTCCGTAGGGGCCTGTGGTGTTTCCTAGGGGCCTGTAGAGTCTCGTACAGTTTCGGTAGGGTCCTGTAGGTTTCCATAAGTGCCCGCAGAGGTCTGAAGGGGCTCGTACAGTTCCGTAAGGATCCATAGGGCTCCGTAGAGCTTCATAGGTTCCCTAGAGGCCTCTGGAGTACCGCAGGAGCCAGTAGTGTTCTGTAGGGGCCCGTAGGGTTCCTTCCATAGGAGCTGGCAGTGTTCCGTAGGGTCCTCTAGGGTTGAGTAAGTGCCCGCAGGAGTCTGTAGGAATCCGTGGGATTCTGTAAGGTTCTGGAGGGTTCTGCAGGGTTCCGTAGGGGCCCCTAGAGTTCCGTAGTGGCTGGTAAAGTTCCCTACGGCCCTGTACCGTTCCGTAACTGCCTGCAAGGGTCTTTAGGCTTCCGTAGGGGCTGGTAGGGTTCCATAAAGTTCCGTGGGTTCCTGCAGAGTTCTGCAAGTGCCCGCAAGGGCCTGTAGGGGCGCACAGTGTTTCTGCCAGGTTCCGTAGAGTTCCGTAGGGGCCATATTTTTCTATAGTGGCTGGTAGTATTCTGTAGGGGTCTGTAGGGTTCCGTAGGCGCCTACAGTGTTCTGTAGGAGCCCATAGGGTTTTAGTGAGGTTCCGTTGTGTTGCTAAGGGTCTTGTAGAGTGCTGTCGGGTCCTGGAGTATTCTGTAGGGTTCCAGAGGGCCTCATAGGGTTCCATCGAAATCTGAAGGGTTCCCTAGGGGCCCATAGAGTCCCGTAGATTTCCGTAGGGACCTGTAGGGTTGTGTAGGTGCCCGCAGAAGTCTGTAGGAGTCTGTGGGATTCTGTAAGGTTCCGGAGGGTTCTGCAGGGTTCCGTAGGGGCCCGTAGAGTTCCGTAGTGGCTGGTAAAGTTCCGTAGGGCCCTGTGGGGTTCTGTATGGACCTGTAGGGTTCCGTAGGGGCCTGCAGGGTTCCGTAAGTGCCCGCAGGTGTCTGTAGGGTTCCGTAGGGGTCTGTAGGGTTCCGTAGGCACCTGCAGTGTTCTGTAGGAGCCCATAGGGTTTTAGTGAGGTTCCGTTGTGTTGCTAAGGGTCTTGTAGAGTGCTGTCGGGTCCTGGAGTATTCTGTAGGGTTCCAGAGGGCCTCATAGGGTTCCATCGAAATCTATAGGGTTCCCTAGGGGCCCATAGAGTCCCGTAGATTTCCGTAGGGGTCTGTAGGGTTCCGTAGGCACCTGCAGTGTTCTGTAGGAGCCCATAGGGTTTTAGTGAGGTTCCGTTGTGTTGCTAAGGGTCTTGTAGAGTGCTGTCGGGTCCTGGAGTATTCTGTAGGGTTCCAGAGGGCCTCATAGGGTTCCATCGAAATCTATAGGGTTCCCTAGGGGCCCATAGAGTCCCGTAGATTGCCGTAGGGACCTGTAGGGTTGTGTAAGTGCTCGCAGGGGTTGGTAGGAGCTTGTAGGGTTCCATAAGTTTCCAGAGGGTTGTGTAGGGTTCCGTAGGGGCCTGTGGTGTTCCCTAGGGGCCTGTAGAGTCTCGTACGGTTCCGTAGGGGCCTGTGGTGTTCCCTAAGGGCCTGTAGAGTCTCGTACAGTTCCGTAGGGTCCTGTAGGTTTCCATAAGTGCCCGCAGAGGTCTGAATGGGCTCGTACAGTTCCGTAAGGATCCATAGGGCTCCGTAGAGCTTCGTAGGTTCCCTAGAGGCCTCTGGAGTACCGCAGGAGCCAGTAGTGTTCTGTAGGGGCCCGTAGGGTTCCTTCCATAGGAGCTGGCAGTGTTCCGTAGGGTCCTCTAGGGTTGAGTAAGTGCCCGCAGGAGTCTGTAGGAATCCGTGGGATTCTGTAAGGTTCTGCAGGGTTCCGTAGGGGCCCGTAGAGTTCCGTAGTGGCTGGTAAAGTTCCCTAGGGCCCTGTACCGTTCCGTAACTGCTTGCAAGGGTCTTTAGGCTTCCGTAGGGGCTGGTAGGGTTCCATAAAGTTCCGTGGGTTCCTGCAGAGTTCTGCAAGTGCCCGCAAGGGCCTGTAGGGGCGCACAGTGTTTCTGCCAGGTTCCGTAGAGTTCCGTAGGGGCCATATTTTTCTGTAGTGGCTGGTAGTATTCTGTAGGGGTCTGTAGGTTTCCGTAGGCGCCTACAGTGTTCTGTAGGAGCCCATAGGGTTTTAGTGAGGTTCCGTTGTGTTGCTAAGGGTCTTGTAGAGTGCTGTCGGGTCCTGGAGTATTCTGTAGGGTTCCAGAGGGGCTCGTAGGGTTCCGTCGAAATCTGAAGGGTTCCCTAGGGGCCCGTAGAGTCCCGTAGATTTCCGTAGGGGCCTGTAGGGTTATGTAAGTGCCCGCAGAAGTCTGTAGGAGTCTGTGGGATTCTGTAAGGTTCTGGAGGGTTCTGCAGGGTTCCGTAGGGGCCCGTAGAGTTCCATAGTGGCTGGTAAAGTTCCGTAGGGCCCTGTGGGGTTCTGTATGGACCTGTAGGGTTCCGTAGGGGCCTGCAGGGTTCCGTAAGTGCCCGCAGGTGTCTGTAGGGTTCCGTAGGGGTCTGTAGGGTTCCGTAGGCACCTGCAGTGTTCTGTAGGAGCCCATAGGGTTTTAGTGAGGTTCCGTTGTGTTGCTAAGGGTCTTGTAGAGTGCTGTCGGGTCCTGGAGTATTCTGTAGGGTTCCAGAGGGCCTCATAGGGTTCCATCGAAATCTATAGGGTTCCCTAGGGGCCCATAGAGTCCCGTAGATTGCCGTAGGGACCTGTAGGGTTGTGTAAGTGCTCGCAGGGGTTGGTAGGAGCTTGTAGGGTTCCATAAGTTTTCAGAGGGTTGTGTAGGGTTCCGTAGGCGCCTGTGGTGTTCCCTAGGGGCCTGTAGAGTCTCGTACAGTTTCGGTAGGGTCCTGTAGGTTTCCATAAGTGCCCGCAGAGGTCTGAAGGGGCCCGTACAGTTCCGTAAGGATCCATGTGGCTCCGTAGAGCTTCATAGGTTCCCTAGAGGCCTCTGGAGTACCGCAGGAGCCAGTAGTGTTCTGTAGGGGCCAGTAGGGTTCCTTCCATAGGAGCTGGCAGTGTTCCGTAGGGTCCTCTAGGGTTGAGTAAGTGCCCGCAGGAGTCTGTAGGAATCCGTGGGATTCTGTAAGGTTCTGGAGGGTTCTGCAGGGTTCCGTAGGGGCCCGTAGAGTTCCGTAGTGGCTGGTAAAGTTCCGTAGGGCCCTGTGGGGTTCTGTATGGACCTGTAGGGTTCCGTAGGGGCCCGCAGGGTTCCGTAAGTGCCCGCAGGTGTCTGTAGGGTTCCGTAGGGGTCTGTAGGGTTCCGTAGGCACCTGCAGTGTTCTGTAGGAGCCCATAGGGTTTTAGTGAGGTTCCGTTGTGTTGCTAAGGGTCTTGTAGAGTGCTGTCGGGTCCTGGAGTATTCTGTAGGGTTCCAGAGGGCCTCATAGGGTTCCATCGAAATCTGAAGGGTTCCCTAGGGGCGCATAGAGTCCCGTAGATTGCCGTAGGGACCTGTAGGGTTGTGTAAGTGCTCGCAGGGGTTGGTAGGAGCTTGTAGGGTTCCATAAGTTTCCAGAGGGTTGTGTAGGGTTCCGTAGGGGCCTGTGGTGTTCCCTAGGGGCCTGTAGAGTCTCGTACGGTTCCGTAGGGGCCTGTGGTGTTCCCTAGGGGCCTGTAGAGTCTCGTACAGTTCCGTAGGGTCCTGTAGGTTTCCATAAGCGCCCGCAGAGGTCTGAAGGGGCCCGTACTGTTCCGTAAGGATCCATAGGGTTCCGTAGAGCTTCGTAGGTTCCCTAGAGGCCTCTGGAGTACCGCAGGAGCCAGTAGTGTTCTGTAGGGGCCCGTAGGGTTCCTTCCATAGGAGCTGGCAGTGTTCCGTAGGGTCCTCTAGGGTTGAGTAAGTGCCCGCAGGAGTCTGTAGGAATCCGTGGGATTCTGTAAGGTTCTGCAGGGTTCCGTAGGGGCCCGTAGAGTTCCGTAGTGGCTGGTAAAGTTCCCTAGGGCCCTGTACCGTTCCGTAACTGCTTGCAAGGGTCTTTAGGCTTCCGTAGGGGCTGGTAGGGTTCCATAAAGTTCCGTGGGTTCCTGCAGAGTTCTGCAAGTGCCCGCAAGGGCCTGTAGGGGCGCACAGTGTTTCTGCCAGGTTCCGTAGAGTTCCGTAGGGGCCATATTTTTCTATAGTGGCTGGTAGTATTCTGTAGGGGTCTGTAGGTTTCCGTAGGCGCCTACAGTGTTCTGTAGGAGCCCATAGGGTTTTAGTGAGGTTCCGTTGTGTTGCTAAGGGTCTTGTAGAGTGCTGTCGGGTCCTGGAGTATTCTGTAGGGTTCCAGAGGGGCTCGTAGGGTTCCATCGAAATCTATAGGGTTCCCTAGGGGCCCATAGAGTCCCGTAGATTTCCGTAGGGACCTGTAGGGTTGTGTAAGTGCCCGCAGAAGTCTGTAGGAGTCTGTGGGATTCTGTAAGGTTCTGGAGGGTTCTGCAGGGTTCCGTAGGGGCCCGTAGAGTTCCGTAGTGGCTGGTAAAGTTCCATAGGGCCCTGTGGGGTTCTGTATGGACCTGTAGGGTTCCGTAGGGGCCTGCAGGGTTCCGTAAGTGCCCGCAGGTGTCTGTAGGGTTCCGTAGGGGTCTGTAGGGTTCCGTAGGCACCTGCAGTGTTCTGTAGGAGCCCATAGGGTTTTAGTGAGGTTCCGTTGTGTTGCTAAGGGTCTTGTAGAGTGCTGTCGGGTCCTGGAGTATTCTGTAGGGTTCCAGAGGGCCTCATAGGGTTCCATCGAAATCTGAAGGGTTCCCTAGGGGCCCATAGAGTCCCGTAGATTTCCGTAGGGACCTGTAGGGTTGTGTAAGTGCTCGCAGGGGTTGGTAGGAGCTTGTAGGGTTCCATAAGTTTTCAGAGGGTTGTGTAGGGTTCCGTAGGGGCCTGTGGTGTTTCCTAGGGGCCTGTAGAGTCTCGTACAGTTTCGGTAGGGTCCTGTAGGTTTCCATAAGTGCCCGCAGAGGTCTGAAGGGGCTCGTACAGTTCCGTAAGGATCCATAGGGCTCCGTAGAGCTTCATAGGTTCCCTAGAGGCCTCTGGAGTACCGCAGGAGCCAGTAGTGTTCTGTAGGGGCCCGTAGGGTTCCTTCCATAGGAGCTGGCAGTGTTCCGTAGGGTCCTCTAGGGTTGAGTAAGTGCCCGCAGGAGTCTGTAGGAATCCGTGGGATTCTGTAAGGTTCTGGAGGGTTCTGCAGGGTTCCGTAGGGGCCCCTAGAGTTCCGTAGTGGCTGGTAAAGTTCCCTACGGCCCTGTACCGTTCCGTAACTGCCTGCAAGGGTCTTTAGGCTTCCGTAGGGGCTGGTAGGGTTCCATAAAGTTCCGTGGGTTCCTGCAGAGTTCTGCAAGTGCCCGCAAGGGCCTGTAGGGGCGCACAGTGTTTCTGCCAGGTTCCGTAGAGTTCCGTAGGGGCCATATTTTTCTATAGTGGCTGGTAGTATTCTGTAGGGGTCTGTAGGGTTCCGTAGGCGCCTACAGTGTTCTGTAGGAGCCCATAGGGTTTTAGTGAGGTTCCGTTGTGTTGCTAAGGGTCTTGTAGAGTGCTGTCAGGTCCTGGAGTATTCTGTAGGGTTCCAGAGGGGCTCGTAGGGTTCCATCGAAATCTATAGGGTTCCCTAGGGGCCCATAGAGTCCCGTAGATTTCCGTAGGGACCTGTAGGGTTGTGTAAGTGCCCGCAGAAGTCTGTAGGAGTCTGTGGGATTCTGTAAGGTTCTGGAGGGTTCTGCAGGGTTCCGTAGGGGCCCGTAGAGTTCCGTAGTGGCTGGTAAAGTTCCATAGGGCCCTGTGGGGTTCTGTATGGACCTGTAGGGTTCCGTAGGGGCCTGCAGGGTTCCGTAAGTGCCCGCAGGTGTCTGTAGGGTTCCGTAGGGGTCTGTAGGGTTCCGTAGGCACCTGCAGTGTTCTGTAGGAGCCCATAGGGTTTTAGTGAGGTTCCGTTGTGTTGCTAAGGGTCTTGTAGAGTGCTGTCGGGTCCTGGAGTATTCTGTAGGGTTCCAGAGGGCCTCATAGGGTTCCATCGAAATCTGAAGGGTTCCCTAGGGGCCCATAGAGTCCCGTAGATTTCCGTAGGGACCTGTAGGGTTGTGTAAGTGCTCGCAGGGGTTGGTAGGAGCTTGTAGGGTTCCATAAGTTTTCAGAGGGTTGTGTAGGGTTCCGTAGGGGCCTGTGGTGTTTCCTAGGGGCCTGTAGAGTCTCGTACAGTTTCGGTAGGGTCCTGTAGGTTTCCATAAGTGCCCGCAGAGGTCTGAAGGGGCTCGTACAGTTCCGTAAGGATCCATAGGGCTCCGTAGAGCTTCATAGGTTCCCTAGAGGCCTCTGGAGTACCGCAGGAGCCAGTAGTGTTCTGTAGGGGCCCGTAGGGTTCCTTCCATAGGAGCTGGCAGTGTTCCGTAGGGTCCTCTAGGGTTGAGTAAGTGCCCGCAGGAGTCTGTAGGAATCCGTGGGATTCTGTAAGGTTCTGGAGGGTTCTGCAGGGTTCCGTAGGGGCCCCTAGAGTTCCGTAGTGGCTGGTAAAGTTCCCTACGGCCCTGTACCGTTCCGTAACTGCCTGCAAGGGTCTTTAGGCTTCCGTAGGGGCTGGTAGGGTTCCATAAAGTTCCGTGGGTTCCTGCAGAGTTCTGCAAGTGCCCGCAAGGGCCTGTAGGGGCGCACAGTGTTTCTGCCAGGTTCCGTAGAGTTCCGTAGGGGCCATATTTTTCTATAGTGGCTGGTAGTATTCTGTAGGGGTCTGTAGGGTTCCGTAGGCGCCTACAGTGTTCTGTAGGAGCCCATAGGGTTTTAGTGAGGTTCCGTTGTGTTGCTAAGGGTCTTGTAGAGTGCTGTCGGGTCCTGGAGTATTCTGTAGGGTTCCAGAGGGCCTCATAGGGTTCCATCGAAATCTGAAGGGTTCCCTAGGGGCCCATAGAGTCCCGTAGATTTCCGTAGGGACCTGTAGGGTTGTGTAGGTGCCCGCAGAAGTCTGTAGGAGTCTGTGGGATTCTGTAAGGTTCCGGAGGGTTCTGCAGGGTTCCGTAGGGGCCCGTAGAGTTCCGTAGTGGCTGGTAAAGTTCCGTAGGGCCCTGTGGGGTTCTGTATGGACCTGTAGGGTTCCGTAGGGGCCTGCAGGGTTCCGTAAGTGCCCGCAGGTGTCTGTAGGGTTCCGTAGGGGTCTGTAGGGTTCCGTAGGCACCTGCAGTGTTCTGTAGGAGCCCATAGGGTTTTAGTGAGGTTCCGTTGTGTTGCTAAGGGTCTTGTAGAGTGCTGTCGGGTCCTGGAGTATTCTGTAGGGTTCCAGAGGGCCTCATAGGGTTCCATCGAAATCTATAGGGTTCCCTAGGGGCCCATAGAGTCCCGTAGATTTCCGTAGGGGTCTGTAGGGTTCCGTAGGCACCTGCAGTGTTCTGTAGGAGCCCATAGGGTTTTAGTGAGGTTCCGTTGTGTTGCTAAGGGTCTTGTAGAGTGCTGTCGGGTCCTGGAGTATTCTGTAGGGTTCCAGAGGGCCTCATAGGGTTCCATCGAAATCTGAAGGGTTCCCTAGGGGCCCATAGAGTCCCGTAGATTGCCGTAGGGACCTGTAGGGTTGTGTAAGTGCTCGCAGGGGTTGGTAGGAGCTTGTAGGGTTCCATAAGTTTTCAGAGGGTTGTGTAGGGTTCCGTAGGGGCCTGTGGTGTTTCCTAGGGGCCTGTAGAGTCTCGTACAGTTTCGGTAGGGTCCTGTAGGTTTCCATAAGTGCCCGCAGAGGTCTGAAGGGGCTCGTACAGTTCCGTAAGGATCCATAGGGCTCCGTAGAGCTTCATAGGTTCCCTAGAGGCCTCTGGAGTACCGCAGGAGCCAGTAGTGTTCTGTAGGGGCCCGTAGGGTTCCTTCCATAGGAGCTGGCAGTGTTCCGTAGGGTCCTCTAGGGTTGAGTAAGTGCCCGCAGGAGTCTGTAGGAATCCGTGGGATTCTGTAAGGTTCTGGAGGGTTCTGCAGGGTTCCGTAGGGGCCCGTAGAGTTCCGTAGTGGCTGGTAAAGTTCCGTAGGGCCCTGTGGGGTTCTGTATGGACCTGTAGGGTTCCGTAGGGGCCCGCAGGGTTCCGTAAGTGCCCGCAGGTGTCTGTAGGGTTCCGTAGGGGTCTGTAGGGTTCCGTAGGCACCTGCAGTGTTCTGTAGGAGCCCATAGGGTTTTAGTGAGGTTCCGTTGTGTTGCTAAGGGTCTTGTAGAGTGCTGTCGGGTCCTGGAGTATTCTGTAGGGTTCCAGAGGGCCTCATAGGGTTCCATCGAAATCTGAAGGGTTCCCTAGGGGCGCATAGAGTCCCGTAGATTGCCGTAGGGACCTGTAGGGTTGTGTAAGTGCTCGCAGGGGTTGGTAGGAGCTTGTAGGGTTCCATAAGTTTCCAGAGGGTTGTGTAGGGTTCCGTAGGGGCCTGTGGTGTTCCCTAGGGGCCTGTAGAGTCTCGTACGGTTCCGTAGGGGCCTGTGGTGTTCCCTAGGGGCCTGTAGAGTCTCGTACAGTTCCGTAGGGTCCTGTAGGTTTCCATAAGCGCCCGCAGAGGTCTGAAGGGGCCCGTACTGTTCCGTAAGGATCCATAGGGTTCCGTAGAGCTTCGTAGGTTCCCTAGAGGCCTCTGGAGTACCGCAGGAGCCAGTAGTGTTCTGTAGGGGCCCGTAGGGTTCCTTCCATAGGAGCTGGCAGTGTTCCGTAGGGTCCTCTAGGGTTGAGTAAGTGCCCGCAGGAGTCTGTAGGAATCCGTGGGATTCTGTAAGGTTCTGCAGGGTTCCGTAGGGGCCCGTAGAGTTCCGTAGTGGCTGGTAAAGTTCCCTAGGGCCCTGTACCGTTCCGTAACTGCTTGCAAGGGTCTTTAGGCTTCCGTAGGGGCTGGTAGGGTTCCATAAAGTTCCGTGGGTTCCTGCAGAGTTCTGCAAGTGCCCGCAAGGGCCTGTAGGGGCGCACAGTGTTTCTGCCAGGTTCCGTAGAGTTCCGTAGGGGCCATATTTTTCTATAGTGGCTGGTAGTATTCTGTAGGGGTCTGTAGGTTTCCGTAGGCGCCTACAGTGTTCTGTAGGAGCCCATAGGGTTTTAGTGAGGTTCCGTTGTGTTGCTAAGGGTCTTGTAGAGTGCTGTCGGGTCCTGGAGTATTCTGTAGGGTTCCAGAGGGGCTCGTAGGGTTCCATCGAAATCTATAGGGTTCCCTAGGGGCCCATAGAGTCCCGTAGATTTCCGTAGGGACCTGTAGGGTTGTGTAAGTGCCCGCAGAAGTCTGTAGGAGTCTGTGGGATTCTGTAAGGTTCTGGAGGGTTCTGCAGGGTTCCGTAGGGGCCCGTAGAGTTCCGTAGTGGCTGGTAAAGTTCCATAGGGCCCTGTGGGGTTCTGTATGGACCTGTAGGGTTCCGTAGGGGCCTGCAGGGTTCCGTAAGTGCCCGCAGGTGTCTGTAGGGTTCCGTAGGGGTCTGTAGGGTTCCGTAGGCACCTGCAGTGTTCTGTAGGAGCCCATAGGGTTTTAGTGAGGTTCCGTTGTGTTGCTAAGGGTCTTGTAGAGTGCTGTCGGGTCCTGGAGTATTCTGTAGGGTTCCAGAGGGCCTCATAGGGTTCCATCGAAATCTGAAGGGTTCCCTAGGGGCCCATAGAGTCCCGTAGATTTCCGTAGGGACCTGTAGGGTTGTGTAAGTGCTCGCAGGGGTTGGTAGGAGCTTGTAGGGTTCCATAAGTTTTCAGAGGGTTGTGTAGGGTTCCGTAGGGGCCTGTGGTGTTTCCTAGGGGCCTGTAGAGTCTCGTACAGTTTCGGTAGGGTCCTGTAGGTTTCCATAAGTGCCCGCAGAGGTCTGAAGGGGCTCGTACAGTTCCGTAAGGATCCATAGGGCTCCGTAGAGCTTCATAGGTTCCCTAGAGGCCTCTGGAGTACCGCAGGAGCCAGTAGTGTTCTGTAGGGGCCCGTAGGGTTCCTTCCATAGGAGCTGGCAGTGTTCCGTAGGGTCCTCTAGGGTTGAGTAAGTGCCCGCAGGAGTCTGTAGGAATCCGTGGGATTCTGTAAGGTTCTGGAGGGTTCTGCAGGGTTCCGTAGGGGCCCCTAGAGTTCCGTAGTGGCTGGTAAAGTTCCCTACGGCCCTGTACCGTTCCGTAACTGCCTGCAAGGGTCTTTAGGCTTCCGTAGGGGCTGGTAGGGTTCCATAAAGTTCCGTGGGTTCCTGCAGAGTTCTGCAAGTGCCCGCAAGGGCCTGTAGGGGCGCACAGTGTTTCTGCCAGGTTCCGTAGAGTTCCGTAGGGGCCATATTTTTCTATAGTGGCTGGTAGTATTCTGTAGGGGTCTGTAGGGTTCCGTAGGCGCCTACAGTGTTCTGTAGGAGCCCATAGGGTTTTAGTGAGGTTCCGTTGTGTTGCTAAGGGTCTTGTAGAGTGCTGTCAGGTCCTGGAGTATTCTGTAGGGTTCCAGAGGGGCTCGTAGGGTTCCATCGAAATCTATAGGGTTCCCTAGGGGCCCATAGAGTCCCGTAGATTTCCGTAGGGACCTGTAGGGTTGTGTAAGTGCCCGCAGAAGTCTGTAGGAGTCTGTGGGATTCTGTAAGGTTCTGGAGGGTTCTGCAGGGTTCCGTAGGGGCCCGTAGAGTTCCGTAGTGGCTGGTAAAGTTCCATAGGGCCCTGTGGGGTTCTGTATGGACCTGTAGGGTTCCGTAGGGGCCTGCAGGGTTCCGTAAGTGCCCGCAGGTGTCTGTAGGGTTCCGTAGGGGTCTGTAGGGTTCCGTAGGCACCTGCAGTGTTCTGTAGGAGCCCATAGGGTTTTAGTGAGGTTCCGTTGTGTTGCTAAGGGTCTTGTAGAGTGCTGTCGGGTCCTGGAGTATTCTGTAGGGTTCCAGAGGGCCTCATAGGGTTCCATCGAAATCTGAAGGGTTCCCTAGGGGCCCATAGAGTCCCGTAGATTTCCGTAGGGACCTGTAGGGTTGTGTAAGTGCTCGCAGGGGTTGGTAGGAGCTTGTAGGGTTCCATAAGTTTTCAGAGGGTTGTGTAGGGTTCCGTAGGGGCCTGTGGTGTTTCCTAGGGGCCTGTAGAGTCTCGTACAGTTTCGGTAGGGTCCTGTAGGTTTCCATAAGTGCCCGCAGAGGTCTGAAGGGGCTCGTACAGTTCCGTAAGGATCCATAGGGCTCCGTAGAGCTTCATAGGTTCCCTAGAGGCCTCTGGAGTACCGCAGGAGCCAGTAGTGTTCTGTAGGGGCCCGTAGGGTTCCTTCCATAGGAGCTGGCAGTGTTCCGTAGGGTCCTCTAGGGTTGAGTAAGTGCCCGCAGGAGTCTGTAGGAATCCGTGGGATTCTGTAAGGTTCTGGAGGGTTCTGCAGGGTTCCGTAGGGGCCCCTAGAGTTCCGTAGTGGCTGGTAAAGTTCCCTACGGCCCTGTACCGTTCCGTAACTGCCTGCAAGGGTCTTTAGGCTTCCGTAGGGGCTGGTAGGGTTCCATAAAGTTCCGTGGGTTCCTGCAGAGTTCTGCAAGTGCCCGCAAGGGCCTGTAGGGGCGCACAGTGTTTCTGCCAGGTTCCGTAGAGTTCCGTAGGGGCCATATTTTTCTATAGTGGCTGGTAGTATTCTGTAGGGGTCTGTAGGGTTCCGTAGGCGCCTACAGTGTTCTGTAGGAGCCCATAGGGTTTTAGTGAGGTTCCGTTGTGTTGCTAAGGGTCTTGTAGAGTGCTGTCGGGTCCTGGAGTATTCTGTAGGGTTCCAGAGGGCCTCATAGGGTTCCATCGAAATCTGAAGGGTTCCCTAGGGGCCCATAGAGTCCCGTAGATTTCCGTAGGGACCTGTAGGGTTGTGTAGGTGCCCGCAGAAGTCTGTAGGAGTCTGTGGGATTCTGTAAGGTTCCGGAGGGTTCTGCAGGGTTCCGTAGGGGCCCGTAGAGTTCCGTAGTGGCTGGTAAAGTTCCGTAGGGCCCTGTGGGGTTCTGTATGGACCTGTAGGGTTCCGTAGGGGCCTGCAGGGTTCCGTAAGTGCCCGCAGGTGTCTGTAGGGTTCCGTAGGGGTCTGTAGGGTTCCGTAGGCACCTGCAGTGTTCTGTAGGAGCCCATAGGGTTTTAGTGAGGTTCCGTTGTGTTGCTAAGGGTCTTGTAGAGTGCTGTCGGGTCCTGGAGTATTCTGTAGGGTTCCAGAGGGCCTCATAGGGTTCCATCGAAATCTATAGGGTTCCCTAGGGGCCCATAGAGTCCCGTAGATTTCCGTAGGGGTCTGTAGGGTTCCGTAGGCACCTGCAGTGTTCTGTAGGAGCCCATAGGGTTTTAGTGAGGTTCCGTTGTGTTGCTAAGGGTCTTGTAGAGTGCTGTCGGGTCCTGGAGTATTCTGTAGGGTTCCAGAGGGCCTCATAGGGTTCCATCGAAATCTATAGGGTTCCCTAGGGGCCCATAGAGTCCCGTAGATTGCCGTAGGGACCTGTAGGGTTGTGTAAGTGCTCGCAGGGGTTGGTAGGAGCTTGTAGGGTTCCATAAGTTTCCAGAGGGTTGTGTAGGGTTCCGTAGGGGCCTGTGGTGTTCCCTAGGGGCCTGTAGAGTCTCGTACGGTTCCGTAGGGGCCTGTGGTGTTCCCTAAGGGCCTGTAGAGTCTCGTACAGTTCCGTAGGGTCCTGTAGGTTTCCATAAGTGCCCGCAGAGGTCTGAATGGGCTCGTACAGTTCCGTAAGGATCCATAGGGCTCCGTAGAGCTTCGTAGGTTCCCTAGAGGCCTCTGGAGTACCGCAGGAGCCAGTAGTGTTCTGTAGGGGCCCGTAGGGTTCCTTCCATAGGAGCTGGCAGTGTTCCGTAGGGTCCTCTAGGGTTGAGTAAGTGCCCGCAGGAGTCTGTAGGAATCCGTGGGATTCTGTAAGGTTCTGCAGGGTTCCGTAGGGGCCCGTAGAGTTCCGTAGTGGCTGGTAAAGTTCCCTAGGGCCCTGTACCGTTCCGTAACTGCTTGCAAGGGTCTTTAGGCTTCCGTAGGGGCTGGTAGGGTTCCATAAAGTTCCGTGGGTTCCTGCAGAGTTCTGCAAGTGCCCGCAAGGGCCTGTAGGGGCGCACAGTGTTTCTGCCAGGTTCCGTAGAGTTCCGTAGGGGCCATATTTTTCTGTAGTGGCTGGTAGTATTCTGTAGGGGTCTGTAGGTTTCCGTAGGCGCCTACAGTGTTCTGTAGGAGCCCATAGGGTTTTAGTGAGGTTCCGTTGTGTTGCTAAGGGTCTTGTAGAGTGCTGTCGGGTCCTGGAGTATTCTGTAGGGTTCCAGAGGGGCTCGTAGGGTTCCGTCGAAATCTGAAGGGTTCCCTAGGGGCCCGTAGAGTCCCGTAGATTTCCGTAGGGGCCTGTAGGGTTATGTAAGTGCCCGCAGAAGTCTGTAGGAGTCTGTGGGATTCTGTAAGGTTCTGGAGGGTTCTGCAGGGTTCCGTAGGGGCCCGTAGAGTTCCATAGTGGCTGGTAAAGTTCCGTAGGGCCCTGTGGGGTTCTGTATGGACCTGTAGGGTTCCGTAGGGGCCTGCAGGGTTCCGTAAGTGCCCGCAGGTGTCTGTAGGGTTCCGTAGGGGTCTGTAGGGTTCCGTAGGCACCTGCAGTGTTCTGTAGGAGCCCATAGGGTTTTAGTGAGGTTCCGTTGTGTTGCTAAGGGTCTTGTAGAGTGCTGTCGGGTCCTGGAGTATTCTGTAGGGTTCCAGAGGGCCTCATAGGGTTCCATCGAAATCTATAGGGTTCCCTAGGGGCCCATAGAGTCCCGTAGATTGCCGTAGGGACCTGTAGGGTTGTGTAAGTGCTCGCAGGGGTTGGTAGGAGCTTGTAGGGTTCCATAAGTTTTCAGAGGGTTGTGTAGGGTTCCGTAGGCGCCTGTGGTGTTCCCTAGGGGCCTGTAGAGTCTCGTACAGTTTCGGTAGGGTCCTGTAGGTTTCCATAAGTGCCCGCAGAGGTCTGAAGGGGCCCGTACAGTTCCGTAAGGATCCATGTGGCTCCGTAGAGCTTCATAGGTTCCCTAGAGGCCTCTGGAGTACCGCAGGAGCCAGTAGTGTTCTGTAGGGGCCAGTAGGGTTCCTTCCATAGGAGCTGGCAGTGTTCCGTAGGGTCCTCTAGGGTTGAGTAAGTGCCCGCAGGAGTCTGTAGGAATCCGTGGGATTCTGTAAGGTTCTGGAGGGTTCTGCAGGGTTCCGTAGGGGCCCGTAGAGTTCCGTAGTGGCTGGTAAAGTTCCGTAGGGCCCTGTGGGGTTCTGTATGGACCTGTAGGGTTCCGTAGGGGCCCGCAGGGTTCCGTAAGTGCCCGCAGGTGTCTGTAGGGTTCCGTAGGGGTCTGTAGGGTTCCGTAGGCACCTGCAGTGTTCTGTAGGAGCCCATAGGGTTTTAGTGAGGTTCCGTTGTGTTGCTAAGGGTCTTGTAGAGTGCTGTCGGGTCCTGGAGTATTCTGTAGGGTTCCAGAGGGCCTCATAGGGTTCCATCGAAATCTATAGGGTTCCCTAGGGGCGCATAGAGTCCCGTAGATTGCCGTAGGGACCTGTAGGGTTGTGTAAGTGCTCGCAGGGGTTGGTAGGAGCTTGTAGGGTTCCATAAGTTTCCAGAGGGTTGTGTAGGGTTCCGTAGGGGCCTGTGGTGTTCCCTAGGGGCCTGTAGAGTCTCGTACGGTTCCGTAGGGGCCTGTGGTGTTCCCTAGGGGCCTGTAGAGTCTCGTACAGTTCCGTAGGGTCCTGTAGGTTTCCATAAGCGCCCGCAGAGGTCTGAAGGGGCCCGTACTGTTCCGTAAGGATCCATAGGGTTCCGTAGAGCTTCGTAGGTTCCCTAGAGGCCTCTGGAGTACCGCAGGAGCCAGTAGTGTTCTGTAGGGGCCCGTAGGGTTCCTTCCATAGGAGCTGGCAGTGTTCCGTAGGGTCCTCTAGGGTTGAGTAAGTGCCCGCAGGAGTCTGTAGGAATCCGTGGGATTCTGTAAGGTTCTGCAGGGTTCCGTAGGGGCCCGTAGAGTTCCGTAGTGGCTGGTAAAGTTCCCTAGGGCCCTGTACCGTTCCGTAACTGCTTGCAAGGGTCTTTAGGCTTCCGTAGGGGCTGGTAGGGTTCCATAAAGTTCCGTGGGTTCCTGCAGAGTTCTGCAAGTGCCCGCAAGGGCCTGTAGGGGCGCACAGTGTTTCTGCCAGGTTCCGTAGAGTTCCGTAGGGGCCATATTTTTCTATAGTGGCTGGTAGTATTCTGTAGGGGTCTGTAGGTTTCCGTAGGCGCCTACAGTGTTCTGTAGGAGCCCATAGGGTTTTAGTGAGGTTCCGTTGTGTTGCTAAGGGTCTTGTAGAGTGCTGTCGGGTCCTGGAGTATTCTGTAGGGTTCCAGAGGGGCTCGTAGGGTTCCATCGAAATCTATAGGGTTCCCTAGGGGCCCATAGAGTCCCGTAGATTTCCGTAGGGACCTGTAGGGTTGTGTAAGTGCCCGCAGAAGTCTGTAGGAGTCTGTGGGATTCTGTAAGGTTCTGGAGGGTTCTGCAGGGTTCCGTAGGGGCCCGTAGAGTTCCGTAGTGGCTGGTAAAGTTCCATAGGGCCCTGTGGGGTTCTGTATGGACCTGTAGGGTTCCGTAGGGGCCTGCAGGGTTCCGTAAGTGCCCGCAGGTGTCTGTAGGGTTCCGTAGGGGTCTGTAGGGTTCCGTAGGCACCTGCAGTGTTCTGTAGGAGCCCATAGGGTTTTAGTGAGGTTCCGTTGTGTTGCTAAGGGTCTTGTAGAGTGCTGTCGGGTCCTGGAGTATTCTGTAGGGTTCCAGAGGGCCTCATAGGGTTCCATCGAAATCTGAAGGGTTCCCTAGGGGCCCATAGAGTCCCGTAGATTTCCGTAGGGACCTGTAGGGTTGTGTAAGTGCTCGCAGGGGTTGGTAGGAGCTTGTAGGGTTCCATAAGTTTTCAGAGGGTTGTGTAGGGTTCCGTAGGGGCCTGTGGTGTTTCCTAGGGGCCTGTAGAGTCTCGTACAGTTTCGGTAGGGTCCTGTAGGTTTCCATAAGTGCCCGCAGAGGTCTGAAGGGGCTCGTACAGTTCCGTAAGGATCCATAGGGCTCCGTAGAGCTTCATAGGTTCCCTAGAGGCCTCTGGAGTACCGCAGGAGCCAGTAGTGTTCTGTAGGGGCCCGTAGGGTTCCTTCCATAGGAGCTGGCAGTGTTCCGTAGGGTCCTCTAGGGTTGAGTAAGTGCCCGCAGGAGTCTGTAGGAATCCGTGGGATTCTGTAAGGTTCTGGAGGGTTCTGCAGGGTTCCGTAGGGGCCCCTAGAGTTCCGTAGTGGCTGGTAAAGTTCCCTACGGCCCTGTACCGTTCCGTAACTGCCTGCAAGGGTCTTTAGGCTTCCGTAGGGGCTGGTAGGGTTCCATAAAGTTCCGTGGGTTCCTGCAGAGTTCTGCAAGTGCCCGCAAGGGCCTGTAGGGGCGCACAGTGTTTCTGCCAGGTTCCGTAGAGTTCCGTAGGGGCCATATTTTTCTATAGTGGCTGGTAGTATTCTGTAGGGGTCTGTAGGGTTCCGTAGGCGCCTACAGTGTTCTGTAGGAGCCCATAGGGTTTTAGTGAGGTTCCGTTGTGTTGCTAAGGGTCTTGTAGAGTGCTGTCGGGTCCTGGAGTATTCTGTAGGGTTCCAGAGGGGCTCGTAGGGTTCCATCGAAATCTATAGGGTTCCCTAGGGGCCCATAGAGTCCCGTAGATTGCCGTAGGGACCTGTAGGGTTGTGTAAGTGCTCGCAGGGGTTGGTAGGAGCTTGTAGGGTTCCATAAGTTTCCAGAGGGTTGTGTAGGGTTCCGTAGGGGCCTGTGGTGTTCCCTAGGGGCCTGTAGAGTCTCGTACGGTTCCGTAGGGGCCTGTGGTGTTCCCTGGGGGCCTGTAGAGTCTCGTACAGTTCCGTAGGGTCCTGTAGGTTTCCATAAGCGCCCGCAGAGGTCTGAAGGGGCCCGTACTGTTCCGTAAGGATCCATAGGGTTCCGTAGAGCTTCGTAGGTTCCCTAGAGGCCTCTGGAGTACCGCAGGAGCCAGTAGTGTTCTGTAGGGGCCCGTAGGGTTCCTTCCATAGGAGCTGGCAGTGTTCCGTAGGGTCCTCTAGGGTTGAGTAAGTGCCCGCAGGAGTCTGTAGGAATCCGTGGGATTCTGTAAGGTACTGGAGGGTTCTGCAGGGTTCCGTAGGGGCCCGTAGAGTTCCATAGTGGCTGGTAAAGTTCCCTAGGGCCCTGTACCGTTCCGTAACTGCCTGCAAGGGTCTTTAGGCTTCCGTAGGGGCTGGCAGGGTTCCATAAAGTTCCGTGGGTTCCTGCAGAGTTCTGCAAGTGCCCGCAAGGGCCTGTAGGGGCGCACAGTGTTTCTGCCAGGTTCCGTAGAGTTCCGTAGGGGCCATATTTTTCTGTAGTGGCTGGTAGTATTCTGTAGGGGTCTGTAGGTTTCTGTAGGCACCTACAGTGTTCTGTAGGAGCCCATAGGGTTTTAGTGAGGTTCCGTTGTGTTGCTAAGGGTCTTGTAGAGTGCTGTCGGGTCCTGGAGTATTCTGTAGGGTTCCAGAGGGCCTCATAGGGTTCCATCGAAATCTGAAGGGTTCCCTAGGGGCCCATAGAGTCCCGTAGATTTCCGTAGGGACCTGTAGGGTTGTGTAAGTGCCCGCAGAAGTCTGTAGGAGTCTGTGGGATTCTGTAAGGTTCCGGAGGGTTCTGCAGGGTTCCGTAGGGGCCCGTAGAGTTCCGTAGTGGCTGGTAAAGTTCCGTAGGGCCCTGTGGGGTTCTGTATGGACCTGTAGGGTTCCGTAGGGGCCTGCAGGGTTCCGTAAGTGCCCGCAGGTGTCTGTAGGGTTCCGTAGGGGTCTGTAGGGTTCCGTAGGCACCTGCAGTGTTCTGTAGGAGCCCATAGGGTTTTAGTGAGGTTCCGTTGTGTTGCTAAGGGTCTTGTAGAGTGCTGTCGGGTCCTGGAGTATTCTGTAGGGTTCCAGAGGGCCTCATAGGGTTCCATCGAAATCTATAGGGTTCCCTAGGGGCCCATAGAGTCCCGTAGATTTCCGTAGGGGTCTGTAGGGTTCCGTAGGCACCTGCAGTGTTCTGTAGGAGCCCATAGGGTTTTAGTGAGGTTCCGTTGTGTTGCTAAGGGTCTTGTAGAGTGCTGTCGGGTCCTGGAGTATTCTGTAGGGTTCCAGAGGGCCTCATAGGGTTCCATCGAAATCTATAGGGTTCCCTAGGGGCCCATAGAGTCCCGTAGATTGCCGTAGGGACCTGTAGGGTTGTGTAAGTGCTCGCAGGGGTTGGTAGGAGCTTGTAGGGTTCCATAAGTTTCCAGAGGGTTGTGTAGGGTTCCGTAGGGGCCTGTGGTGTTCCCTAGGGGCCTGTAGAGTCTCGTACGGTTCCGTAGGGGTCTGTGGTGTTCCCTAAGGGCCTGTAGAGTCTCGTACAGTTCCGTAGGGTCCTGTAGGTTTCCATAAGTGCCCGCAGAGGTCTGAATGGGCTCGTACAGTTCCGTAAGGATCCATAGGGCTCCGTAGAGCTTCGTAGGTTCCCTAGAGGCCTCTGGAGTACCGCAGGAGCCAGTAGTGTTCTGTAGGGGCCCGTAGGGTTCCTTCCATAGGAGCTGGCAGTGTTCCGTAGGGTCCTCTAGGGTTGAGTAAGTGCCCGCAGGAGTCTGTAGGAATCCGTGGGATTCTGTAAGGTTCTGCAGGGTTCCGTAGGGGCCCGTAGAGTTCCGTAGTGGCTGGTAAAGTTCCCTAGGGCCCTGTACCGTTCCGTAACTGCTTGCAAGGGTCTTTAGGCTTCCGTAGGGGCTGGGAGGGTTCCATAAAGTTCCGTGGGTTCCTGCAGAGTTCTGCAAGTGCCCGCAAGGGCCTGTAGGGGCGCACAGTGTTTCTGCCAGGTTCCGTAGAGTTCCGTAGGGGCCATATTTTTCTATAGTGGCTGGTAGTATTCTGTAGGGGTCTGTAGGGTTCCGTAGGCGCCTACAGTGTTCTGTAGGAGCCCATAGGGTTTTAGTGAGGTTCCGTTGTGTTGCTAAGGGTCTTGTAGAGTGCTGTCGGGTCCTGGAGTATTCTGTAGGGTTCCAGAGGGGCTCGTAGGGTTCCGTCGAAATCTGAAGGGTTCCCTAGGGGCCCGTAGAGTCCCGTAGATTTCCGTAGGGGCCTGTAGGGTTATGTAAGTGCCCGCAGAAGTCTGTAGGAGTCTGTGGGATTCTGTAAGGTTCTGGAGGGTTCTGCAGGGTTCCGTAGGGGCCCGTAGAGTTCCATAGTGGCTGGTAAAGTTCCGTAGGGCCCTGTGGGGTTCTGTATGGACCTGTAGGGTTCCGTAGGGGCCTGCAGGGTTCCGTAAGTGCCCGCAGGTGTCTGTAGGGTTCCGTAGGGGTCTGTAGGGTTCCGTAGGCACCTGCAGTGTTCTGTAGGAGCCCATAGGGTTTTAGTGAGGTTCCGTTGTGTTGCTAAGGGTCTTGTAGAGTGCTGTCGGGTCCTGGAGTATTCTGTAGGGTTCCAGAGGGCCTCATAGGGTTCCATCGAAATCTATAGGGTTCCCTAGGGGCCCATAGAGTCCCGTAGATTGCCGTAGGGACCTGTAGGGTTGTGTAAGTGCTCGCAGGGGTTGGTAGGAGCTTGTAGGGTTCCATAAGTTTTCAGAGGGTTGTGTAGGGTTCCGTAGGCGCCTGTGGTGTTCCCTAGGGGCCTGTAGAGTCTCGCACAGTTTCGGTAGGGTCCTGTAGGTTTCCATAAGTGCCCGCAGAGGTCTGAATGGGCTCGTACAGTTCCGTAAGGATCCATGTGGCTCCGTAGAGCTTCATAGGTTCCCTAGAGGCCTCTGGAGTACCGCAGGAGCCAGTAGTGTTCTGTAGGGGCCCGTAGGGTTCCTTCCATAGGAGCTGGCAGTGTTCCGTAGGGTCCTCTAGGGTTGAGTAAGTGCCCGCAGGAGTCTGTAGGAATCCGTGGGATTCTGTAAGGTTCTGGAGGGTTCTGCAGGGTTCCGTAGGGGCCCGTAGAGTTCCGTAGTGGCTGGTAAAGTTCCGTAGGGCCCTGTGGGGTTCTGTATGGACCTGTAGGGTTCCGTAGGGGCTGGTAGGGTTCCGTAAGTGCCCGCAGGTGTCTGTAGGGTTCCGTAGGGGTCTGTAGGGTTCCGTAGGCACCTGCAGTGTTCTGTAGGAGCCCATAGGGTTTTAGTGAGGTTCCGTTGTGTTGCTAAGGGTCTTGTAGAGTGCTGTCGGGTCCTGGAGTATTCTGTAGGGTTCCAGAGGGCCTCATAGGGTTCCATCGAAATCTATAGGGTTCCCTAGGGGCGCATAGAGTCCCGTAGATTGCCGTAGGGACCTGTAGGGTTGTGTAAGTGCTCGCAGGGGTTGGTAGGAGCTTGTAGGGTTCCATAAGTTTCCAGAGGGTTGTGTAGGGTTCCGTAGGGGCCTGTGGTGTTCCCTAGGGGCCTGTAGAGTCTCGTACGGTTCCGTAGGGGCCTGTGGTGTTCCCTAGGGGCCTGTAGAGTCTCGTACAGTTCCGTAGGGTCCTGTAGGTTTCCATAAGCGCCCGCAGAGGTCTGAATGGGCCCGTACTGTTCCGTAAGGATCCATAGGGTTCCGTAGAGCTTCGTAGGTTCCCTAGAGGCCTCTGGAGTACCGCAGGAGCCAGTAGTGTTCTGTAGGGGCCCGTAGGGTTCCTTCCATAGGAGCTGGCAGTGTTCCGTAGGGTCCTCTAGGGTTGAGTAAGTGCCCGCAGGAGTCTGTAGGAATCCGTGGGATTCTGTAAGGTTCTGGAGGGTTCTGCAGGGTTCCGTAGGGTCCCGTAGAGTTCCGTAGTGGCTGGTAAAGTTCCCTAGGGCCCTGTACCGTTCCGTAACTGCCTGCAAGGGCCTTTAGGCTTCCGTAGGGGCTGGTAGGGTTCCATAAAGTTCCGTGGGTTCCTGCAGAGTTCTGCAAGTGCCCGCAAGGGCCTGTAGGGGCGCACAGTGTTTCTGCCAGGTTCCGTAGAGTTCCGTAGGGGCCATATTTTTCTATAGTGGCTGGTAGTATTCTGTAGGGGTCTGTAGGGTTCCGTAGGCGCCTACAGTGTTCTGTAGGAGCCCATAGGGTTTTAGTGAGGTTCTGTTGTGTTGCTAAGGGTCTTGTAGAGTGCTGTCGGGTCCTGGAGTATTCTGTAGGGTTCCAGAGGGGCTCGTAGGGTTCCATCGAAATCTATAGGGTTCCCTAGGGGCCCATAGAGTCCCGTAGATTTCCGTAGGGACCTGTAGGGTTGTGTAAGTGCCCGCAGAAGTCTGTAGGAGTCTGTGGGATTCTGTAAGGTTCTGGAGGGTTCTGCAGGGTTCCGTAGGGGCCCGTAGAGTTCCGTAGTGGCTGGTAAAGTTCCATAGGGCCCTGTGGGGTTCTGTATGGACCTGTAGGGTTCCGTAGGGGCCTGCAGGGTTCCGTAAATGCCCGCAGGTGTCTGTAGGGTTCCGTAGGGGTCTGTAGGGTTCCGTAGGCACCTGCAGTGTTCTGTAGGAGCCCATAGGGTTTTAGTGAGGTTCCGTTGTGTTGCTAAGGGTCTTGTAGAGTGCTGTCGGGTCCTGGAGTATTCTGTAGGGTTCCAGAGGGCCTCATAGGGTTCCATCGAAATCTATAGGGTTCCCTAGGGGCCCGTAGAGTCCCGTAGATTGCCGTAGGGACCTGTAGGGTTGTGTAAGTGCTCGCAGGGGTTGGTAGGAACTTGTAGGGTTCCATAAGTTTCCAGAGGGTTGTGTAGGGTTCCGTAGGGGCCTGTGGTGTTCCCTAAGGGCCTGTAGAGTCTCGTACGGTTCTGTAGGGGCCTGTGGTGTTCCCTAGGGGCCTGTAGAGTCTCGTACAGTTCCGTAGGGTCCTGTAGGTTTCCATAAGCGCCCGCAGAGGTCTGAAGGGGCCCGTACTGTTCCGTAAGGATCCATAGGGTTCCGTAGAGCTTCGTAGGTTCCCTAGAGGCCTCTGGAGTACCGCAGGAGCCAGTAGTGTTCTGTAGGGGCCCGTAGGGTTCCTTCCATAGGGGCTGGCAGTGTTCCGTAGGGTCCTCTAGGGTTGAGTAAGTGCC
This sequence comes from Numenius arquata, assembly GCF_964106895.1. Taxonomy (NCBI): domain Eukaryota; kingdom Metazoa; phylum Chordata; class Aves; order Charadriiformes; family Scolopacidae; genus Numenius; species Numenius arquata. Next base: position 104,049 of record NW_027415500.1, read on the forward strand.
CGCAGGAGTCTGTAGGAATCCGTGGGATTCTGTAAGGTTCTGGAGGGTTCTGCAGGGTTCCGTAGGGGCCCGTAGAGTTCCGTAGTGGCTGGTAAAGTTCCCTAGGGCCCTGTACCGTTCCGTAACTGCCTGCAAGGGTCTTTAGGCTTCCGTAGGGGCTGGCAGGGTTCCATAAAGTTCCGTGTGTTCCTGCAGAGTTCTGCAAGTGCCCGCAAGGGCCTGTAGGGGCGCACAGTGTTTCTGCCAGGTTCCGTAGAGTTCCGTAGGGGCCATATTTTTCTGTAGTGGCTGGTAGTATTCTGTAGGGGTCTGTAGGTTTCTGTAGGCACCTACAGTGTTCTGTAGGAGCCCATAGGGTTTTAGTGAGGTTCCGTTGTGTTGCTAAGGGTCTTGTAGAGTGCTGTCGGGTCCTGGAGTATTCTGTAGGGTTCCAGAGGGCCTCATAGGGTTCCATCGAAATCTGAAGGGTTCCCTAGGGGCCCATAGAGTCCCGTAGATTTCCGTAGGGACCTGTAGGGTTGTGTAAGTGCCCGCAGAAGTCTGTAGGAGTCTGTGGGATTCTGTAAGGTTCTGGAGGGTTCTGCAGGGTTCCGTAGGGGCCCGTAGAGTTCCGTAGTGGCTGGTAAAGTTCCGTAGGGCCCTGTGGGGTTCTGTATGGACCTGTAGGGTTCCGTAGGGGCCTGCAGGGTTCCGTAAGTGCCCGCAGGTGTCTGTAGGGTTCCGTAGGGGTCTGTAGGGTTCCGTAGGCACCTGCAGTGTTCTGTAGGAGCCCATAGGGTTTTAGTGAGGTTCCGTTGTGTTGCTAAGGGTCTTGTAGAGTGCTGTCGGGTCCTGGAGTATTCTGTAGGGTTCCAGAGGGGCTCGTAGGGTTCCATCGAAATCTATAGGGTTCCCTAGGGGCCCATAGAGTCCCGTAGATTTCCGTAGGGGTCTGTAGGGTTCCGTAGGCACCTGCAGTGTTCTGTAGGAGCCCATAGGGTTTTAGTGAGGTTCCGTTGTGTTGCTAAGGGTCTTGTAGAGTGCTGTCGGGTCCTGGAGTATTCTGTAGGGTTCCAGAGGGCCTCATAGGGTTCCATCGAAATCTATAGGGTTCCCTAGGGGCCCATAGAGTCCCGTAGATTTCCGTAGGGACCTGTAGGGTTGTGTAAGTGCTCGCAGGGGTTGGTAGGAGCTTGTAGGGTTCCATAAGTTTCCAGAGGGTTGTGTAGGGTTCCGTAGGGGCCTGTGGTGTTCCCTAGGGGCCTGTAGAGTCTCGTACAGTTTCGGTAGGGTCCTGTAGGTTTCCATAAGTGCCCGCAGAGGTCTGAATGGGCTCGTACAGTTCCGTAAGGATCCATAGGGCTCCGTAGAGCTTCGTAGGTTCCCTAGAGGCCTCTGGAGTACCGCAGGAGCCAGTAGTGTTCTGTAGGGGCCCGTAGGGTTCCTTCCATAGGAGCTGGCAGTGTTCCGTAGGGTCCTCTAGGGTTGAGTAAGTGCCCGCAGGAGTCTGTAGGAATCCGTGGGATTCTGTAAGGTTCTGGAGGGTTCTGCAGGGTTCCGTAGGGGCCCCTAGAGTTCCGTAGTGGCTGGTAAAGTTCCCTAGGGCCCTGTACCGTTCCGTAACTGCCTGCAAGGGTCTTTAGGCTTCCGTAGGGGCTGGTAGGGTTCCATAAAGTTCCGTGGGTTCCTGCAGAGTTCTGCAAGTGCCCGCAAGGGCCTGTAGGGGCCCACAGTGTTTCTGCCAGGTTCCGTAGAGTTCCGTAGGGGCCATATTTTTCTATAGTGGCTGGTAGTATTCTGTAGGGGTCTGTAGGTTTCCGTAGGCGCCTACAGTGTTCTGTAGGAGCCCATAGGGTTTTAGTGAGGTTCCGTTGTGTTGCTAAGGGTCTTGTAGAGTGCTGTCGGGTCCTGGAGTATTCTGTAGGGTTCCAGAGGGGCTCGTAGGGTTCCATCGAAATCTATAGGGTTCCCTAGGGGCCCATAGAGTCCCGTAGATTTCCGTAGGGACCTGTAGGGTTGTGTAAGTGCCCGCTGAAGTCTGTAGGAGTCTGTGGGATTCTGTAAGGTTCTGGAGGGTTCTGCAGGGTTCCGTAGGGGCCCGTAGAGTTCCGTAGTGGCTGGTAAAGTTCCATAGGGCCCTGTGGGGTTCTGTATGGACCTGTAGGGTTCCGTAGGGGCCTGCAGGGTTCCGTAAGTGCCCGCAGGTGTCTGTAGGGTTCCGTAGGGGTCTGTAGGGTTCCGTAGGCACCTGCAGTGTTCTGTAGGAGCCCATAGGGTTTTAGTGAGGTTCCGTTGTGTTGCTAAGGGTCTTGTAGAGTGCTGTCGGGTCCTGGAGTATTCTGTAGGGTTCCAGAGGGCCTCATAGGGTTCCATCGAAATCTATAGGGTTCCCTAGGGGCCCATAGAGTCCCGTAGATTTCCGTAGGGGTCTGTAGGGTTCCGTAGGCACCTGCAGTGTTCTGTAGGAGCCCATAGGGTTTTAGTGAGGTTCTGTTGTGTTGCTAAGGGTCTTGTAGAGTGCTGTCGGGTCCTGGAGTATTCTGTAGGGTTCCAGAGGGCCTCATAGGGTTCCATCGAAATCTGTAGGGTTCCCTAGGGGCCCATAGAGTCCCGTAGATTTCCGTAGGGACCTGTAGGGTTGTGTAAGTGCTCGCAGGGGTTGGTAGGAGCTTGTAGGGTTCCATAAGTTTTCAGAGGGTTGTGTAGGGTTCCGTAGGGGCCTGTGGTGTTCCCTAGGGGCCTGTAGAGTCTCGTAGAGTTCCGTAGGGTCCTGTAGGTTTCCATAAGTGCCCGCAGAGGTCTGAATGGGCTCGTACAGTTCCGTAAGGATCAATAGGGCTCCGTAGAGCTTCGTAGGTTCCCTAGAGGCCTCTGGAGTACCGCAGGAGCCAGTAGTGTTCTGTAGGGGCCCGTAGGGTTCCTTCCATAGGAGCTGGCAGTGTTCCGTAGGGTCCTCTAGGGTTGAGTAAGTGCCCGCAGGAGTCTGTAGGAATCCGTGGGATTCTGTAAGGTTCTGGAGGGTTCTGCAGGGTTCCGTAGGGGCCCCTAGAGTTCCGTAGTGGCTGGTAAAGTTCCCTAGGGCCCTGTACCGTTCCGTAACTGCCTGCAAGGGTCTTTAGGCTTCCGTAGGGGCTGGTAGGGTTCCATAAAGTTCCGTGGGTTCCTGCAGAGTTCTGCAAGTGCCCGCAAGGGCCTGTAGGGGCGCACAGTGTTTCTGCCAGGTTCCGTAGAGTTCCGTAGGGGCCATATTTTTCTATAGTGGCTGGTAGTATTCTGTAGGGGTCTGTAGGGTTCCGTAGGCGCCTACAGTGTTCTGTAGGAGCCCATAGGGTTTTAGTGAGGTTCCGTTGTGTTGCTAAGGGTCTTGTAGAGTGCTGTCGGGTCCTGGAGTATTCTGTAGGGTTCCAGAGGGGCTCGTAGGGTTCCGTTGACATCTATAGGGTTCCCTAGGGGCCCATAGAGTCCCGTAGATTTCCGTAGGGACCTGTAGGGTTGTGTAAGTTCCCGCAGAAGTCTGTAGGAGTCTGTGGGATTCTGTAAGGTTCTGGAGGGTTCTGCAGGGTTCCGTAGGGGCCCGTAGAGTTCCGTAGTGGCTGGTAAAGTTCCGTAGGGCCCTGTGGGGTTCTGTATGGACCTGTAGGGTTCCGTAGGGGCCTGCAGGGTTCCGTAAGTGCCCGCAGGTGTCTGTAGGGTTCCGTAGGGGTCTGTAGGGTTCCGTAGGCACCTGCAGTGTTCTGTAGGAGCCCATAGGGTTTTAGTGAGGTTCCGTTGTGTTGCTAAGGGTCTTGTAGAGTGCTGTCGGGTCCTGGAGTATTCTGTAGGGTTCCAGAGGGCCTCATAGGGTTCCATCGAAATCTATAGGGTTCCCTAGGGGCCCATAGAGTCCCGTAGATTTCCGTAGGGGTCTGTAGGGTTCCGTAGGCACCTGCAGTGTTCTGTAGGAGCCCATAGGGTTTTAGTGAGGTTCCGTTGTGTTGCTAAGGGTCTTGTAGAGTGCTGTCGGGTCCTGGAGTATTCTGTAGGGTTCCAGAGGGCCTCATAGGGTTCCATCGAAATCTATAGGGTTCCCTAGGGGCCCATAGAGTCCCGTAGATTTCCGTAGGGACCTGTAGGGTTGTGTAAGTGCTCGCAGGGGTTGGTAGGAGCTTGTAGGGTTCCATAAGTTTCCAGAGGGTTGTGTAGGGTTCCGTAGGGGCCTGTGGTGTTCCCTAGGGGCCTGTAGAGTCTCGTACAGTTTCGGTAGGGTCCTGTAGGTTTCCATAAGTGCCCGCAGAGGTCTGAATGGGCTCGTACAGTTCCGTAAGGATCCATAGGGCTCCGTAGAGCTTCGTAGGTTCCCTAGAGGCCTCTGGAGTACCGCAGGAGCCAGTAGTGTTCTGTAGGGGCCCGTAGGGTTCCTTCCATAGGAGCTGGCAGTGTTCCGTAGGGTCCTCTAGGGTTGAGTAAGTGCCCGCAGGAGTCTGTAGGAATCCGTGGGATTCTGTAAGGTTCTGGAGGGTTCTGCAGGGTTCCATAGGGGCCCCTAGAGTTCCGTAGTGGCTGGTAAAGTTCCCTAGGGCCCTGTACCGTTCCGTAACTGCCTGCAAGGGTCTTTAGGCTTCCGTAGGGGCTGGTAGGGTACCATAAAGTTCCGTGGGTTCCTGCAGAGTTCTGCAAGTGCCCGCAAGGGCCTGTAGGGGCGCACAGTGTTTCTGCCAGGTTCCGTAGAGTTCCGTAGGGGCCATATTTTTCTATAGTGGCTGGTAGTATTCTGTAGGGGTCTGTAGGGTTCCGTAGGCGCCTACAGTGTTCTGTAGGAGCCCATAGGGTTTTAGTGAGGTTCCGTTGTGTTGCTAAGGGTCTTGTAGAGTGCTGTCGGGTCCTGGAGTATTCTGTAGGGTTCCAGAGGGGCTCGTAGGGTTCCATCGAAATCTATAGGGTTCCCTAGGGGCCCATAGAGTCCCGTAGATTTCCGTAGGGACCTGTAGGGTAGTGTAAGTGCCCGCAGAAGTCTGTAGGAGTCTGTGGGATTCTGTAAGGTTCTGGAGGGTTCTGCAGGGTTCCGTAGGGGCCCGTAGAGTTCCGTAGTGGCTGGTAAAGTTCCGTAGGGCCCTGTGGGGTTCTGTATGGACCTGTAGGGTTCCGTAGGGGCCTGCAGGGTTCCGTAAGTGCCCGCAGGTGTCTGTAGGGTTCCGTAGGGGTCTGTAGGGTTCCGTAGGCACCTGCAGTGTTCTGTAGGAGCCCATAGGGTTTTAGTGAGGTTCCGTTGTGTTGCTAAGGGTCTTGTAGAGTGCTGTCGGGTCCTGGAGTATTCTGTAGGGTTCCAGAGGGCCTCATAGGGTTCCATCGAAATCTATAGGGTTCCCTAGGGGCCCATAGAGTCCCGTAGATTTCCGTAGGGGTCTGTAGGGTTCCGTAGGCACCTGCAGTGTTCTGTAGGAGCCCATAGGGTTTTAGTGAGGTTCCGTTGTGTTGCTAAGGGTCTTGTAGAGTGCTGTCGGGTCCTGGAGTATTCTGTAGGGTTCCAGAGGGGCTCGTAGGGTTCCGTCGAAATCTGAAGGGTTCCCTAGGGGCCCGTAGAGTCCCATAGATTTCCATAGGGGCCTGTAGGGTTGTGTAAGTGCCCGCAGGGGTTGGTAGGAGCTTGTAGGGTGCCATATGTTTCCGGAGGGTTGTGTAGGGTTCCGTAGGGGCCTGTGGTGTTCCCTAGGGGCCTGTAGAGTCTCGTACATTTTCGGTAGGGTCCTGTAGGTTTCCATAAGCGCCCGCAGAGGTCTGAAGGGGCCCGTACTGTTCCGTAAGGATCCATAGGGTTCCGTAGAGCTCTGTAGGTTCCCTAGAGGCCTCTGGAGTACCGCAGGAGCCAGTAGTGTTCTGTAGGGGCCCGTAGGGTTCCTTCCATAGGAGCTGGCAGTGTTCCGTAGGGTCCTCTAGGGTTGAGTAAGTGCCCGCAGGAGTCTGTAGGAATCCGTGGGATTCTGTAAGGTTCTGGAGGGTTCTGCAGGGTTCCGTAGGGGCCCCTAGAGTTCCGTAGTGGCTGGTAAAGTTCCCTAGGGCCCTGTACCGTTCCGTAACTGCCTGCAAGGGTCTTTAGGCTTCCGTAGGGGCTGGTAGGGTTCCATAAAGTTCCGTGGGTTCCTGCAGAGTTCTGCAAGTGCCCGCAAGGGCCTGTAGGGGCGCACAGTGTTTCTGCCAGGTTCCGTAGAGTTCCGTAGGGGCCATATTTTTCTATAGTGGCTGGTAGTATTCTGTAGGGGTCTGTAGGGTTCCGTAGGCGCCTACAGTGTTCTGTAGGAGCCCATAGGGTTTTAGTGAGGTTCCGTTGTGTTGCTAAGGGTCTTGTAGAGTGCTGTCGGGTCCTGGAGTATTCTGTAGGGTTCCAGAGGGGCTCGTAGGGTTCCATCGAAATCTATAGGGTTCCCTAGGGGCCCATAGAGTCCCGTAGATTTCGGTAGGGACCTGTAGGGTTGTGTAAGTGCCCGCAGGGGTTGGTAGGAGCTTGTAGGGTGCCATATGTTTCCGGAGGGTTGTGTAGGGTTCCGTAGGGGCCTGTGGTGTTCCCTAGGGGCCTGTAGAGTCTCGTACAGTTTCGGTAGGGTCCTGTAGGTTTCCATAAGCGCCCGCAGAGGTCTGAAGGGGCCCGTACTGTTCCGTAAGGATCCATAGGGTTCCGTAGAGCTTCGTAGGTTCCCTAGAGGCCTCTGGAGTACCGCAGGAGCCAGTAGTGTTCCGTAGGGTCCTCTAGGGTTGAGTAAGTGCCCGCAGGAGTCTGTAGGAATCCGTGGGATTCTGTAAGGTTCTGGAGGGTTCTGCAGGGTTCCGTAGGGGCCCCTAGAGTTCCGTAGTGGCTGGTAAAGTTCCCTAGGGCCCTGTACCGTTCCGTAACTGCTTGCAAGGGTCTTTAGGCTTCCGTAGGGGCTGGTAGGGTTCCATAAAGTTCCGTGGGTTCCTGCAGAGTTCTGCAAGTGCCCGCAAGGGCCTGTAGGGGCCCACAGTGTTTCTGCCAGGTTCCGTAGAGTTCCGTAGGGGCCATATTTTTCTGTAGTGGCTGGTAGTAGTCTGTAGGGGTCTGTAGGTTTCCGTAGGCACCTACAGTGTTCTGTAGGAGCCCATAGGGTTTTAGTGAGGTTCCGTTGTGTTGCTAAGGGTCTTGTAGAGTGCTGTCGGGTCCTGGAGTATTCTGTAGGGTTCCAGAGGGCCTCATATGGTTCCATCGAAATCTATAGGGTTCCCTAGGGGCCCATAGAGTCCCGTAGATTGCCGTAGGGACCTGTAGGGTTGTGTAAGTGCTCGCAGGGGTTGGTAGGAGCTTGTAGGGTTCCATAAGTTTCCAGAGGGTTGTGTAGGGTTCCGTAGGGGCCTGTGGTGTTCCCTAGGGGCCTGTAGAGTCTCGTAGAGTTCCGTAGGGTCCTGTAGGTTTCCGTAAGTGCCCGCAGAGGTCTGAAGGGGCACGTACTGTTCCGTAAGGATCCATAGGGCTCCGTAGAGCTTCGTAGGTTCCCTAGAGGCCTGTGGAGTACCACAGGAGCCAGTAGTGTTCTGTAGGAGCCTGTAGGGTTCCTTCCATAGGGGCTGGCAGTGTTCCGTAGGGTCCTCTAGGGTTGTTTATGTGCCCGCAGAAGTCTGTAGGAGTCTGTGGGATTCTGTAAGGTTCCGGAGGGTTCTGCAGGGTTCCGTAGGGGCCCGTAGAGTTCCGTAGTGGCTGGTAAAGTTCCGTAGGGCCCTGTGGGGTTCTGTATGGACCTGTAGGGTTCCGTAGGGGCCTGCAGTGTTCTGTAAGTGCCAGTAGGTGTCTGTAGGGTTCCGTAGGCACCTGCAGTATTCTGTAGGAGCCCATAGGGTTTTAGTGAGGTTCCGTTGTGTTGCTAAGGGTCTTGTAGAGTGCTGTTGGGTCCTGGAGTATTCTGTAGGCTTCCAGAGGGGCTGGTAGGTTTCCGTCGAAATCTGAAGGGTTCCCTAGGGGCCCGTAGAGTCCCATAGATTTCCGTAGGGGCCTGTAGGGTTGTGTAAGTGCTCGCAGGGGTTGGTAGGAGCTTGTAGGGTGCCATATGTTTCCGGAGGGTTGTGTAGGGTTCCGTAGGGGCCTGTGGTGTTCCCTAGGGGCCTGTAGAGTCTCGTACAGTTTCGGTAGGGTCCTGTAGGTTTCCATAAGCGCCCGCAGAGGTCTGAAGGGGCCCGTACTGTTCCGTAAGGATCCATAGGGTTCCGTAGAGCTTCGTAGGTTCCCTAGAGGCCTCTGGAGTACCGCAGGAGCCAGTAGTGTTCCGTAGGGTCCTCTAGGGTTGAGTAAGTGCCCGCAGGAGTCTGTAGGAATCCGTGGGATTCTGTAAGGTTCTGGAGGGTTCTGCAGGGTTCCGTAGGGGCCCCTAGAGTTCCGTAGTGGCTGGTAAAGTTCCCTAGGGCCCTGTACCGTTCCGTAACTGCCTGCAAGGGTCTTTAGGCTTCCGTAGGGGCTGGTAGGGTTCCATAAAGTTCCGTGGGTTCCTGCAGAGTTCTGCAAGTGCCCGCAAGGGCCTGTAGGGGCCCACAGTGTTTCTGCCAGGTTCCGTAGAGTTCCGTAGGGGCCATATTTTTCTGTAGTGGCTGGTAGTAGTCTGTAGGGGTCTGTAGGTTTCCGTAGGCACCTACAGTGTTCTGTAGGAGCCCATAGGGTTTTAGTGAGGTTCCGTTGTGTTGCTAAGGGTCTTGTAGAGTGCTGTCGGGTCCTGGAGTATTCTGTAGGGTTCCAGAGGGCCTCATATGGTTCCATCGAAATCTATAGGGTTCCCTAGGGGCCCATAGAGTCCCGTAGATTGCCGTAGGGACCTGTAGGGTTGTGTAAGTGCTCGCAGGGGTTGGTAGGAGCTTGTAGGGTTCCATAAGTTTCCAGAGGGTTGTGTAGGGTTCCGTAGGGGCCTGTGGTGTTCCCTAGGGGCCTGTAGAGTCTCGTAGAGTTCCGTAGGGTCCTGTAGGTTTCCGTAAGTGCCCGCAGAGGTCTGAAGGGGCACGTACTGTTCCGTAAGGATCCATAGGGCTCCGTAGAGCTTCGTAGGTTCCCTAGAGGCCTGTGGAGTACCACAGGAGCCAGTAGTGTTCTGTAGGAGCCTGTAGGGTTCCTTCCATAGGGGCTGGCAGTGTTCCGTAGGGTCCTCTAGGGTTGTTTATGTGCCCGCAGAAGTCTGTAGGAGTCTGTGGGATTCTGTAAGGTTCCGGAGGGTTCTGCAGGGTTCCGTAGGGGCCCGTAGAGTTCCGTAGTGGCTGGTAAAGTTCCGTAGGGCCCTGTGGGGTTCTGTATGGACCTGTAGGGTTCCGTAGGGGCCTGCAGTGTTCTGTAAGTGCCAGTAGGTGTCTGTAGGGTTCCGTAGGCACCTGCAGTATTCTGTAGGAGCCCATAGGGTTTTAGTGAGGTTCCGTTGTGTTGCTAAGGGTCTTGTAGAGTGCTGTTGGGTCCTGGAGTATTCTGTAGGCTTCCAGAGGGGCTGGTAGGTTTCCGTCGAAATCTGAAGGGTTCCCTAGGGGCCCGTAGAGTCCCATAGATTTCCGTAGGGGCCTGTAGGGTTGTGTAAGTGCTCGCAGGGGTTGGTAGGAGCTTGTAGGGTGCCATATGTTTCCGGAGGGTTGTGTAGGGTTCCGTAGGGGCCTGTGGTGTTCCCTAGGGGCCTGTAGAGTCTCGTACAGTTTCGGTAGGGTCCTGTAGGTTTCCATAAGCGCCCGCAGAGGTCTGAAGGGGCCCGTACTGTTCCGTAAGGATCCATAGGGTTCCGTAGAGCTTCGTAGGTTCCCTAGAGGCCTCTGGAGTACCGCAGGAGCCAGTAGTGTTCTGTAGGGGCCCGTAGGGTTCCTTCCATAGGAGCTGGCAGTGTTCCGTAGGGTCCTCTAGGGTTGAGTAAGTGCCCGCAGGAGTCTGTAGGAATCCGTGGGATTCTGTAAGGTTCTGGAGGGTTCTGCAGGGTTCCGTAGGGGCCCGTAGAGTTCCGTAGTGGCTGGTAAAGTTCCCTAGGGCCCTGTACCGTTCCGTAACTGCCTGCAAGGGTCTTTAGGCTTCCGTAGGGGCTGGTAGGGTTCCATAAAGTTCCGTGGGTTCCTGCAGAGTTCTGCAAGTGCCCGCAAGGGCCTGTAGGGGCCCACAGTGTTTCTGCCAGGTTCCGTAGAGTTCCGTAGGGGCCATATTTTTCTGTAGTGGCTGGTAGTATTCTGTAGGGGTCTGTAGGTTTCCGTAGGCGCCTACAGTGTTCTGTAGGAGCCCATAGGGTTTTAGTGAGGTTCCGTTGTGTTGCTAAGGGTCTTGTAGAGTGCTGTCGGGTCCTGGAGTATTCTGTAGGGTTCCAGAGGGGCTCGTAGGGTTCCGTCGAAATCTGTAGGGTTCCCTAGGGGCCCATAGAGTCCCGTAGATTGCCGTAGGGACCTGTAGGGTTGTGTAAGTGCTCGCAGGGGTTGGTAGGAGCTTGTAGGGTTCCATAAGTTTCCAGAGGGTTGTGTAGGGTTCCGTAGGGGCCTGTGGTGTTCCCTAAGGGCCTGTAGAGTCTCGTACGGTTCCGTAGGGGCCTGTGGTGTTCCCTAGGGGCCTGTAGAGTCCCGTAGATTTCTGTAGGGACCTGTAGGGTTGTGTAAGTGCCCGCAGAAGTCTGTAGGAGTCTGTGGGATTCTGTAAGGTTCCGGAGGGTTCTGCAGGGTTCCGTAGGGGCCCGTAGAGTTCCGTAGTGGCTGGTAAAGTTCCGTAGGGCCCTGTGGGGTTCTGTATGGACCTGTAGGGTTCCGTAGGGGCCTGCAGTGTTCTGTAAGTGCCCGTAGGTGTCTGTAGGGTTCCGTAGGCACCTGCAGTATTCTGTAGGAGCCCATAGGGTTTTAGTGAGGTTCCGTTGTGTTGCTATGGGTCTTGTAGAGTGCTGTCGGGTCCTGGAGTATTCTGTAGGGTTCCAGAGGGGCTGGTAGGGTTCCGTCGAAATCTGAAGGGTTCCCTAGGGGCCCGTAGAGTCCCATAGATTTCCGTAGGGGCCTGTAGGGTTGTGTAAGTGCTCGCAGGGGTTGGTAGGAGCTTGTAGGGTGCCATATGTTCCCGGAGGGTTGTGTAGGGTTCCGTAGGGGCCTGTGGTGTTCCCTAGGGGCCTGTAGAGTCTCGTACAGTTTCGGTAGGGTCCTGTAGGTTTCCATAAGCGCCCGCAGAGGTCTGAAGGGGCCCGTACTGTGCCGTAAGGATCCATAGGGCTCCGTAGAGCTTCGTAGGTTCCCTAGAGGCCTCTGGAGTACCGCAGGAGCCAGTAGTGTTCTGTAGGGGCCCGTAGGGTTCCTTCCATAGGAGCTGGCAGTGTTCCGTAGGGTCCTCTAGGGTTGAGTAAGTGCCCGCAGGAGTCTGTAGGAATCCGTGGGATTCTGTAAGGTTCTGGAGGGTTCTGCAGGGTTCCGTAGGGGCCCCTAGAGTTCCGTAGTGGCTGGTAAAGTTCCCTAGGGCCCTGTACCGTTCCGTAACTGCCTGCAAGGGTCTTTAGGCTTCCGTAGGGGCTGGTAGGGTTCCATAAAGTTCCGTGGGTTCCTGCAGAGTTCTGCAAGTGCCCGCAAGGGCCTGTAGGGGCCCACAGTGTTTCTGCCAGGTTCCGTAGAGTTCCGTAGGGGCCATATTTTTCTGTAGTGGCTGGTAGTATTCTGTAGGGGTCTGTAGGTTTCCGTAGGCGCCTACAGTGTTCTGTAGGAGCCCATAGGGTTTTAGTGAGGTTCCGTTGTGTTGCTAAGGGTCTTGTAGAGTGCTGTCAGGTCCTGGAGTATTCTGTAGGGTTCCAGAGGGGCTCGTAGGGTTCCATCGAAATCTGAAGGGTTCCCTAGGGGCCCATAGAGTCCCGTAGATTTCTGTAGGGACCTGTAGGGTTGTGTAAGTGCCCGCAGAAGTCTGTAGGAGCCTGTGGGATTCTGTAAGGTTCCGGAGGGTTCTGCAGGGTTCCGTAGGGGCCCGTAGAGTTCCGTAGTGGCTGGTAAAGTTCCGTAGGGCCCTGTGGGGTTCTGTATGGACCTGTAGGGTTCCGTAGGGGCCTGCAGTGTTCTGTAAGTGCCCGTAGGTGTCTGTAGGGTTCCGTAGGCACCTGCAGTATTCTGTAGGAGCCCATAGGGTTTTAGTGAGGTTCCGTTGTGTTGCTAAGGGTCTTGTAGAGTGCTGTCGGGTCCTGGAGTATTCTGTAGGGTTCCAGAGGGGCTGGTAGGGTTCCGTCGAAATCTGAAGGGTTCCCTAGGGGCCCGTAGAGTCCCATAGATTTCCGTAGGGGCCTGTAGGGTTGTGTAAGTGCCCGCAGGGGTTGGTAGGAGCTTGTAGGGTGCCATATGTTTCCGGAGGGTTGTGTAGGGTTCCGTAGGGGCCTGTGGTGTTCCCTAGGGGCCTGTAGAGTCTCATACAGTTTCGGTAGGGTCCTGTAGGTTTCCATAAGCGCCCGCAGAGGTCTGAAGGGGCCCGTACTGTGCCGTAAGGATCCATAGGGTTCCGTAGAGCTTCGTAGGTTCCCTAGAGGCCTCTGGAGTACCGCAGGAGCCAGTAGTGTTCTGTAGGGGCCCGTAGGGTTCCTTCCATAGGAGCTGGCAGTGTTCCGTAGGGTCCTCTAGGGTTGAGTAAGTGCCCGCAGGAGTCTGTAGGAATCCGTGGGATTCTGTAAGGTTCTGGAGGGTTCTGCAGGGTTCCGTAGGGGCCCCTAGAGTTCCGTAGTGGCTGGTAAAGTTCCCTAGGGCCCTGTACCGTTCCGTAACTGCCTGCAAGGGTCTTTAGGCTTCCGTAGGGGCTGGTAGGGTTCCATAAAGTTCCGTGGGTTCCTGCAGAGTTCTGCAAGTGCCCGCAAGGGCCTGTAGGGGCGCACAGTGTTTCTGCCAGGTTCCGTAGAGTTCCGTAGGGGCCATATTTTTCTGTAGTGGCTGGTAGTATTCTGTAGGGGTCTGTAGGTTTCCGTAGGCGCCTACAGTGTTCTGTAGGAGCCCATAGGGTTTTAGTGAGGTTCCGTTGTGTTGCTAAGGGTCTTGTAGAGTGCTGTCGGGTCCTGGAGTATTCTGTAGGGTTCCAGAGGGGCTCGTAGGTTTCCATCGAAATCTGAAGGGTTCCCTAGGGGCCCATAGAGTCCCGTAGATTTCTGTAGGGACCTGTAGGGTTGTGTAAGTGCCCGCAGAAGTCTGTAGGAGTCTGTGGGATTCTGTAAGGTTCCGGAGGGTTCTGCAGGGTTCCGTAGGGGCCCGTAGAGTTCCGTAGTGGCTGGTAAAGTTCCGTAGGGCCCTGTGGGGTTCTGTATGGACCTGTAGGGTTCCGTAGGGGCCTGCAGTGTTCTGTAAGTGCCCGTAGGTGTCTGTAGGGTTCCGTAGGCACCTGCAGTATTCTGTAGGAGCCCATAGGGTTTTAGTGAGGTTCCGTTGTGTTGCTATGGGTCTTGTAGAGTGCTGTCGGGTCCTGGAGTATTCTGTAGGGTTCCAGAGGGGCTGGTAGGGTTCCGTCGAAATCTGAAGGGTTCCCTAGGGGCCCGTAGAGTCCCATAGATTTCCGTAGGGGCCTGTAGGGTTGTGTAAGTGCTCGCAGGGGTTGGTAGGAGCTTGTAGGGTGCCATATGTTCCCGGAGGGTTGTGTAGGGTTCCGTAGGGGCCTGTGGTGTTCCCTAGGGGCCTGTAGAGTCTCGTACAGTTTCGGTAGGGTCCTGTAGGTTTCCATAAGCGCCCGCAGAGGTCTGAAGGGGCCCGTACTGTGCCGTAAGGATCCATAGGGCTCCGTAGAGCTTCGTAGGTTCCCTAGAGGCCTCTGGAGTACCGCAGGAGCCAGTAGTGTTCTGTAGGGGCCCGTAGGGTTCCTTCCATAGGAGCTGGCAGTGTTCCGTAGGGTCCTCTAGGGTTGAGTAAGTGCCCGCAGGAGTCTGTAGGAATCCGTGGGATTCTGTAAGGTTCTGGAGGGTTCTGCAGGGTTCCGTAGGGGCCCCTAGAGTTCCGTAGTGGCTGGTAAAGTTCCCTAGGGCCCTGTACCGTTCCGTAACTGCCTGCAAGGGTCTTTAGGCTTCCGTAGGGGCTGGTAGGGTTCCATAAAGTTCCGTGGGTTCCTGCAGAGTTCTGCAAGTGCCCGCAAGGGCCTGTAGGGGCCCACAGTGTTTCTGCCAGGTTCCGTAGAGTTCCGTAGGGGCCATATTTTTCTGTAGTGGCTGGTAGTATTCTGTAGGGGTCTGTAGGTTTCCGTAGGCGCCTACAGTGTTCTGTAGGAGCCCATAGGGTTTTAGTGAGGTTCCGTTGTGTTGCTAAGGGTCTTGTAGAGTGCTGTCAGGTCCTGGAGTATTCTGTAGGGTTCCAGAGGGGCTCGTAGGGTTCCATCGAAATCTGAAGGGTTCCCTAGGGGCCCATAGAGTCCCGTAGATTTCTGTAGGGACCTGTAGGGTTGTGTAAGTGCCCGCAGAAGTCTGTAGGAGCCTGTGGGATTCTGTAAGGTTCCGGAGGGTTCTGCAGGGTTCCGTAGGGGCCCGTAGAGTTCCGTAGTGGCTGGTAAAGTTCCGTAGGGCCCTGTGGGGTTCTGTATGGACCTGTAGGGTTCCGTAGGGGCCTGCAGTGTTCTGTAAGTGCCCGTAGGTGTCTGTAGGGTTCCGTAGGCACCTGCAGTATTCTGTAGGAGCCCATAGGGTTTTAGTGAGGTTCCGTTGTGTTGCTAAGGGTCTTGTAGAGTGCTGTCGGGTCCTGGAGTATTCTGTAGGGTTCCAGAGGGGCTGGTAGGGTTCCGTCGAAATCTGAAGGGTTCCCTAGGGGCCCGTAGAGTCCCATAGATTTCCGTAGGGGCCTGTAGGGTTGTGTAAGTGCCCGCAGGGGTTGGTAGGAGCTTGTAGGGTGCCATATGTTCCCGGAGGGTTGTGTAGGGTTCCGTAGGGGCCTGTGGTGTTCCCTAGGGGCCTGTAGAGTCTCATACAGTTTCGGTAGGGTCCTGTAGGTTTCCATAAGCGCCCGCAGAGGTCTGAAGGGGCCCGTACTGTGCCGTAAGGATCCATAGGGTTCCGTAGAGCTTCGTAGGTTCCCTAGAGGCCTCTGGAGTACCGCAGGAGCCAGTAGTGTTCTGTAGGGGCCCGTAGGGTTCCTTCCATAGGAGCTGGCAGTGTTCCGTAGGGTCCTCTAGGGTTGAGTAAGTGCCCGCAGGAGTCTGTAGGAATCCGTGGGATTCTGTAAGGTTCTGGAGGGTTCTGCAGGGTTCCGTAGGGGCCCCTAGAGTTCCGTAGTGGCTGGTAAAGTTCCCTAGGGCCCTGTACCGTTCCGTAACTGCCTGCAAGGGTCTTTAGGCTTCCGTAGGGGCTGGTAGGGTTCCATAAAGTTCCGTGGGTTCCTGCAGAGTTCTGCAAGTGCCCGCAAGGGCCTGTAGGGGCGCACAGTGTTTCTGCCAGGTTCCGTAGAGTTCCGTAGGGGCCATATTTTTCTGTAGTGGCTGGTAGTATTCTGTAGGGGTCTGTAGGTTTCCGTAGGCGCCTACAGTGTTCTGTAGGAGCCCATAGGGTTTTAGTGAGGTTCCGTTGTGTTGCTAAGGGTCTTGTAGAGTGCTGTCGGGTCCTGGAGTATTCTGTAGGGTTCCAGAGGGGCTCGTAGGTTTCCATCGAAATCTGAAGGGTTCCCTAGGGGCCCATAGAGTCCCGTAGATTTCTGTAGGGACCTGTAGGGTTGTGTAAGTGCCCGCAGAAGTCTGTAGGAGTCTGTGGGATTCTGTAAGGTTCCGGAGGGTTCTGCAGGGTTCCGTAGGGGCCCGTAGAGTTCCGTAGTGGCTGGTAAAGTTCCGTAGGGCCCTGTGGGGTTCTGTATGGACCTGTAGGGTTCCGTAGGGGCCTGCAGTGTTCTGTAAGTGCCCGTAGGTGTCTGTAGGGTTCCGTAGGCACCTGCAGTATTCTGTAGGAGCCCATAGGGTTTTAGTGAGGTTCCGTTGTGTTGCTAAGGGTCTTGTAGAGTGCTGTCGGGTCCTGGAGTATTCTGTAGGGTTCCAGAGGGGCTGGTAGGGTTCCGTCGAAATCTGAAGGGTTCCCTAGGGGCCCGTAGAGTCCCATAGATTTCCGTAGGGGCCTGTAGGGTTGTGTAAGTGCCCGCAGGGGTTGGTAGGAGCTTGTAGGGTGCCATATGTTCCCGGAGGGTTGTGTAGGGTTCCGTAGGGGCCTGTGGTGTTCCCTAGGGGCCTGTAGAGTCTCGTACAGTTTCGGTAGGGTCCTGTAGGTTTCCATAAGCGCCCGCAGAGGTCTGAAGGGGCCCGTACTGTGCCGTAAGGATCCATAGGGTTCCGTAGAGCTTCGTAGGTTCCCTAGAGGCCTCTGGAGTACCGCAGGAGCCAGTAGTGTTCTGTAGGGGCCCGTAGGGTTCCTTCCATAGGAGCTGGCAGTGTTCCGTAGGGTCCTCTAGGGTTGAGTAAGTGCCCGCAGGAGTCTGTAGGAATCCGTGGGATTCTGTAAGGTTCTGGAGGGTTCTGCAGGGTTCCGTAGGGGCCCCTAGAGTTCCGTAGTGGCTGGTAAAGTTCCCTAGGGCCCTGTACCGTTCCGTAACTGCCTGCAAGGGTCTTTAGGCTTCCGTAGGGGCTGGTAGGGTTCCATAAAGTTCCGTGGGTTCCTGCAGAGTTCTGCAAGTGCCCGCAAGGGCCTGTAGGGGCCCACAGTGTTTCTGCCAGGTTCCGTAGAGTTCCGTAGGGGCCATATTTTTCTGTAGTGGCTGGTAGTATTCTGTAGGGGTCTGTAGGTTTCCATAGGCGCCTACAGTGTTCTGTAGGAGCCCATAGGGTTTTAGTGAGGTTCCGTTGTGTTGCTAAGGGTCTTGTAGAGTGCTGTCGGGTCCTGGAGTATTCTGTAGGGTTCCAGAGGGCCTCGTAGGTTTCCATCGAAATCTGAAGGGTTCCCTAGGGGCCCATAGAGTCCCGTAGATTTCTGTAGGGACCTGTAGGGTTGTGTAAGTGCCCGCAGAAGTCTGTAGGAGTCTGTGGGATTCTGTAAGGTTCCGGAGGGTTCTGCAGGGTTCCGTAGGGGCCCGTAGAGTTCCGTAGTGGCTGGTAAAGTTCCGTAGGGCACTGTGGGGTTCTGTATGGACCTGTAGGGTTCCGTAGGGGCCTGCAGTGTTCTGTAAGTGCCCGTAGGTGTCTGTAGGGTTCCGTAGGCACCTGCAGTATTCTGTAGGAGCCCATAGGGTTTTAGTGAGGTTCCGTTGTGTTGCTAAGGGTCTTGTAGAGTGCTGTCGGGTCCTGGAGTATTCTGTAGGGTTCCAGAGGGGCTGGTAGGGTTCCGTCGAAATCTGAAGGGTTCCCTAGGGGCCCGTAGAGTCCCATAGATTTCCGTAGGGGCCTGTAGGGTTG
Organism: Numenius arquata; assembly: GCF_964106895.1. Taxonomy (NCBI): domain Eukaryota; kingdom Metazoa; phylum Chordata; class Aves; order Charadriiformes; family Scolopacidae; genus Numenius; species Numenius arquata. The sequence continues at coordinate 121,273 of NW_027415500.1, forward strand.
TGTAAGTGCCCGCAGGGGTTGGTAGGAGCTTGTAGGGTTCCATAAGTTTCCAGAGGGTTGTGTAGTGTTCCGTAGGGGCCTGTGGTGTTCCCTAGGGGCCTGTAGAGTCTCGTACGGTTCCGTAGGGGCCTGTGGTGTTCCCTAGGGGCCTGTAGAGTCTCGTAGAGTTCCGTAGGGTCCTGTAGGTTTCCATAAGCGCCCGCAGAGGCCTGAAGGGGCCCGTACTGTTCCGTAAGGATCCATAGGGCTCCGTAGAGCTTCGTAGGTTCCCTAGAGGCCTCTGGAGTACCGCAGGAGCCAGTAGTGTTCTGTAGGGGCCCGTAGGGTTCCTTCCATAGGAGCTGGCAGTGTTCCGTAGGGTCCTCTAGGGTTGAGTAAGTGCCCGCAGGAGTCTGTAGGAATCCGTGGGATTCTGTAAGGTTCTGGAGGGTTCTGCAGGGTTCCGTAGGGGCCCCTAGAGTTCCGTAGTGGCTGGTAAAGTTCCCTAGGGCCCTGTACCGTTCCGTAACTGCCTGCAAGGGTCTTTAGGCTTCCGTAGGGGCTGGTAGGGTTCCATAAAGTTCCGTGGGTTCCTGCAGAGTTCTGCAAGTGCCCGCAAGGGCCTGTAGGGGCGCACAGTGTTTCTGCCAGGTTCCGTAGAGTTCCGTAGGGGCCATATTTTTCTGTAGTGGCTGGTAGTATTCTGTAGGGGTCTGTAGGTTTCCGTAGGCGCCTACAGTGTTCTGTAGGAGCCCATAGGGTTTTAGTGAGGTTCCGTTGTGTTGCTAAGGGTCTTGTAGAGTGCTGTCGGGTCCTGGAGTATTCTGTAGGGTTCCAGAGGGGCTCGTAGGGTTCCATCGAAATCTGTAGGGTTCCCTAGGGGCCCATAGAGTCCCGTAGATTTCTGTAGGGACCTGTAGGGTTGTGTAAGTGCCCGCAGAAGTCTGTAGGAGCCTGTGGGATTCTGTAAGGTTCCGGAGGGTTCTGCAGGGTTCCGTAGGGGCCCGTAGAGTTCCGTAGTGGCTGGTAAAGTTCCGTAGGGCCCTGTGGGGTTCTGTATGGATCTGTAGGGTTCCGTAGGGGCCTGCAGTGTTCTGTAAGTGCCCGTAGGTGTCTGTAGGGTTCCGTAGGCACCTGCAGTATTCTGTAGGAGCCCATAGGGTTTTAGTGAGGTTCCGTTGTGTTGCTAAGGGTCTTGTAGAGTGCTGTCGGGTCCTGGAGTATTCTGTAGGGTTCCAGAGGGCCTCGTAGGGTTCCATCGAAATCTATAGGGTTCCCTAGGGGCCCGTAGAGTCCCATAGATTTCCGTAGGGGCCTGTAGGGTTGTGTAAGTGCCCGCAGGGGTTGGTAGGAGCTTGTAGGGTGCCATATGTTCCCGGAGGGTTGTGTAGGGTTCCGTAGGGGCCTGTGGTGTTCCCTAGGGGCCTGTAGAGTCTCGTACAGTTTCGGTAGGGTCCTGTAGGTTTCCATAAGCGCCCGCAGAGGTCTGAAGGGGCCCGTACTGTGCCGTAAGGATCCATAGGGTTCCGTAGAGCTTCGTAGGTTCCCTAGAGGCCTCTGGAGTACCGCAGGAGCCAGTAGTGTTCTGTAGGGGCCCGTAGGGTTCCTTCCATAGGAGCTGGCAGTGTTCCGTAGGGTCCTCTAGGGTTGAGTAAGTGCCCGCAGGAGTCTGTAGGAATCCGTGGGATTCTGTAAGGTTCTGGAGGGTTCTGCAGGGTTCCGTAGGGGCCCGTAGAGTTCCGTAGTGGCTGGTAAAGTTCCCTAGGGCCCTGTACCGTTCCGTAACTGCCTGCAAGGGTCTTTAGGCTTCCGTAGGGGCTGGTAGGGTTCCATAAAGTTCCGTGGGTTCCTGCAGAGTTCTGCAAGTGCCCGCAAGGGCCTGTAGGGGCCCACAGTGTTTCTGCCAGGTTCCGTAGAGTTCCGTAGGGGCCATATTTTTCTGTAGTGGCTGGTAGTATTCTGTAGGGGTCTGTAGGTTTCCATAGGCGCCTACAGTGTTCTGTAGGAGCCCATAGGGTTTTAGTGAGGTTCCGTTGTGTTGCTAAGGGTCTTGTAGAGTGCTGTCGGGTCCTGGAGTATTCTGTAGGGTTCCAGAGGGGCTCGTAGGGTTCCATCGAAATCTGAAGGGTTCCCTAGGGGCCCATAGAGTCCCGTAGATTTCTGTAGGGACCTGTAGGGTTGTGTAAGTGCCCGCAGAAGTCTGTAGGAGTCTGTGGGATTCTGTAAGGTTCCGGAGGGTTCTGCAGGGTTCCGTAGGGGCCCGTAGAGTTCCGTAGTGGCTGGTAAAGTTCCGTAGGGCCCTGTGGGGTTCTGTATGGACCTGTAGGGTTCCGTAGGGGCCTGCAGTGTTCTGTAAGTGCCCGTAGGTGTCTGTAGGGTTCCGTAGGCACCTGCAGTATTCTGTAGGAGCCCATAGGGTTTTAGTGAGGTTCCGTTGTGTTGCTAAGGGTCTTGTAGAGTGCTGTCGGGTCCTGGAGTATTCTGTAGGGTTCCAGAGGGGCTGGTAGGGTTCCGTCGAAATCTGAAGGGTTCCCTAGGGGCCCGTAGAGTCCCATAGATTTCCGTAGGGGCCTGTAGGGTTGTGTAAGTGCCCGCAGGGGTTGGTAGGAGCTTGTAGGGTTCCATAAGTTTCCAGAGGGTTGTGTAGGGTTCCGTAGGGGCCTGTGGTGTTCCCTAGGGGCCTGTAGAGTCTCGTACGGTTCCGTAGGGGCCTGTGGTGTTCCCTAGGGGCCTGTAGAGTCTCGTAGAGTTCCGTAGGGTCCTGTAGGTTTCCATAAGCGCCCGCAGAGGCCTGAAGGGGCCCGTACTGTTCCGTAAGGATCCATAGGGCTCCGTAGAGCTTCGTAGGTTCCCTAGAGGCCTCTGGAGTACCGCAGGAGCCAGTAGTGTTCTGTAGGGGCCCGTAGGGTTCCTTCCATAGGAGCTGGCAGTGTTCCGTAGGGTCCTCTAGGGTTGAGTAAGTGCCCGCAGGAGTCTGTAGGAATCCGTGGGATTCTGTAAGGTTCTGGAGGGTTCTGCAGGGTTCCGTAGGGGCCCCTAGAGTTCCGTAGTGGCTGGTAAAGTTCCCTAGGGCCCTGTACCGTTCCGTAACTGCCTGCAAGGGTCTTTAGGCTTCCGTAGGGGCTGGTAGGGTTCCATAAAGTTCCGTGGGTTCCTGCAGAGTTCTGCAAGTGCCCGCAAGGGCCTGTAGGGGCCCACAGTGTTTCTGCCAGGTTCCGTAGAGTTCCGTAGGGGCCATATTTTTCTGTAGTGGCTGGTAGTAGTCTGTAGGGGTCTGTAGGTTTCCGTAGGCGCCTACAGTGTTCTGTAGGAGCCCATAGGGTTTTAGTGAGGTTCCGTTGTGTTGCTAAGGGTCTTGTAGAGTGCTGTCGGGTCCTGGAGTATTCTGTAGGGTTCCAGAGGGGCTCGTAGGGTTCCATCGAAATCTGAAGGGTTCCCTAGGGGCCCATAGAGTCCCGTAGATTTCTGTAGGGACCTGTAGGGTTGTGTAAGTGCCCGCAGAAGTCTGTAGGAGTCTGTGGGATTCTGTAAGGTTCCGGAGGGTTCTGCAGGGTTCCGTAGGGGCCCGTAGAGTTCCGTAGTGGCTGGTAAAGTTCCGTAGGGCCCTGTGGGGTTCTGTATGGACCTGTAGGGTTCCGTAGGGGCCTGCAGTGTTCTGTAAGTGCCCGTAGGTGTCTGTAGGGTTCCGTAGGCACCTGCAGTATTCTGTAGGAGCCCATAGGGTTTTAGTGAGGTTCCGTTGTGTTGCTAAGGGTCTTGTAGAGTGCTGTCGGGTCCTGGAGTATTCTGTAGGGTTCCAGAGGGGCTGGTAGGGTTCCGTCGAAATCTGAAGGGTTCCCTAGGGGCCCGTAGAGTCCCATAGATTTCCGTAGGGGCCTGTAGGGTTGTGTAAGTGCCCGCAGGGGTTGGTAGGAGCTTGTAGGGTGCCATATGTTTCCGGAGGGTTGTGTAGGGTTCCGTAGGGGCCTGTGGTGTTCCCTAGGGGCCTGTAGAGTCTCGTACAGTTTTGGTAGGGTCCTGTAGGTTTCCATAAGCGTCCGCAGAGGTCTGAAGGGGCCCGTACTGTGCCGTAAGGATCCATAGGGTTCCGTAGAGCTTCGTAGGTTCCCTAGAGGCCTCTGGAGTACCGCAGGAGCCAGTAGTGTTCTGTAGGGGCCCGTAAGGTTCCTTCCATAGGAGCTGGCAGTGTTCCGTAGGGTCCTCTAGGGTTGAGTAAGTGCCCGCAGGAGTCTGTAGGAATCTGTGGGATTCTGTAAGGTTCTGGAGGGTTCTGCAGGGTTCCGTAGGGGCCCGTAGAGTTCCGTAGTGGCTGGTAAAGTTCCCTAGAGCCCTGTACCGTTCTGTAACTGCCTGCAAGGGTCTTTAGGCTTCCGTAGGGGCTGGTAGGGTTCCATAAAGTTCCGTGGGTTCCTGCAGAGTTCTGCAAGTGCCCGCAAGGGCCTGTAGGGGCCCACAGTGTTTCTGCCAGGTTCCGTAGAGTTCCGTAGGGGCCATATTTTTCTGTAGTGGCTGGTAGTATTCTGTAGGGGTCTGTAGGTTTCCGTAGGCACCTACAGTGTTCTGTAGGAGCCCATAGGGTTTTAGTGAGGTTCCGTTGTGTTGCTAAGGGTCTTGTAGAGTGCTGTCGGGTCCTGGAGTATTCTGTAGGGTTCCAGAGGGGCTCGTAGGGTTCCATCGAAATCTATAGGGTTCCCTAGGGGCCCATAGAGTCCTGTAGATTTTCTGTAGGGACCTGTAGGGTTGTGTAAGTGCCCGCAGAAGTCTGTAGGAGTCTGTGGGATTCTCTAAGGTTCCGGAGGGTTCTGCAGGGTTCCGTAGGGACCCGTAGAGTTCCGTAGTGGCTAGTAAAGTTCCGTAGGGCCCTGTGGGGTTCTGTATGGACCTGTAGGGTTCCGTAGGGGCCTGCAGGGTTCCATAAGTGCCCGCCGGTGTCTGTAGGGTTCCGTAGGGGTCTGTAGGGTTCCGTAGGCACCTGCAGTGTTCTGTAGGAGCCCATAGGGTTTTAGTGAGGTTCCGTTGTGTTGCTAAGGGTCTTGTAGAGTGCTGTCGGGTCCTGGAGTATTCTGTAGGGTTCCAGAGGGCCTCGTAGGGTTCCATCGAAATCTATAGGGTTCCCTAGGGGCCCGTAGAGTCCCATAGATTTCCGTAGGGGCCTGTAGGGTTGTGTAAGTGCCCGCAGGGGTTGGTAGGAGCTTGTAGGGTGCCATATGTTTCCGGAGGGTTGTGTAGGGTTCCGTAGGGGCCTGTGGTGTTCCCTAGGGGCCTGTAGAGTCTCGTACAGTTTCGGTAGGGTCCTGTAGGTTTCCATAAGCGCCCGCAGAGGTCTGAAGGGGCCCGTACTGTGCCGTAAGGATCCATAGGGTTCCGTAGAGCTTCGTAGGTTCCCTAGAGGCCTCTGGAGTACCGCAGGAGCCAGTAGTGTTCTGTAGGGGCCCGTAGGGTTCCTTCCATAGGAGCTGGCAGTGTTCCGTAGGGTCCTCTAGGGTTGAGTAAGTGCCCGCAGGAATCTGTAGGAATCCGTGGGATTCTGTAAGGTTCTGGAGGGTTCTGCAGGGTTCCGTAGGGGCCCGTAGAGTTCCGTAGTGGCTGGTAAAGTTCCCTAGGGCCCTGTACCGTTCCGTAACTGCCTGCAAGGGTCTTTAGGCTTCTGTAGGGGCTGGTAGGGTTCCATAAAGTTCCGTGGGTTCCTGCAGAGTTCTGCAAGTGCCCGCAAGGGCCTGTAGGGGCCCACAGTGTTTCTGCCAGGTTCCGTAGAGTTCCGTAGGGGCCATATTTTTCTGTAGTGGCTGGTAGTATTCTGTAGGGGTCTGTAGGTTTCCGTAGGCACCTACAGTGTTCTGTAGGAGCCCATAGGGTTTTAGTGAGGTTCCGTTGTGTTGCTAAGGGTCTTGTAGAGTGCTGTCGGGTCCTGGAGTATTCTGTAGGGTTCCAGAGGGGCTCGTAGGGTTCCATCGAAATCTATAGGGTTCCCTAGGGGCCCATAGAGTCCCGTAGATTTCCGTAGGGACCTGTAGGTTTGTGTAAGTGCCCGCAGAAGTCTGTAGGAGTCTGTGGGATTCTGTAAGGTTCCGGAGGGTTCTGCAGGGTTCTGTAGGGGCCTGTAGAGTTCCGTAGTGGCTGGTAAAGTTCCGTAGGGCCCTGTGGGGTTCTGTATGGACCTGTAGGGTTCCGTAGGGGCCTGCAGGGTTCCGTAAGTGCCCGCAGGTGTCTGTAGGGTTCCGTAGGGGTCTGTAGGGTTCTGTAGGCACCTGCAGTGTTCTGTAGGAGCCCATAGGGTTTTAGTGAGGTTCCGTTGTGTTGCTCAGGGTCTTGTAGAGTGCTGTCGGGTCCTGGAGTATTCTGTAGGGTTCCAGAGGGCCTCATAGGGTTCCATCGAAATCTATAGGGTTCCCTAGGGGCCCATAGAGTCCCGTAGATTGCCGTAGGGACCTGTAGGGTTGTGTAAGTGCTCGCAGGGGTTGGTAGGAGCTTGTAGGGTTCCATAAGTTTCCAGAGGGTTGTGTAGGGTTCCATAGGGGCCTGTGGTGTTCCCTAGGGGCCTGTAGAGTCTCGTAGAGTTCCGTAGGGTCCTGTAGGTTTCCATAAGTGCCCGCAGAGGTCTGAAGGGGCCCGTACTGTTCCGTAAGGATCCATAGGGCTCCGTAGAGCTTCGTAGGTTCCCTAGAGGCCTCTGGAGTACCGCAGGAGCCAGTAGTGTTCTGTAGGAGCCCGTAGGGTTCCTTCCATAGGGGCTGGCAGTGTTCCGTAGGGTCCTCTAGGGTTGTTTAAGTGCCCACAGAAGTCTGTAGGAGTCTGTGGGATTCTGTAAGGTTCTGGAGGGTTCTGCAGGGTTCCGTAGGGGCCCGTAGAGTTCCGTAGTGGCTGGTAAAGTTCCGTAGGGCCCTGTGGGGTTCTGTATGGACCTGTAGGGTTCCGTAGGGGCCTGCAGTGTTCTGTAAGTGCCCGTAGGTGTCTGTAGGGTTCCGTAGGCACCTGCAGTATTCTGTAGGAGCCCATAGGGTTTTAGTGAGGTTCCGTTGTGTTGCTAAGGGTCTTGTAGAGTGCTGTCGGGTCCTGGAGTATTCTGTAGGGTTCCAGAGGGGCTGGTAGGGTTCCGTCGAAATCTGAAGGGTTCCCTAGGGGCCCGTAGAGTCCCATAGATTTCCGTAGGGGCCTGTAGGGTTGTGTAAGTGCCCGCAGGGGTTGGTAGGAGCTTGTAGGGTGCCATATGTTTCCGGAGGGTTGTGTAGGGTTCCGTAGGGGCCTGTGGTGTTCCCTAGGGGCCTGTAGAGTCTCGTACGGTTCCGTAGGGGCCTGTGGTGTTCCCTAGGGGCCTGTAGAGTCTCGTACAGTTCCCTAGGGTCCTGTAGGTTTCCATAAGCGCCCGCAGAGGTCTGAAGGGGCCCGTACTGTTCCGTAAGGATCCATAGGGCTCCGTAGAGCTTCGTAGGTTCCCTAGAGGCCTCTGGAGTACCGCAGGAGCCAGTAGTGTTCTGTAGGGGCCCGTAGGGTTCCTTCCATAGGAGCTGGCAGTGTTCCGTAGGGTCCTCTAGGGTTGAGTAAGTGCCCGCAGGAGTCTGTAGGAATCCGTTGGAGTCTGTAAGGTTCTGGAGGGTTCTGCAGGGTTCCGTAGGGGCCCGTAGAGTTCCGTAGTGGCTGGTAAAGTTCCCTAGGGCCCTGTACCGTTCCGTAACTGCCTGCAAGGGTCTTTAGGCTTCCGTAGGGGCTGGTAGGGTACCATAAAGTTCCGTGTGTTCCTGCAGAGTTCTGCAAGTGCCCGCAAGGGCCTGTAGGGGCCCACAGTGTTTCTGCCAGGTTCCGTAGAGTTCCGTAGGGGCCATATTTTTCTGTAGTGGCTGGTAGTATTCTGTAGGGGTCTGTAGGTTTCCGTAGGCGCCTACAGTGTTCTGTAGGAGCCCATAGGGTTTTAGTGAGGTTCCGTTGTGTTGCTAAGGGTCTTGTAGAGTGCTGTCGGGTCCTGGAGTATTCTGTAGGGTTCCAGAGGGCCTCATAGGGTTCCATCGAAATCTATAGGGTTCCCTAGGGGCCCATAGAGTCCCGTAGATTGCCGTAGGGGCCTGTAGGGTTGTATAAGTGCTCGCAGGGGTTGGTAGGAGCTTGTAGGGTTCCATAAGTTTCCAGAGGGTTGTGTAGGGTTCCGTAGAAGCCTGTGGTGTTCCCTAGGGGCCTGTAGAGTCTCGTACAGTTCCGTAGGGTCCTGTAGGTTTCCATAAGTGCCCGCAGAGGTCTGAAGGGGCCCGTACTGTTCCGTAAGGATCCATAGGGCTCCGTAGAGCTTCGTAGGTTCCCTAGAGGCCTCTGGAGTACCGCAGGAGCCAGTAGTGTTCTGTAGGAGCCCGTAGGGTTCCTTCCATAGGGGCTGGCAGTGTTCCGTAGGGTCCTCTAGGGTTGTTTAAGTGCCCGCAGAAGTCTGTAGGAGTCTGTGGGATTCTGTAAGGTTCCGGAGGGTTCTGCAGGGTTCCGTAGGGGCCCGTAGAGTTCCGTAGTGGCTAGTAAAGTTCCGTAGGGCCCTGTGGGGTTCTGTATGGACCTGTAGGGTTCCGTAGGGGCCTGCAGTGTTCTGTAAGTGCCCGTAGGTGTCTGTAGGGTTCCGTAGGCACCTGCAGTATTCTGTAGGAGCCCATAGGGTTTTAGTGAGGTTCCGTTGTGTTGCTAAGAGTCTTGTAGAGTGCTGTCGGGTCCTGGAGTATTCTGTAGGGTTCCAGAGGGGCTGGTAGGGTTCCGTCGAAATCTGAAGGGTTCCCTAGGGGCCCGTAGAGTCCCATAGATTTCCGTAGGGGCCTGTAGGGTTGTGTAAGTGCCCGCAGGGGTTGGTAGGAGCTTGTAGGGTGCCATATGTTTCCGGAGGGTTGTGTAGGGTTCCGTAGGGGCCTGTGGTGTTCCCTAGGGGCCTGTAGAGTCTCGTACAGTTTCGGTAGGGTCCTGTAGGTTTCCATAAGCGCCCGCAGATGTCTGAAGGGGCCCGTACTGTGCCGTAAGGATCCATAGGGCTCCGTAGAGCTTCGTAGGTTCCCTAGAGGGCTCTGGAGTACCGCAGGAGCCAGTAGTGTTCTGTAGGGGCCCGTAGGGTTCCTTCCATAGGAGCTGGCAGTGTTCCGTAGGGTCCTCTAGGGTTGAGTAAGTGCCCGCAGGAGTCTGTAGGAATCCGTGGGATTCTGTAAGGTTCTGGAGGGTTCTGCAGGGTTCCGTAGGGGCCCGTAGAGTTCCGTAGTGGCTGGTAAAGTTCCCTAGGGCCCTGTACCGTTCCGTAACTGCCTGCAAGGGTCTTTAGGCTTCAGTAGGGGCTGGTAGGGTTCCGTGGGGCTTTGTGGGGTTCTGTATGGACCTGTAGGGTTCCGTAGGGGCCTGCAGTGTTCTGCAAGTGCCCGAAAGGGCCTGTAGAGGCCCACAGTGTTTCTGCCAGGTTCCGTAGAGTTCCGTAGGGGCCGTATTTTTCTGTAGTGGCTGGTAGTATTCTGTAGGGGTCTGTAGGTTTCCGTAGGCGCCTGCAGTGTTCTGTAGGAGCCCATAGGGTTTTAGTGAGGTTCCGTTGTGTTGCTAAGGGTCTTGTAGAGTGCTGTCGGGTCCTGGAGTATTCTGTAGGGTTCCAGAGGGGCTGGTAGGGTTCCGTCGAAATCTGAAGGGTTCCCTAGGGGCCCGTAGAGTCCCATAGATTTCCGTAGGGGCCTGTAGGGTTGTGTAAGTGCCCGCAGGGGTTGGTAGGAGCTTGTAGGGTTCCATAAGTTTCCAGAGGGTTGTGTAGGGTTCCGTAGAAGCCTGTGGTGTTCCCTAGGGGCCTGTAGAGTCTCGTAGAGTTCCGTAGGGTCCTGTAGGTTTCCATAAGTGGCCGCAGAGGTCTGAAGGGGCCCGTACTGTTCCGTAAGGATCCATAGGGCTCCGTAGAGCTTCGTAGGTTCCCTAGAGGCCTCTGGAGTACCGCAGGAGCCAGTAGTGTTCTGTAGGAGCCCGTAGGGTTCCTTCCATAGGGGCTGGCAGTGTTCCGTAGGGTCCTCTAGGGTTGAGTAAGTGCCCGCAGGAGTCTGTAGGAATCCGTGGGATTCTGTAAGGTTCTGGAGGGTTCTGCAGGGTTCCGTAGGGGCCCGTAGAGTTCCGTAGTGGCTGGTAAAGTTCCCTAGGGCCCTGTACCGTTCCGTAACTGCCTGCAAGGGTCTTTAGGCTTCCGTAGGGGCTGGTAGGGTTCCGTGGGGCTCTGTGGGGTTCTGTATGGACCTGTAGGGTTCCGTAGGGGCCTGCAGTGTTCTGTAAGTGCCCACAAGGGCCTGTAGGGGCCCACAGTGTTTCTGCCAGGTTCCGTAGAGTTCCGTAGGGGCCATATTTTTCTGTAGTGGCTGGTAGTATTCTGTAGGGGTCTGTAGGTTTCTGTAGGCACCTACAGTGTTCTGTAGGAGCCCATAGGGTTTTAGTGAGGTTCCGTTGTGTTGCTAAGGGTCTTGTAGAGTGCTGTCGGGTCCTGGAGTATTCTGTAGGGTTCCAGAGGGGCTGGTAGGGTTCCGTCGAAATCTGAAGGGTTCCCTAGGGGCCCGTAGAGTCCCGTAGATTGCCGTAGGGACCTGTAGGGTTGTGTAAGTGCTCGCAGGGGTTGGTAGGAGCTTGTAGGGTTCCATAAGTTTCCGGAGGGTTGTGTAGGGTTCCGTAGGGGCCTGTGGTGTTCCCTAAGGGCCTGTAGAGTCTCGTACGGTTCCGTAGGGGCCTGTGGTGTTCCCTAGGGGCCTGTAGAGTCTCGTAGAGTTCCGTAGGGTCCTGTAGGTTTCCATAAGTGCCCGCAGAGGTCTGAAGGGGCCCGTACTGTTCCGTAAGGATCCATAGGGCTCCGTAGAGCTTCGTAGGTTCCCTAGAGGCCTCTGGAGTACCGCAGGAGCCAGTAGTGTTCTGTAGGGGCCCGTAGGGTTCCTTCCATAGGGGCTGGCAGTGTTCCGTAGGGTCCTCTAGGGTTGTTTAAGTGCCCACAGAAGTCTGTAGGAGTCTGTGGGATTCTGTAAGGTTCCGGAGGGTTCTGCAGGGTTCCGTAGGGGCCCGTAGAGTTCCGTAGTGGCTGGTAAAGTTCCGTAGGGCCCTGTGGGGTTCTGTATGGACCTGTAGGGTTCCGTAGGGGCCTGCAGTGTTCTGTAAGTGCCCGTAGGTGTCTGTAGGGTTCCGTAGGCACCTGCAGTATTCTGTAGGAGCCCATAGGGTTTTAGTGAGGTTCCGTTGTGTTGCTAAGGGTCTTGTAGAGTGCTGTCGGGTCCTGGAGTATTCTGTAGGGTTCCAGAGGGGCTGGTAGGGTTCCGTCGAAATCTGAAGGGTTCCCTAGGGGCCCGTAGAGTCCCATAGATTTCCGTAGGGGCCTGTAGGGTTGTGTAAGTGCCCGCAGGGGTTGGTAGGAGCTTGTAGGGTGCCATATGTTTCCGGAGGGTTGTGTAGGGTTCCGTAGGGGCCTGTGGTGTTCCCTAGGGGCCTGTAGAGTCTCGTACGGTTCCGTAGGGGCCTGTGGTGTTCCCTAGGGGCCTGTAGAGTCTCGTACAGTTCCCTAGGGTCCTGTAGGTTTCCATAAGCGCCCGCAGAGGTCTGAAGGGGCCCGTACTGTTCCGTAAGGATCCATAGGGCTCCGTAGAGCTTCGTAGGTTCCCTAGAGGCCTCTGGAGTACCGCAGGAGCCAGTAGTGTTCTGTAGGGGCCCGTAGGGTTCCTTCCATAGGAGCTGGCAGTGTTCCGTAGGTTCCTCTATGGTTGAGTAAGTGCCCGCAGGAGTCTGTAGGAATCCGTGGGATTCTGTAAGGTTCTGGAGGGTTCTGCAGGGTTCCGTAGGGGCCCGTAGAGTTCCGTAGTGGCTGGTAAAGTTCCCTAGGGCCCTGTACCGTTCCGTAACTGCCTGCAAGGGTCTTTAGGCTTCCGTAGGGGCTGGTAGGGTTCCGTGGGGCTTTGTGGGGTTCTGTATGGACCTGTAGGGTTCCGTAGGGGCCTGCAGTGTTCTGCAAGTGCCCGAAAGGGCCTGTAGAGGCCCACAGTGTTTCTGCCAGGTTCCGTAGAGTTCCGTAGGGGCCGTATTTTTCTGTAGTGGCTGGTAGTATTCTGTAGGGGTCTGTAGGTTTCCGTAGGCGCCTGCAGTGTTCTGTAGGAGCCCATAGGGTTTTAGTGAGGTTCCGTTGTGTTGCTAAGGGTCTTGTAGAGTGCTGTCGGGTCCTGGAGTATTCTGTAGGGTTCCAGAGGGGCTGGTAGGGTTCCGTCGAAATCTGAAGGGTTCCCTAGGGGCCCGTAGAGTCCCATAGATTTCCGTAGGGGCCTGTAGGGTTGTGTAAGTGCCCGCAGGGGTTGGTAGGAGCTTGTAGGGTTCCATAAGTTTCCAGAGGGTTGTGTAGGGTTCCGTAGAAGCCTGTGGTGTTCCCTAGGGGCCTGTAGAGTCTCGTAGAGTTCCGTAGGGTCCTGTAGGTTTCCATAAGTGGCCGCAGAGGTCTGAAGGGGCCCGTACTGTTCCGTAAGGATCCATAGGGCTCCGTAGAGCTTCGTAGGTTCCCTAGAGGCCTCTGGAGTACCGCAGGAGCCAGTAGTGTTCTGTAGGAGCCCGTAGGGTTCCTTCCATAGGGGCTGGCAGTGTTCCGTAGGGTCCTCTAGGGTTGAGTAAGTGCCCGCAGGAGTCTGTAGGAATCCGTGGGATTCTGTAAGGTTCTGGAGGGTTCTGCAGGGTTCCGTAGGGGCCCGTAGAGTTCCGTAGTGGCTGGTAAAGTTCCCTAGGGCCCTGTACCGTTCCGTAACTGCCTGCAAGGGTCTTTAGGCTTCCGTAGGGGCTGGTAGGGTTCCGTGGGGCTCTGTGGGGTTCTGTATGGACCTGTAGGGTTCCGTAGGGGCCTGCAGTGTTCTGTAAGTGCCCACAAGGGCCTGTAGGGGCCCACAGTGTTTCTGCCAGGTTCCGTAGAGTTCCGTAGGGGCCATATTTTTCTGTAGTGGCTGGTAGTATTCTGTAGGGGTCTGTAGGTTTCTGTAGGCACCTACAGTGTTCTGTAGGAGCCCATAGGGTTTTAGTGAGGTTCCGTTGTGTTGCTAAGGGTCTTGTAGAGTGCTGTCGGGTCCTGGAGTATTCTGTAGGGTTCCAGAGGGGCTGGTAGGGTTCCGTCGAAATCTGAAGGGTTCCCTAGGGGCCCGTAGAGTCCCGTAGATTGCCGTAGGGACCTGTAGGGTTGTGTAAGTGCTCGCAGGGGTTGGTAGGAGCTTGTAGGGTTCCATAAGTTTCCGGAGGGTTGTGTAGGGTTCCGTAGGGGCCTGTGGTGTTCCCTAAGGGCCTGTAGAGTCTCGTACGGTTCCGTAGGGGCCTGTGGTGTTCCCTAGGGGCCTGTAGAGTCTCGTAGAGTTCCGTAGGGTCCTGTAGGTTTCCATAAGTGCCCGCAGAGGTCTGAAGGGGCCCGTACTGTTCCGTAAGGATCCATAGGGCTCCGTAGAGCTTCGTAGGTTCCCTAGAGGCCTCTGGAGTACCGCAGGAGCCAGTAGTGTTCTGTAGGAGCCCGTAGGGTTCCTTCCATAGGGGCTGGCAGTGTTCCGTAGGGTCCTCTAGGGTTGTTTAAGTGCCCACAGAAGTCTGTAGGAGTCTGTGGGATTCTGTAAGGTTCCGGAGGGTTCTGCAGGGTTCCGTAGGGGCCCGTAGAGTTCCGTAGTGGCTGGTAAAGTTCCGTAGGGCCCTGTGGGGTTCTGTATGGACCTGTAGGGTTCCGTAGGGGCCTGCAGTGTTCTGTAAGTGCCCGTAGGTGTCTGTAGGGTTCCGTAGGCACCTGCAGTATTCTGTAGGAGCCCATAGGGTTTTAGTGAGGTTCCGTTGTGTTGCTAAGGGTCTTGTAGAGTGCTGTCGGGTCCTGGAGTATTCTGTAGGGTTCCAGAGGGGCTGGTAGGGTTCCGTCGAAATCTGAAGGGTTCCCTAGGGGCCCATAGAGTCCCATAGATTTCCGTAGGGGCCTGTAGGGTTGTGTAAGTGCCCGCAGGGGTTGGTAGGAGCTTGTAGGGTGCCATATGTTTCCGGAGGGTTGTGTAGGGTTCCGTAGGGGCCTGTGGTGTTCCCTAGGGGCCTGTAGAGTCTCGTACGGTTCCGTAGGGGCCTGTGGTGTTCCCTAGGGGCCTGTAGAGTCTCGTACAGTTCCGTAGGGTCCTGTAGGTTTCCATAAGCGCCCGCAGAGGTCTGAAGGGGCCCGTACTGTTCCGTAAGGATCCATAGGGCTCCGTAGAGCTTCGTAGGTTCCCTAGAGGCCTCTGGAGTACCGCAGGAGCCAGTAGTGTTCTGTAGGGGCCCGTAGGGTTCCTTCCATAGGAGCTGGCAGTGTTCCGTAGGGTCCTCTAGGGTTGAGTAAGTGCCCGCAGGAGTCTGTAGGAATCCGTGGGATTCTGTAAGGTTCTGGAGGGTTCTGCAGGGTTCCGTAGGGGCCCGTAGAGTTCCGTAGTGGCTGGTAAAGTTCCCTAGGGCCCTGTACCGTTCCGTAACTGCCTGCAAGGGTCTTTAGGCTTCCGTAGGGGCTGGTAGGGTTCCATAAAGTTCCGTGGGTTCCTGCAGAGTTCTGCAAGTGCCCGCAAGGGCCTGTAGGGGCCCACAGTGTTTCTGCCAGGTTCCGTAGAGTTCCGTAGGGGCCGTATTTTTCTGTAGTGGCTGGTAGTATTCTGTAGGGGTCTGTAGGTTTCCGTAGGCGCCTGCAGTGTTCTGTAGGAGCCCATAGGGTTTTAGTGAGGTTCCGTTGTGTTGCTAAGGGTCTTGTAGAGTGCTGTCGGGTCCTGGAGTATTCTGTAGGGTTCCAGAGGGGCTGGTAGGGTTCCGTCGAAATCTGAAGGGTTCCCTAGGGGCCCGTAGAGTCCCATAGATTTCCGTAGGGGCCTGTAGGGTTGTGTAAGTGCCCGCAGGGGTTGGTAGGAGCTTGTAGGGTTCCATAAGTTTCCAGAGGGTTGTGTAGGGTTCCGTAGAAGCCTGTGGTGTTCCCTAGGGGCCTGTAGAGTCTCGTAGAGTTCCGTAGGGTCCTGTAGGTTTCCATAAGTGCCCGCAGAGGTCTGAAGGGGCCCGTACTGTTCCGTAAGGATCCATAGGGCTCCGTAGAGCTTCGTAGGTTCCCTAGAGGCCTCTGGAGTACCGCAGGAGCCAGTAGTGTTCTGTAGGAGCCCGTAGGGTTCCTTCCATAGGGGCTGGCAGTGTTCCGTAGGGTCCTCTAGGGTTGAGTAAGTGCCCGCAGGAGTCTGTAGGAATCCGTGGGATTCTGTAAGGTTCTGGAGGGTTCTGCAGGGTTCCGTAGGGGCCCGTAGAGTTCCGTAGTGGCTGGTAAAGTTCCCTAGGGCCCTGTACCGTTCCGTAACTGCCTGCAAGGGTCTTTAGGCTTCCGTAGGGGCTGGTAGGGTTCCGTGGGGCTCTGTGGGGTTCTGTATGGACCTGTAGGGTTCCGTAGGGGCCTGCAGTGTTCTGTAAGTGCCCACAAGGGTCTGTAGGGGCCCACAGTGTTTCTGCCAGGTTCCGTAGAGTTCCGTAGGGGCCATATTTTTCTGTAGTGGCTGGTAGTATTCTGTAGGGGTCTGTAGGTTTCTGTAGGCACCTACAGTGTTCTGTAGGAGCCCATAGGGTTTTAGTGAGGTTCCGTTGTGTTGCTAAGGGTCTTGTAGAGTGCTGTCGGGTCCTGGAGTATTCTGTAGGGTTCCAGAGGGGCTGGTAGGGTTCCGTCGAAATCTGAAGGGTTCCCTAGGGGCCCATAGAGTCCCGTAGATTGCCGTAGGGACCTGTAGGGTTGTGTAAGTGCTCGCAGGGGTTGGTAGGAGCTTGTAGGGTTCCATAAGTTTCCAGAGGGTTGTGTAGGGTTCCGTAGGGGCCTGTGGTGTTCCCTAAGGGCCTGTAGAGTCTTGTACGGTTCCGTAGGGGCCTGTGGTGTTCCCTAGGGGCCTGTAGAGTCTCGTAGAGTTCCGTAGGGTCCTGTAGGTTTCCATAAGTGCCCGCAGAGGTCTGAAGGGGCCCGTACTGTTCCGTAAGGATCCATAGGGCTCCGTAGAGCTTCGTAGGTTCCCTAGAGGCCTCTGGAGTACCGCAGGAGCCAGTAGTGTTCTGTAGGAGCCCGTAGGGTTCCTTCCATAGGGGCTGGCAGTGTTCCGTAGGGTCCTCTAGGGTTGTTTAAGTGCCCACAGAAGTCTGTAGGAGTCTGTGGGATTCTGTAAGGTTCCGGAGGGTTCTGCAGGGTTCCGTAGGGGCCCGTAGAGTTCCGTAGTGGCTGGTAAAGTTCCGTAGGGCCCTGTGGGGTTCTGTATGGACCTGTAGGGTTCCGTAGGGGCCTGCAGTGTTCTGTAAGTGCCCGTAGGTGTCTGTAGGGTTCCGTAGGCACCTGCAGTATTCTGTAGGAGCCCATAGGGTTTTAGTGAGGTTCCGTTGTGTTGCTAAGGGTCTTGTAGAGTGCTGTCGGGTCCTGGAGTATTCTGTAGGGTTCCAGAGGGGCTGGTAGGGTTCCGTCGAAATCTGAAGGGTTCCCTAGGGGCCCGTAGAGTCCCATAGATTTCCGTAGGGGCCTGTAGGGTTGTGTAAGTGCCCGCAGGGGTTGGTAGGAGCTTGTAGGGTGCCATATGTTTCCGGAGGGTTGTGTAGGGTTCCGTAGGGGCCTGTGGTGTTCCCTAGGGGCCTGTAGAGTCTCGTACGGTTCCGTAGGGGCCTGTGGTGTTCCCTAGGGGCCTGTAGAGTCTCGTACAGTTCCCTAGGGTCCTGTAGGTTTCCATAAGCGCCCGCAGAGGTCTGAAGGGGCCCGTACTGTTCCGTAAGGATCCATAGGGCTCCGTAGAGCTTCGTAGGTTCCCTAGAGGCCTCTGGAGTACCGCAGGAGCCAGTAGTGTTCTGTAGGGGCCCGTAGGGTTCCTTCCATAGGAGCTGGCAGTGTTCCGTAGGGTCCTCTAGGGTTGAGTAAGTGCCCGCAGGAGTCTGTAGGAATCCGTGGGATTCTGTAAGGTTCTGGAGGGTTCTGCAGGGTTCCGTAGGGGCCCCTAGAGTTCCGTAGTGGCTGGTAAAGTTCCCTAGGGCCCTGTACCGTTCCGTAACTGCCTGCAAGGGTCTTTAGGCTTCCGTAGGGGCTGGTAGGGTTCCATAAAGTTCCGTGGGTTCCTGCAGAGTTCTGCAAGTGCCCGCAAGGGCCTGTAGGGGCCCACAGTGTTTCTGCCAGGTTCCGTAGAGTTCCGTAGGGGCCATATTTTTCTGTAGTGGCTGGTAGTAGTCTGTAGGGGTCTGTAGGTTTCCGTAGGCGCCTGCAGTGTTCTGTAGGAGCCCATAGGGTTTTAGTGAGGTTCCGTTGTGTTGCTAAGGGTCTTGTAGAGTGCTGTCGGGTCCTGGAGTATTCTGTAGGGTTCCAGAGGGGCTGGTAGGGTTCCGTCGAAATCTGAAGGGTTCCCTAGGGGCCCGTAGAGTCCCATAGATTTCCGTAGGGGCCTGTAGGGTTGTGTAAGTGCCCGCAGGGGTTGGTAGGAGCTTGTAGGGTTCCATAAGTTTCCAGAGGGTTGTGTAGGGTTCCGTAGAAGCCTGTGGTGTTCCCTAGGGGCCTGTAGAGTCTCGTAGAGTTCCGTAGGGTCCTGTAGGTTTCCATAAGTGCCCGCAGAGGTCTGAAGGGGCCCGTACTGTTCCGTAAGGATCCATAGGGCTCCGTAGAGCTTCGTAGGTTCCCTAGAGGCCTGTGGAGTACCGCAGGAGCCAGTAGTGTTCTGTAGGAGCCCGTAGGGTTCCTTCCATAGGGGCTGGCAGTGTTCCGTAGGGTCCTCTAGGGTTGTTTAAGTGCCCGCAGAAGTCTGTAGGAGTCTGTGGGATTCTGTAAGGTTCCGGAGGGTTCTGCAGGGTTCCGTAGGGGCCCGTAGAGTTCCGTAGTGGCTAGTAAAGTTCCGTAGGGCCCTGTGGGGTTCTGTATGGACCTGTAGGGTTCCGTAGGGGCCTGCAGTGTTCTGTAAGTGCCCGTAGGTGTCTGTAGGGTTCCGTAGGCACCTGCAGTATTCTGTAGGAGCCCATAGGGTTTTAGTGAGGTTCCGTTGTGTTGCTAAGGGTCTTGTAGAGTGCTGTCGGGTCCTGGAGTATTCTGTAGGGTTCCAGAGGGGCTGGTAGGGTTCCGTCGAAATCTGAAGGGTTCCCTAGGGGCCCGTAGAGTCCCATAGATTTCCGTAGGGGCCTGTAGGGTTGTGTAAGTGCCCGCAGGGGTTGGTAGGAGCTTGTAGGGTGCCATATGTTTCCGGAGGGTTGTGTAGGGTTCCGTAGGGGCCTGTGGTGTTCCCTAGGGGCCTGTAGAGTCTCGTACAGTTTCGGTAGGGTCCTGTAGATTTCCATAAGCGCCCGCAGATGTCTGAAGGGGCCCGTACTGTGCCGTAAGGATCCATAGGGCTCCGTAGAGCTTCGTAGGTTCCCTAGAGGCCTCTGGAGTACCGCAGGAGCCAGTAGTGTTCTGTAGGGGCCCGTAGGGTTCCTTCCATAGGAGCTGGCAGTGTTCCGTAGGGTCCTCTAGGGTTGAGTAAGTGCCCGCAGGAGTCTGTAGGAATCCGTGGGATTCTGTAAGGTTCTGGAGGGTTCTGCAGGGTTCCGTAGGGGCCCCTAGAGTTCCGTAGTGGCTGGTAAAGTTCCCTAGGGCCCTGTACCGTTCCGTAACTGCCTGCAAGGGTCTTTAGGCTTCCGTAGGGGCTGGTAGGGTTCCGTGGGGCTCTGTGGGGTTCTGTATGGACCTGTAGGGTTCCGTAGGGGCCTGCAGTGTTCTGTAAGTGCCCGCAAGGGCCTGTAGGGGCCCACAGTGTTTCTGCCAGGTTCCGTAGAGTTCCGTAGGGGCCATATTTTTCTGTAGTGGCTGGTAGTATTCTGTAGGGGTCTGTAGGTTTCCGTAGGCACCTACAGTGTTCTGTAGGAGCCCATAGGGTTTTAGTGAGGTTCCGTTGTGTTGCTAAGGGTCTTGTAGAGTGCTGTCGGGTCCTGGAGTATTCTGTAGGGTTCCAGAGGGCCTCATAGGGTTCCATCGAAATCTATAGGGTTCCCTAGGGGCCCATAGAGTCCCGTAGATTGCCGTAGGGACCTGTAGGGTTGTGTAAGTGCTCGCAGGGGTTGGTAGGAGCTTGTAGGGTTCCATAAGTTTCCAGAGGGTTGTGTAGGGTTCCGTAGAAGCCTGTGGTGTTCCCTAGGGGCCTGTAGAGTCTCGTAGAGTTCCGTAGGGTCCTGTAGGTTTCCATAAGTGCCCGCAGAGGTCTGAAGGGGGCCCGTACTGTTCCGTAAGGATCCATAGGGCTCCGTAGAGCTTCGTAGGTTCCCTAGAGGCCTCTGGAGTACCGCAGGAGCCAGTAGTGTTCTGTAGGAGCCCGTAGGGTTCCTTCCATAGGGGCTGGCAGTGTTCCGTAGGGTCCTCTAGGGTTGTTTAAGTTCCCGCAGAAGTCTGTAGGAGTCTGTGGGATTCTGTAAGGTTCCGGAGGGTTCTGCAGGGTTCCGTAGGGGCCCGTAGAGTTCCGTAGTGGCTGGTAAAGTTCCGTAGGGCCCTGTGGGGTTCTGTATGGACCTGTAGGGTTCCGTAGGGGCCTGCAGTGTTCTGTAAGTGCCCGTAGGTGTCTGTAGGGTTCCGTAGGCACCTGCAGTATTCTGTAGGAGCCCATAGGGTTTTAGTGAGGTTCCGTTGTGTTGCTAAGGGTCTTGTAGAGTGCTGTCGGGTCCTGGAGTATTCTGTAGGGTTCCAGAGGGGCTCGTAGGGTTCCGTCGAAATCTGTAGGGTTCCCTAGGGACCCATAGAGTCCCGTAGATTGCCGTAGGGACCTGTAGGGTTGTGTAAGTGCTCGCAGGGGTTGGTAGGAGCTTGTAGGGTTCCATAAGTTTCCAGAGGGTTGTGTAGGGTTCCGTAGGGGCCTGTGGTGTTCCCTAAGGGCCTGTAGAGTCTCGTACGGTTCCGTAGGGGCCTGTGGTGTTCCCTAGGGGCCTGTAGAGTCTCGTACAGTTCCCTAGGGTCCTGTAGGTTTCCATAAGCGCCCGCAGAGGTCTGAAGGGGCCCGTACTGTTCCGTAAGGATCCATAGGGCTCCGTAGAGCTTCGTAGGTTCCCTAGAGGCCTCTGGAGTACCGCAGGAGCCAGTAGTGTTCTGTAGGGGCCCGTAGGGTTCCTTCCATAGGAGCTGGCAGTGTTCCGTAGGGTCCTCTAGGGTTGAGTAAGTCCCCGCAGGAGTCTGTAGGAATCCGTGGGATTCTGTAAGGTTCTGGAGGGTTCTGCAGGGTTCCGTAGGGGCCCGTAGAGTTCCGTAGTGGCTGGTAAAGTTCCCTAGGGCCCTGTACCGTTCCGTAACTGCCTGCAAGGGTCTTTAGGCTTCCGTAGGGGCTGGTAGGGTTCCATAAAGTTCCGTGGGTTCCTGCAGAGTTCTGCAAGTGCCCGCAAGGGCCTGTAGGGGCCCACAGTGTTTCTGCCAGGTTCCGTAGAGTTCCGTAGGGGCCATATTTTTCTGTAGTGGCTGGTAGTATTCTGTAGGGGTCTGTAGGTTTCCGTAGGCGCCTACAGTGTTCTGTAGGAGCCCATAGGGTTTTAGTGAGGTTCCGTTGTGTTGCTAAGGGTCTTGTAGAGTGCTGTCGGGTCCTGGAGTATTCTGTAGGGTTCCAGAGGGGCTCGTAGGGTTCCATCGAAATCTATAGGGTTCCCTAGGGGCCCATAGAGTCCTGTAGATTTCCGTAGGGGCCTGTAGGGTTGTGTAAGTGCCCGCAGAAGTCTGTAGGAGTCTGTGGGATTCTGTAAGGTTCCGGAGGGTTCTGCAGGGTTCCGTAGGGGCCCGTAGAGTTCCGTAGTGGCTGGTAAAGTTCCGTAGGGCCCTGTGGGGTTCTGTATGGACCTGTAGGGTTCCGTAGGGGCCTGCAGGGTTCCGTAAGTGCCCGCAGGTGTCTGTAGGGTTCCGTAGGGGTCTGTAGGGTTCCGTAGGCACCTGCAGTGTTCTGTAGGAGCCCATAGGGTTTTAGTGAGGTTCCGTTGTGTTGCTAAGGGTCTTGTAGAGTGCTGTCGGGTCCTGGAGTATTCTGTAGGGTTCCAGAGGGCCTCATAGGGTTCCATCGAAATCTATAGGGTTCCCTAGGGGCCCATAGAGTCCCGTAGATTGCCGTCGGGACCTGTAGGGTTGTGTAAGTGCTCGCAGGTGTTGGTAGGAGCTTGTAGGGTTCCATAAGTTTCCAGAGGGTTGTGTAGGGTTCCGTAGGGGCCTGTGGTGTTCCCTAGGGGCCTGTAGAGTCTCGTAGAGTTCCGTAGGGTCCTGTAGGTTTCCATAAGTGCCCGCAGAGGTCTGAAGGGGCCCGTACTGTTCCGTAAGGATCCATAGGGCTCCGTAGAGCTTCGTAGGTTCCCTAGAGGCCTGTGGAGTACCGCAGGAGCCAGTAGTGTTCTGTAGGAGCCCGTAGGGTTCCTTCCATAGGGGCTGGCAGTGTTCCGTAGGGTCCTCTAGGGTTGTTTAAGTGCCCGCAGAAGTCTGTAGGAGTCTGTGGGATTCTGTAAGGTTCCGGAGGGTTCTGCAGGGTTCCGTAGGGGCCCGTAGAGTTCCGTAGTGGCTGGTAAAGTTCCGTAGGGCCCTGTGGGGTTCTGTATGGACCTGTAGGGTTCTGTAGGGGCCTGCAGTGTTCTGTAAGTGCCCGTAGGTGTCTGTAGGGTTCCGTAGGCACCTGCAGTATTCTGTAGGAGCCCATAGGGTTTTAGTGAGGTTCCGTTGTGTTGCTAAGGGTCTTGTAGAGTGCTGTCGGGTCCTGGAGTATTCTGTAGGGTTCCAGAGGGGCTGGTAGGGTTCCGTCGAAATCTGAAGGGTTCCCTAGGGGCCCGTAGAGTCCCATAGATTTCCGTAGGGGCCTGTAGGGTTGTGTAAGTGCCCGCAGGGGTTGGTAGGAGCTTGTAGGGTGCCATATGTTTCCGGAGGGTTGTGTAGGGTTCCGTAGGGGCCTGTGGTGTTCCCTAGGGGCCTGTAGAGTCTCGTACGGTTCCGTAGGGGCCTGTGGTGTTCCCTAGGGGCCTGTAGAGTCTCGTACAGTTCCCTAGGGTCCTGTAGGTTTCCATAAGCGCCCGCAGAGGTCTGAAGGGGCCCGTACTGTTCCGTAAGGATCCATAGGGCTCCATAGAGCTTCGTAGGTTCCCTAGAGGCCTCTGGAGTACCGCAGGAGCCAGTAGTGTTCTGTAGGGGCCCGTAGGGTTCCTTCCATAGGAGCTGGCAGTGTTCCGTAGGGTCCTCTAGGGTTGAGTAAGTGCCCGCAGGAGTCTGTAGGAATCCGTGGGATTCTGTAAGGTTCTGGAGGGTTCTGCAGGGTTCCGTAGGGGCCCGTAGAGTTCCGTAGTGGCTGGTAAAGTTCCCTAGGGCCCTGTACCGTTCCGTAACTGCCTGCAAGGGTCTTTAGGCTTCCGTAGGGGCTGGTAGGGTTCCATAAAGTTCCGTGGGTTCCTGCAGAGTTCTGCAAGTGCCCGCAAGGGCCTGTAGGGGCGCACAGTGTTTCTGCCAGGTTCCGTAGAGTTCCGTAGGGGCCGTATTTTTCTGTAGTGGCTGGTAGTATTCTGTAGGGGTCTGTAGGTTTCCGTAGGCGCCTGCAGTGTTCTGTAGGAGCCCATAGGGTTTTAGTGAGGTTCCGTTGTGTTGCTAAGGGTCTTGTAGAGTGCTGTCGGGTCCTGGAGTATTCTGTAGGGTTCCAGAGGGGCTGGTAGGGTTCCGTCGAAATCTGAAGGGTTCCCTAGGGGCCCGTAGAGTCCCATAGATTTCCGTAGGGGCCTGTAGGGTTGTGTAAGTGCCCGCAGGGGTTGGTAGGAGCTTGTAGGGTTCCATAAGTTTCCAGAGGGTTGTGTAGGGTTCCGTAGAAGCCTGTGGTGTTCCCTAGGGGCCTGTAGAGTCTCGTACAGTTTCGGTAGGGTCCTGTAGATTTCCATAAGCGCCCGCAGATGTCTGAAGGGGCCCGTACTGTGCCGTAAGGATCCATAGGGCTCCGTAGAGCTTCGTAGGTTCCCTAGAGGCCTCTGGAGTACCGCAGGAGCCAGTAGTGTTCTGTAGGGGCCCGTAGGGTTCCTTCCATAGGAGCTGGCAGTGTTCCGTAGGGTCCTCTAGGGTTGAGTAAGTGCCCGCAGGAGTCTGTAGGAATCCGTGGGATTCTGTAAGGTTCTGGAGGGTTCTGCAGGGTTCCGTAGGGGCCCCTAGAGTTCCGTAGTGGCTGGTAAAGTTCCCTAGGGCCCTGTACCGTTCCGTAACTGCCTGCAAGGGTCTTTAGGCTTCCGTAGGGGCTGGTAGGGTTCCGTGGGGCTCTGTGGGGTTCTGTATGGACCTGTAGGGTTCCGTAGGGGCCTGCAGTGTTCTGTAAGTGCCCGCAAGGGCCTGTAGGGGCCCACAGTGTTTCTGCCAGGTTCCGTAGAGTTCCGTAGGGGCCATATTTTTCTGTAGTGGCTGGTAGTATTCTGTAGGGGTCTGTAGGTTTCCGTAGGCACCTACAGTGTTCTGTAGGAGCCCATAGGGTTTTAGTGAGGTTCCGTTGTGTTGCTAAGGGTCTTGTAGAGTGCTGTCGGGTCCTGGAGTATTCTGTAGGGTTCCAGAGGGCCTCATAGGGTTCCATCGAAATCTATAGGGTTCCCTAGGGGCCCATAGAGTCCCGTAGATTGCCGTAGGGACCTGTAGGGTTGTGTAAGTGCTCGCAGGGGTTGGTAGGAGCTTGTAGGGTTCCATAAGTTTCCAGAGGGTTGTGTAGGGTTCCGTAGAAGCCTGTGGTGTTCCCTAGGGGCCTGTAGAGTCTCGTAGAGTTCCGTAGGGTCCTGTAGGTTTCCATAAGTGCCCGCAGAGGTCTGAAGGGGGCCCGTACTGTTCCGTAAGGATCCATAGGGCTCCGTAGAGCTTCGTAGGTTCCCTAGAGGCCTCTGGAGTACCGCAGGAGCCAGTAGTGTTCTGTAGGAGCCCGTAGGGTTCCTTCCATAGGGGCTGGCAGTGTTCCGTAGGGTCCTCTAGGGTTGTTTAAGTTCCCGCAGAAGTCTGTAGGAGTCTGTGGGATTCTGTAAGGTTCCGGAGGGTTCTGCAGGGTTCCGTAGGGGCCCGTAGAGTTCCGTAGTGGCTGGTAAAGTTCCGTAGGGCCCTGTGGGGTTCTGTATGGACCTGTAGGGTTCCGTAGGGGCCTGCAGTGTTCTGTAAGTGCCCGTAGGTGTCTGTAGGGTTCCGTAGGCACCTGCAGTATTCTGTAGGAGCCCATAGGGTTTTAGTGAGGTTCCGTTGTGTTGCTAAGGGTCTTGTAGAGTGCTGTCGGGTCCTGGAGTATTCTGTAGGGTTCCAGAGGGGCTCGTAGGGTTCCGTCGAAATCTGTAGGGTTCCCTAGGGACCCATAGAGTCCCGTAGATTGCCGTAGGGACCTGTAGGGTTGTGTAAGTGCTCGCAGGGGTTGGTAGGAGCTTGTAGGGTTCCATAAGTTTCCAGAGGGTTGTGTAGGGTTCCGTAGGGGCCTGTGGTGTTCCCTAAGGGCCTGTAGAGTCTCGTACGGTTCCGTAGGGGCCTGTGGTGTTCCCTAGGGGCCTGTAGAGTCTCGTACAGTTCCCTAGGGTCCTGTAGGTTTCCATAAGCGCCCGCAGAGGTCTGAAGGGGCCCGTACTGTTCCGTAAGGATCCATAGGGCTCCGTAGAGCTTCGTAGGTTCCCTAGAGGCCTCTGGAGTACCGCAGGAGCCAGTAGTGTTCTGTAGGGGCCCGTAGGGTTCCTTCCATAGGAGCTGGCAGTGTTCCGTAGGGTCCTCTAGGGTTGAGTAAGTCCCCGCAGGAGTCTGTAGGAATCCGTGGGATTCTGTAAGGTTCTGGAGGGTTCTGCAGGGTTCCGTAGGGGCCCGTAGAGTTCCGTAGTGGCTGGTAAAGTTCCCTAGGGCCCTGTACCGTTCCGTAACTGCCTGCAAGGGTCTTTAGGCTTCCGTAGGGGCTGGTAGGGTTCCATAAAGTTCCGTGGGTTCCTGCAGAGTTCTGCAAGTGCCCGCAAGGGCCTGTAGGGGCCCACAGTGTTTCTGCCAGGTTCCGTAGAGTTCCGTAGGGGCCATATTTTTCTGTAGTGGCTGGTAGTATTCTGTAGGGGTCTGTAGGTTTCCGTAGGCGCCTACAGTGTTCTGTAGGAGCCCATAGGGTTTTAGTGAGGTTCCGTTGTGTTGCTAAGGGTCTTGTAGAGTGCTGTCGGGTCCTGGAGTATTCTGTAGGGTTCCAGAGGGGCTCGTAGGGTTCCATCGAAATCTATAGGGTTCCCTAGGGGCCCCTAGAGTCCTGTAGATTTCCGTAGGGGCCTGTAGGGTTGTGTAAGTGCCCGCAGAAGTCTGTAGGAGTCTGTGGGATTCTGTAAGGTTCCGGAGGGTTCTGCAGGGTTCCGTAGGGGCCCGTAGAGTTCCGTAGTGGCTGGTAAAGTTCCGTAGGGCCCTGTGGGGTTCTGTATGGACCTGTAGGGTTCCGTAGGGGCCTGCAGGGTTCCGTAAGTGCCCGCAGGTGTCTGTAGGGTTCCGTAGGGGTCTGTAGGGTTCCGTAGGCACCTGCAGTGTTCTGTAGGAGCCCATAGGGTTTTAGTGAGGTTCCGTTGTGTTGCTAAGGGTCTTGTAGAGTGCTGTCGGGTCCTGGAGTATTCTGTAGGGTTCCAGAGGGCCTCATAGGGTTCCATCGAAATCTATAGGGTTCCCTAGGGGCCCATAGAGTCCCGTAGATTGCCGTCGGGACCTGTAGGGTTGTGTAAGTGCTCGCAGGTGTTGGTAGGAGCTTGTAGGGTTCCATAAGTTTCCAGAGGGTTGTGTAGGGTTCCGTAGGGGCCTGTGGTGTTCCCTAGGGGCCTGTAGAGTCTCGTAGAGTTCCGTAGGGTCCTGTAGGTTTCCATAAGTGCCCGCAGAGGTCTGAAGGGGCCCGTACTGTTCCGTAAGGATCCATAGGGCTCCGTAGAGCTTCGTAGGTTCCCTAGAGGCCTGTGGAGTACCGCAGGAGCCAGTAGTGTTCTGTAGGAGCCCGTAGGGTTCCTTCCATAGGGGCTGGCAGTGTTCCGTAGGGTCCTCTAGGGTTGTTTAAGTGCCCGCAGAAGTCTGTAGGAGTCTGTGGGATTCTGTAAGGTTCCGGAGGGTTCTGCAGGGTTCCGTAGGGGCCCGTAGAGTTCCGTAGTGGCTGGTAAAGTTCCGTAGGGCCCTGTGGGGTTCTGTATGGACCTGTAGGGTTCTGTAGGGGCCTGCAGTGTTCTGTAAGTGCCCGTAGGTGTCTGTAGGGTTCCGTAGGCACCTGCAGTATTCTGTAGGAGCCCATAGGGTTTTAGTGAGGTTCCGTTGTGTTGCTAAGGGTCTTGTAGAGTGCTGTCGGGTCCTGGAGTATTCTGTAGGGTTCCAGAGGGGCTGGTAGGGTTCCGTCGAAATCTGAAGGGTTCCCTAGGGGCCCGTAGAGTCCCATAGATTTCCGTAGGGGCCTGTAGGGTTGTGTAAGTGCCCGCAGGGGTTGGTAGGAGCTTGTAGGGTGCCATATGTTTCCGGAGGGTTGTGTAGGGTTCCGTAGGGGCCTGTGGTGTTCCCTAGGGGCCTGTAGAGTCTCGTACGGTTCCGTAGGGGCCTGTGGTGTTCCCTAGGGGCCTGTAGAGTCTCGTACAGTTCCCTAGGGTCCTGTAGGTTTCCATAAGCGCCCGCAGAGGTCTGAAGGGGCCCGTACTGTTCCGTAAGGATCCATAGGGCTCCATAGAGCTTCGTAGGTTCCCTAGAGGCCTCTGGAGTACCGCAGGAGCCAGTAGTGTTCTGTAGGGGCCCGTAGGGTTCCTTCCATAGGAGCTGGCAGTGTTCCGTAGGGTCCTCTAGGGTTGAGTAAGTGCCCGCAGGAGTCTGTAGGAATCCGTGGGATTCTGTAAGGTTCTGGAGGGTTCTGCAGGGTTCCGTAGGGGCCCGTAGAGTTCCGTAGTGGCTGGTAAAGTTCCCTAGGGCCCTGTACCGTTCCGTAACTGCCTGCAAGGGTCTTTAGGCTTCCGTAGGGGCTGGTAGGGTTCCATAAAGTTCCGTGGGTTCCTGCAGAGTTCTGCAAGTGCCCGCAAGGGCCTGTAGGGGCCCACAGTGTTTCTGCCAGGTTCCGTAGAGTTCCGTAGGGGCCGTATTTTTCTGTAGTGGCTGGTAGTATTCTGTAGGGGTCTGTAGGTTTCCGTAGGCGCCTGCAGTGTTCTGTAGGAGCCCATAGGGTTTTAGTGAGGTTCCGTTGTGTTGCTAAGGGTCTTGTAGAGTGCTGTCGGGTCCTGGAGTATTCTGTAGGGTTCCAGAGGGGCTGGTAGGGTTCCGTCGAAATCTGAAGGGTTCCCTAGGGGCCCGTAGAGTCCCATAGATTTCCGTAGGGGCCTGTAGGGTTGTGTAAGTGCCCGCAGGGGTTGGTAGGAGCTTGTAGGGTTCCATAAGTTTCCAGAGGGTTGTGTAGGGTTCCGTAGAAGCCTGTGGTGTTCCCTAGGGGCCTGTAGAGTCTCGTAGAGTTCCGTAGGGTCCTGTAGGTTTCCATAAGTGCCCGCAGAGGTCTGAAGGGGCCCGTACTGTTCCGTAAGGATCCATAGGGCTCCGTAGAGCTTTGTAGGTTCCCTAGAGGCCTCTGGAGTACCGCAGGAGCCAGTAGTGTTCTGTAGGAGCCCGTAGGGTTCCTTCCATAGGGGCTGGCAGTGTTCCGTAGGGTCCTCTAGGGTTGAGTAAGTGCCCGCAGGAGTCTGTAGGAATCCGTGGGATTCTGTAAGGTTCTGGAGGGTTCTGCAGGGTTCCGTAGGGGCCCGTAGAGTTCCGTAGTGGCTGGTAAAGTTCCCTAGGGCCCTGTACCGTTCCGTAACTGCCTGCAAGGGTCTTTAGGCTTCCGTAGGGGCTGGTAGGGTTCCGTGGGGCTCTGTGGGGTTCTGTATGGACCTGTAGGGTTCCGTAGGGGCCTGCAGTGTTCTGTAAGTGCCCACAAGGGTCTGTAGGGGCCCACAGTGTTTCTGCCAGGTTCCGTAGAGTTCCGTAGGGGCCATATTTTTCTGTAGTGGCTGGTAGTATTCTGTAGGGGTCTGTAGGTTTCTGTAGGCACCTACAGTGTTCTGTAGGAGCCCATAGGGTTTTAGTGAGGTTCCGTTGTGTTGCTAAGGGTCTTGTAGAGTGCTGTCGGGTCCTGGAGTATTCTGTAGGGTTCCAGAGGGGCTGGTAGGGTTCCGTCGAAATCTGAAGGGTTCCCTAGGGGCCCATAGAGTCCCGTAGATTGCCGTAGGGACCTGTAGGGTTGTGTAAGTGCTCGCAGGGGTTGGTAGGAGCTTGTAGGGTTCCATAAGTTTCCAGAGGGTTGTGTAGGGTTCCGTAGGGGCCTGTGGTGTTCCCTAAGGGCCTGTAGAGTCTTGTACGGTTCCGTAGGGGCCTGTGGTGTTCCCTAGGGGCCTGTAGAGTCTCGTAGAGTTCCGTAGGGTCCTGTAGGTTTCCATAAGTGCCCGCAGAGGTCTGAAGGGGCCCGTACTGTTCCGTAAGGATCCATAGGGCTCCGTAGAGCTTCGTAGGTTCCCTAGAGGCCTCTGGAGTACCGCAGGAGCCAGTAGTGTTCTGTAGGAGCCCGTAGGGTTCCTTCCATAGGGGCTGGCAGTGTTCCGTAGGGTCCTCTAGGGTTGTTTAAGTGCCCACAGAAGTCTGTAGGAGTCTGTGGGATTCTGTAAGGTTCCGGAGGGTTCTGCAGGGTTCCGTAGGGGCCCGTAGAGTTCCGTAGTGGCTGGTAAAGTTCCGTAGGGCCCTGTGGGGTTCTGTATGGACCTGTAGGGTTCCGTAGGGGCCTGCAGTGTTCTGTAAGTGCCCGTAGGTGTCTGTAGGGTTCCGTAGGCACCTGCAGTATTCTGTAGGAGCCCATAGGGTTTTAGTGAGGTTCCGTTGTGTTGCTAAGGGTCTTGTAGAGTGCTGTCGGGTCCTGGAGTATTCTGTAGGGTTCCAGAGGGGCTGGTAGGGTTCCGTCGAAATCTGAAGGGTTCCCTAGGGGCCCGTAGAGTCCCATAGATTTCCGTAGGGGCCTGTAGGGTTGTGTAAGTGCCCGCAGGGGTTGGTAGGAGCTTGTAGGGTGCCATATGTTTCCGGAGGGTTGTGTAGGGTTCCGTAGGGGCCTGTGGTGTTCCCTAGGGGCCTGTAGAGTCTCGTACGGTTCCGTAGGGGCCTGTGGTGTTCCCTAGGGGCCTGTAGAGTCTCGTACAGTTCCCTAGGGTCCTGTAGGTTTCCATAAGCGCCCGCAGAGGTCTGAAGGGGCCCGTACTGTTCCGTAAGGATCCATAGGGCTCCGTAGAGCTTCGTAGGTTCCCTAGAGGCCTCTGGAGTACCGCAGGAGCCAGTAGTGTTCTGTAGGGGCCCGTAGGGTTCCTTCCATAGGAGCTGGCAGTGTTCCGTAGGGTCCTCTAGGGTTGAGTAAGTGCCCGCAGGAGTCTGTAGGAATCCGTGGGATTCTGTAAGGTTCTGGAGGGTTCTGCAGGGTTCCGTAGGGGCCCCTAGAGTTCCGTAGTGGCTGGTAAAGTTCCCTAGGGCCCTGTACCGTTCCGTAACTGCCTGCAAGGGTCTTTAGGCTTCCGTAGGGGCTGGTAGGGTTCCATAAAGTTCCGTGGGTTCCTGCAGAGTTCTGCAAGTGCCCGCAAGGGCCTGTAGGGGCCCACAGTGTTTCTGCCAGGTTCCGTAGAGTTCCGTAGGGGCCATATTTTTCTGTAGTGGCTGGTAGTAGTCTGTAGGGGTCTGTAGGTTTCCGTAGGCGCCTGCAGTGTTCTGTAGGAGCCCATAGGGTTTTAGTGAGGTTCCGTTGTGTTGCTAAGGGTCTTGTAGAGTGCTGTCGGGTCCTGGAGTATTCTGTAGGGTTCCAGAGGGGCTGGTAGGGTTCCGTCGAAATCTGAAGGGTTCCCTAGGGGCCCGTAGAGTCCCATAGATTTCCGTAGGGGCCTGTAGGGTTGTGTAAGTGCCCGCAGGGGTTGGTAGGAGCTTGTAGGGTTCCATAAGTTTCCAGAGGGTTGTGTAGGGTTCCGTAGAAGCCTGTGGTGTTCCC
Organism: Numenius arquata; assembly: GCF_964106895.1. Lineage (NCBI taxonomy): Eukaryota > Metazoa > Chordata > Aves > Charadriiformes > Scolopacidae > Numenius > Numenius arquata. The sequence goes on from NW_027415500.1 coordinate 151,149, forward strand.
TAGGGGCCTGTAGAGTCTCGTAGAGTTCCGTAGGGTCCTGTAGGTTTCCATAAGTGCCCGCAGAGGTCTGAAGGGGCCCGTACTGTTCCGTAAGGATCCATAGGGCTCCGTAGAGCTTCGTAGGTTCCCTAGAGGCCTGTGGAGTACCGCAGGAGCCAGTAGTGTTCTGTAGGAGCCCGTAGGGTTCCTTCCATAGGGGCTGGCAGTGTTCCGTAGGGTCCTCTAGGGTTGTTTAAGTGCCCGCAGAAGTCTGTAGGAGTCTGTGGGATTCTGTAAGGTTCCGGAGGGTTCTGCAGGGTTCCGTAGGGGCCCGTAGAGTTCCGTAGTGGCTAGTAAAGTTCCGTAGGGCCCTGTGGGGTTCTGTATGGACCTGTAGGGTTCCGTAGGGGCCTGCAGTGTTCTGTAAGTGCCCGTAGGTGTCTGTAGGGTTCCGTAGGCACCTGCAGTATTCTGTAGGAGCCCATAGGGTTTTAGTGAGGTTCCGTTGTGTTGCTAAGGGTCTTGTAGAGTGCTGTCGGGTCCTGGAGTATTCTGTAGGGTTCCAGAGGGGCTGGTAGGGTTCCGTCGAAATCTGAAGGGTTCCCTAGGGGCCCGTAGAGTCCCATAGATTTCCGTAGGGGCCTGTAGGGTTGTGTAAGTGCCCGCAGGGGTTGGTAGGAGCTTGTAGGGTGCCATATGTTTCCGGAGGGTTGTGTAGGGTTCCGTAGGGGCCTGTGGTGTTCCCTAGGGGCCTGTAGAGTCTCGTACAGTTTCGGTAGGGTCCTGTAGATTTCCATAAGCGCCCGCAGATGTCTGAAGGGGCCCGTACTGTGCCGTAAGGATCCATAGGGCTCCGTAGAGCTTCGTAGGTTCCCTAGAGGCCTCTGGAGTACCGCAGGAGCCAGTAGTGTTCTGTAGGGGCCCGTAGGGTTCCTTCCATAGGAGCTGGCAGTGTTCCGTAGGGTCCTCTAGGGTTGAGTAAGTGCCCGCAGGAGTCTGTAGGAATCCGTGGGATTCTGTAAGGTTCTGGAGGGTTCTGCAGGGTTCCGTAGGGGCCCCTAGAGTTCCGTAGTGGCTGGTAAAGTTCCCTAGGGCCCTGTACCGTTCCGTAACTGCCTGCAAGGGTCTTTAGGCTTCCGTAGGGGCTGGTAGGGTTCCGTGGGGCTCTGTGGGGTTCTGTATGGACCTGTAGGGTTCCGTAGGGGCCTGCAGTGTTCTGTAAGTGCCCGCAAGGGCCTGTAGGGGCCCACAGTGTTTCTGCCAGGTTCCGTAGAGTTCCGTAGGGGCCATATTTTTCTGTAGTGGCTGGTAGTATTCTGTAGGGGTCTGTAGGTTTCCGTAGGCACCTACAGTGTTCTGTAGGAGCCCATAGGGTTTTAGTGAGGTTCCGTTGTGTTGCTAAGGGTCTTGTAGAGTGCTGTCGGGTCCTGGAGTATTCTGTAGGGTTCCAGAGGGCCTCATAGGGTTCCATCGAAATCTATAGGGTTCCCTAGGGGCCCATAGAGTCCCGTAGATTGCCGTAGGGACCTGTAGGGTTGTGTAAGTGCTCGCAGGGGTTGGTAGGAGCTTGTAGGGTTCCATAAGTTTCCAGAGGGTTGTGTAGGGTTCCGTAGAAGCCTGTGGTGTTCCCTAGGGGCCTGTAGAGTCTCGTAGAGTTCCGTAGGGTCCTGTAGGTTTCCATAAGTGCCCGCAGAGGTCTGAAGGGGGCCCGTACTGTTCCGTAAGGATCCATAGGGCTCCGTAGAGCTTCGTAGGTTCCCTAGAGGCCTCTGGAGTACCGCAGGAGCCAGTAGTGTTCTGTAGGAGCCCGTAGGGTTCCTTCCATAGGGGCTGGCAGTGTTCCGTAGGGTCCTCTAGGGTTGTTTAAGTTCCCGCAGAAGTCTGTAGGAGTCTGTGGGATTCTGTAAGGTTCCGGAGGGTTCTGCAGGGTTCCGTAGGGGCCCGTAGAGTTCCGTAGTGGCTGGTAAAGTTCCGTAGGGCCCTGTGGGGTTCTGTATGGACCTGTAGGGTTCCGTAGGGGCCTGCAGTGTTCTGTAAGTGCCCGTAGGTGTCTGTAGGGTTCCGTAGGCACCTGCAGTATTCTGTAGGAGCCCATAGGGTTTTAGTGAGGTTCCGTTGTGTTGCTAAGGGTCTTGTAGAGTGCTGTCGGGTCCTGGAGTATTCTGTAGGGTTCCAGAGGGGCTCGTAGGGTTCCGTCGAAATCTGTAGGGTTCCCTAGGGACCCATAGAGTCCCGTAGATTGCCGTAGGGACCTGTAGGGTTGTGTAAGTGCTCGCAGGGGTTGGTAGGAGCTTGTAGGGTTCCATAAGTTTCCAGAGGGTTGTGTAGGGTTCCGTAGGGGCCTGTGGTGTTCCCTAAGGGCCTGTAGAGTCTCGTACGGTTCCGTAGGGGCCTGTGGTGTTCCCTAGGGGCCTGTAGAGTCTCGTACAGTTCCCTAGGGTCCTGTAGGTTTCCATAAGCGCCCGCAGAGGTCTGAAGGGGCCCGTACTGTTCCGTAAGGATCCATAGGGCTCCGTAGAGCTTCGTAGGTTCCCTAGAGGCCTCTGGAGTACCGCAGGAGCCAGTAGTGTTCTGTAGGGGCCCGTAGGGTTCCTTCCATAGGAGCTGGCAGTGTTCCGTAGGGTCCTCTAGGGTTGAGTAAGTCCCCGCAGGAGTCTGTAGGAATCCGTGGGATTCTGTAAGGTTCTGGAGGGTTCTGCAGGGTTCCGTAGGGGCCCGTAGAGTTCCGTAGTGGCTGGTAAAGTTCCCTAGGGCCCTGTACCGTTCCGTAACTGCCTGCAAGGGTCTTTAGGCTTCCGTAGGGGCTGGTAGGGTTCCATAAAGTTCCGTGGGTTCCTGCAGAGTTCTGCAAGTGCCCGCAAGGGCCTGTAGGGGCCCACAGTGTTTCTGCCAGGTTCCGTAGAGTTCCGTAGGGGCCATATTTTTCTGTAGTGGCTGGTAGTATTCTGTAGGGGTCTGTAGGTTTCCGTAGGCGCCTACAGTGTTCTGTAGGAGCCCATAGGGTTTTAGTGAGGTTCCGTTGTGTTGCTAAGGGTCTTGTAGAGTGCTGTCGGGTCCTGGAGTATTCTGTAGGGTTCCAGAGGGGCTCGTAGGGTTCCATCGAAATCTATAGGGTTCCCTAGGGGCCCCTAGAGTCCTGTAGATTTCCGTAGGGGCCTGTAGGGTTGTGTAAGTGCCCGCAGAAGTCTGTAGGAGTCTGTGGGATTCTGTAAGGTTCCGGAGGGTTCTGCAGGGTTCCGTAGGGGCCCGTAGAGTTCCGTAGTGGCTGGTAAAGTTCCGTAGGGCCCTGTGGGGTTCTGTATGGACCTGTAGGGTTCCGTAGGGGCCTGCAGGGTTCCGTAAGTGCCCGCAGGTGTCTGTAGGGTTCCGCAGGTGTCTGTAGGGTTCCGTAGGCACCTGCAGTGTTCTGTAGGAGCCCATAGGGTTTTAGTGAGGTTCCGTTGTGTTGCTAAGGGTCTTGTAGAGTGCTGTCGGGTCCTGGAGTATTCTGTAGGGTTCCAGAGGGCCTCATAGGGTTCCATCGAAATCTATAGGGTTCCCTAGGGGCCCATAGAGTCCCGTAGATTGCCGTCGGGACCTGTAGGGTTGTGTAAGTGCTCGCAGGTGTTGGTAGGAGCTTGTAGGGTTCCATAAGTTTCCAGAGGGTTGTGTAGGGTTCCGTAGGGGCCTGTGGTGTTCCCTAGGGGCCTGTAGAGTCTCGTAGAGTTCCGTAGGGTCCTGTAGGTTTCCATAAGTGCCCGCAGAGGTCTGAAGGGGCCCGTACTGTTCCGTAAGGATCCATAGGGCTCCGTAGAGCTTCGTAGGTTCCCTAGAGGCCTGTGGAGTACCGCAGGAGCCAGTAGTGTTCTGTAGGAGCCCGTAGGGTTCCTTCCATAGGGGCTGGCAGTGTTCCGTAGGGTCCTCTAGGGTTGTTTAAGTGCCCGCAGAAGTCTGTAGGAGTCTGTGGGATTCTGTAAGGTTCCGGAGGGTTCTGCAGGGTTCCGTAGGGGCCCGTAGAGTTCCGTAGTGGCTGGTAAAGTTCCGTAGGGCCCTGTGGGGTTCTGTATGGACCTGTAGGGTTCTGTAGGGGCCTGCAGTGTTCTGTAAGTGCCCGTAGGTGTCTGTAGGGTTCCGTAGGCACCTGCAGTATTCTGTAGGAGCCCATAGGGTTTTAGTGAGGTTCCGTTGTGTTGCTAAGGGTCTTGTAGAGTGCTGTCGGGTCCTGGAGTATTCTGTAGGGTTCCAGAGGGGCTGGTAGGGTTCCGTCGAAATCTGAAGGGTTCCCTAGGGGCCCGTAGAGTCCCATAGATTTCCGTAGGGGCCTGTAGGGTTGTGTAAGTGCCCGCAGGGGTTGGTAGGAGCTTGTAGGGTGCCATATGTTTCCGGAGGGTTGTGTAGGGTTCCGTAGGGGCCTGTGGTGTTCCCTAGGGGCCTGTAGAGTCTCGTACAGTTTCGGTAGGGTCCTATAGGTTTCCATAAGCGCCCGCAGAGGTCTGAAGGGGCCCGTACTGTGCCGTAAGGATCCATAGGGTTCCGTAGAGCTTCGTAGGTTCCCTAGAGGCCTCTGGAGTACCGCAGGAGCCAGTAGTGTTCTGTAGGGGCCCGTAGGGTTCCTTCCATAGGAGCTGGCAGTGTTCCGTAGGGTCCTCTAGGGTTGAGTAAGTGCCCGCAGGAGTCTGTAGGAATCCGTGGGATTCTGTAAGGTTCTGGAGGGTTCTGCAGGGTTCCGTAGGGGCCCGTAGAGTTCCGTAGTGGCTGGTAAAGTTCCCTAGGGCCCTGTACCGTTCCGTAACTGCATGCAAGGGTCTTTAGGCTTCCGTAGGGGCTGGTAGGGTTCCGTGGGGCTCTGTGGGGTTCTGTATGGACCTGTAGGGTTCCGTAGGGGCCTGCAGTGTTCTGTAAGTGCCCGCAAGGGCCTGTAGGGGCGCACAGTGTTTCTGCCAGGTTCCGTAGAGTTCCGTAGGGGCCATATTTTTCTGTAGTGGCTGGTAGTATTCTGTAGGGGTCTGTAGGTTTCCGTAGGCACCTACAGTGTTCTGTAGGAGCCCATAGGGTTTTAGTGAGGTTCCGTTGTGTTGCTAAGGGTCTTGTAGAGTGCTGTCGGGTCCTGGAGTATTCTGTAGGGTTCCAGAGGGGCTCGTAGGGTTCCATCGAAATCTGTAGGGTTCCCTAGGGGCCCATAGAGTCCCGTAGATTGCCGTAGGGACCTGTAGGGTTGTGTAAGTGCTCGCAGGGGTTGGTAGGAGCTTGTAGGGTTCCATAAGTTTCCAGAGGGTTGTGTAGGGTTCCGTAGGGGCCTGTGGTGTTCCCTAAGGGCCTGTAGAGTCTTGTACGGTTCCGTAGGGGCCTGTGGTGTTCCCTAGGGGCCTGTAGAGTCTCGTACAGTTCCGTAGGGTTCTGTAGGTTTCCATAAGCGCCCGCAGAGGTCTGAAGGGGCCCGTACTGTTCCGTAAGGATCCATAGGGCTCCGTAGAGCTTCGTAGGTTCCCTAGAGGCCTCTGGAGTACCGCAGGAGCCAGTAGTGTTCTGTAGGGGCCCGTAGGGTTCCTTCCATAGGAGCTGGCAGTGTTCCGTAGGGACCTGTAGGGTTGTGTAAGTGCCCGCAGAAGTCTGTAGGAGTCTGTGGGATTCTGTAAGGTTCCGGAGGGTTCTGCAGGGTTCCGTAGGGGCCCGTAGAGTTCCGTAGTGGCTGGTAAAGTTCCGTAGGGCTCTGTGGGGTTCTGTATGGACCTGTAGGGTTCCGTAGGGGCCTGCAGTGTTCTGTAAGTGCCCACAAGGGCCTGTAGGGGCCCACAGTGTTTCTGCCAGGTTCCGTAGAGTTCCGTAGGGGCCATATTTTTCTGTAGTGGCTGGTAGTATTCTGTAGGGGTCTGTAGGTTTCCGTAGGCACCTACAGTGTTCTGTAGGAGCCCATAGGGTTTTAGTGAGGTTCCGTTGTGTTGCTAAGGGTCTTGTAGAGTGCTGTCGGGTCCTGGAGTATTCTGTAGGGTTCCAGAGGGGCTCGTAGGGTTCCGTCGAAATCTGTAGGGTTCCCTAGGGACCCATAGAGTCCCGTAGATTGCCGTAGGGACCTGTAGGGTTGTGTAAGTGCTCGCAGGGGTTGGTAGGAGCTTGTAGGGTTCCATAAGTTTCCAGAGGGTTGTGTAGGGTTCCGTAGGGGCCTGTGGTGTTCCCTAAGGGCCTGTAGAGTCTCGTACGGTTCCGTAGGGGCCTGTGGTGTTCCCTAGGGGCCTGTAGAGTCTCGTACAGTTCCGTAGGGTCCTGTAGGTTTCCATAAGCGCCCGCAGAGGTCTGACGGGGCCCGTACTGTTCCGTAAGGATCCATAGGGCTCCGTAGAGCTTCGTAGGTTCCCTAGAGGCCTCTGGAGTACCGCAGGAGCCAGTAGTGTTCTGTAGGGGCCCGTAGGGTTCCTTCCATAGGAGCTGGCAGTGTTCCGTAGGGTCCTCTAGGGTTGAGTAAGGGCCCGCAGGAGTCTGTAGGAATCCGTGGGATTCTGTAAGGTTCTGGAGGGTTCTGCAGGGTTCCGTAGGGGCCCGTAGAGTTCCGTAGTGGCTGGTAAAGTTCCCTAGGGCCCTGTATCGTTCCGTAACTGCCTGCAAGGGTCTTTAGGCTTCCGTAGGGGCTGGTAGGGTTCCGTGGGGCTCTGTGGGGTTCTGTATGGACCTGTAGGGTTCCGTAGGGGCCTGCAGTGTTCTGTAAGTGCCCGCAAGGGCCTGTAGGGGCCCACAGTGTTTCTGCCAGGTTCCGTAGAGTTCCGTAGGGGCCATATTTTTCTGTAGTGGCTGGTAGTATTCTGTAGGGGTCTGTAGGTTTCCGTAGGCACCTACAGTGTTCTGTAGGAGCCCATAGGGTTTTAGTGAGGTTCCGTTGTGTTGCTAAGGGTCTTGTAGAGTGCTGTCGGGTCCTGGAGTATTCTGTAGGGTTCCAGAGGGGCTGGTAGGGTTCCGTCGAAATCTATAGGGTTCCCTAGGGGCCCGTGGAGTCCCGTAGATTTCTTTAGGGGCCTGTAGGGTTGTGTAAGTGCCCGCAGGTGTTGGTAGGAGCTTGTAGGGTGCCATATGTTTCCGGAGGTTTCTGTAGGGTTCCATAGAGGCCTGTGGTGTTCCCTAGGGGCCTGTAGAGTCTCGTAGAGTTCTGTAGGGTCCTGTAGGTTTCCATAAGCGCCCGCAGAGGTCTGAAGGGGCCCGTACTGTTCCGTAAGGATCCATAGGGCTCCATAGAGCTTCGTACGTTCCCTAGAGGCCTGTAGAGTACCGCAGGAGCCAGTAGTGTTCTGTAGGGGTCCGTAAGGTTCCTTTGATAGGGGCTGGCAGTGCTCCGTAGGGGCCTCTAGGGTTGAGTAAGTGCCCGCAGGAGTCTCTAAGAATCGTGGGATTCTGTAAGGTTCTGGAGGGTTCTGCAGGGTTCCGTAGGGGCCCCTAGAGTTCCTTAGTGGCTGGTAAAGTTCCCTAGGGCCCTGTACCGTTCCGTAACTGCCTGCAAGGGTCTTTAGGCTTCCGTAGGGGCTGGTAGGGTTCCATAAAGTTCCGTGGTTTCCTGCAGAGTTCTGCAAGTGCCCGCAAGGGCCTGTAGGGGCGCACAGTGTTTCTGTCAGGTTCCGTAGAGTTCCGTAGGGGCCATAGGTTTCCGTAGTGGCTGGTAGTATTCCGTAGGGATCTGTAGTGTTCCGTAGGCACCTGCAGTGTTCTGTAGGAGCCCATAGGGTTTTAGTGAGGTTCCGTTGTGTCGCTAAGGGTCTTGTAGAGTGCTGTCGGGTCCTGTAGTATTCTGTAGGGTTCCAGAGGGGCTCGTAGGGTTCCGTCAAAATCCATAGGGTTCCCTAGGGTGCGTAGAGTCCCGTAGATTTCCGTAGGGGCCTGTAGGGTTGTGTAAGTGCCCGCAGGGGTTGGTAGGAGCTTGTAGGGTGCCATAAGTTTCCAGAGGGTTGTGTAGGGTTCCGTAGGGGCCTGTGGTGTTCCCTAGGGGCCTGTAGAGTCTCGTACGGTTCCGTAGGGGCCTGTGGTGTTCCCTAGGGGCCTGTAGAGTCTCGTACAGTTCCGTAGGGTCCTGTAGGTTTCCATAAGCGCCCGCAGAGGTCTGAATAGGCCCGTACTGTTCCGTAAGGATCCATAGGGTTCCGCAGAGTTTCGTAGGTTCCCTAGAGGCCTGTAGAGTACCGCAGGAGCCAGTAGTGTTCTGTAGGGGTCAGTAATGTTCCTTCCATAGGGGCTGGCAGTGTTCCGTAGGGTCCTCTAGGGTTGAGTAAGTGCCCGCAGGAGTCTGCAGGAATCCATGGGATTCTGTAAGGTTCTGGAGGGTTCTACAGGGTTCCGTAGGGGCCCGTAGAGTTCCGTAGTGGCTGGTAAAGTTCCCTAGGGCCCTGTACCGTTCCGTAACTGCATGCCAGGGTCTTTAGGCTTCCGTAGGGGCTGGTAGGGTTCCGTGGGGCTCTGTGGGGTTCTGTATGGACCTGTAGGGTTCCGTAGGGGCCTGCAGTGTTCTGTAAGTGCCCGCAAGGGCCTGTAGGGGCCCACAGTGTTTCTGCCAGGTTCCGTAGAGTTCCGTAGGGGCCATATTTTTCTGTAGTGGCTGGTAGTATTCTGTAGGGGTCTGTAGGTTTCCGTAGGCACCTACAGTGTTCTGTAGGAGCCCATAGGGTTTTAGTGAGGTTCCGTTGTGTTGCTAAGGGTCTTGTAGAGTGCTGTCGGGTCCTGGAGTATTCTGTAGGGTTCCAGAGGGGCTCGTAGGGTTCCGTCGAAATCTGTAGGGTTCCCTAGGGGCCCATAGAGTCCCGTAGATTGCCGTAGGGACCTGTAGGGTTGTGTAAGTGCTCGCAGGGGTTGGTAGGAGCTTGTAGGGTTCCATAAGTTTCCGGAGGGTTGTGTAGGGTTCTGTAGGGGCCTGTGGTGTTCCCTAAGGGCCTGTAGAGTCTCGTACGGTTCCGTAGGGGCCTGTGGTGTTCCCTAGGGGCCTGTAGAGTCTCGTACAGTTCCGTAGGGTCCTGTAGGTTTCCATAAGCGCCCGCAGAGGTCTGAAGGGGCCCGTACTGTTCCGTAAGGATCCATAGGGCTCCGTAGAGCTTCGTAGGTTCCCTAGAGGCCTCTGGAGTACCGCAGGAGCCAGTAGTGTTCTGTAGGGGCCCGTAGGGTTCCTTCCATAGGAGCTGGCAGTGTTCCGTAGGGTCCTCTAGGGTTGAGTAAGTGCCCGCAGGAGTCTGTAGGAATCCGTGGGATTCTGTAAGGTTCTGGAGGGTTCTGCAGGGTTCCGTAGGGGCCCGTAGAGTTCCGTAGTGGCTGGTAAAGTTCCCTAGGGCCCTGTATCGTTCCGTAACTGCCTGCAAGGGTCTTTAGGCTTCCGTAGGGGCTGGTAGGGTTCCGTGGGGCTCTGTGGGGTTCTGTATGTACCTGTAGGGTTCCGTAGGGGCCTGCAGTGTTCTGTAAGTGCCCACAAGGGCCTGTAGGGGCCCACAGTGTTTCTGCCAGGTTCCGTAGAGTTCCGTAGGGGCCATATTTTTCTGTAGTGGCTGGTAGTATTCTGTAGGGGTCTGTAGGTTTCCGTAGGCACCTACAGTGTTCTGTAGGAGCCCATAGGGTTTTAGTGAGGTTCCGTTGTGTTGCTAAGGGTCTTGTAGAGTGCTGTCGGGTCCTGGAGTATTCTGTAGGGTTCCAGAGGGGCTCGTAGGGTTCCGTCGAAATCTGTAGGGTTCCCTAGGGACCCATAGAGTCCCGTAGATTTCCGTAGGGACCTGTAGGGTTGTGTAAGTGCTCGCAGGGGTTGGTAGGAGCTTGTAGGGTTCCATAAGTTTCCAGAGGGTTGTGTAGGGTTCCGTAGGGGCCTGTGGTGTTCCCTAGGGGCCTGTAGATTCTCGTACAGTTCCGTAGGGTCCTGTAGGTTTCCATAAGCGCCCGCAGAGGTCTGAAGGGGCCCGTACTGTTCCGTAAGGATCCATAGGGCTCCGTAGAGCTTCGTAGGTTCCCTAGAGGCCTCTGGAGTACCGCAGGAGCCAGTAGTGTTCTGTAGGGGCCCGTAGGGTTCCTTCCATAGGAGCTGGCAGTGTTCCGTAGGGTCCTCTAGGGTTGAGTAAGTGCCCGCAGGAGTCTGTAGGAATCCGTGGGATTCTGTAAGGTTCTGGAGGGTTCTGCAGGGTTCCGTAGGGGCCCGTAGAGTTCCGTAGTGGCTGGTAAAGTTCCCTAGGGCCCTGTACCGTTCCGTAACTGCCTGCAAGGGTCTTTAGGCTTCCGTAGTGGCTGGTAGGGTTCCATAAAGTTCCGTGGGTTCCTGCAGAGTTCTGCAAGTGCCCGCAAGGGCCTGTAGGGGCCCACAGTGTTTCTGCCAGGTTCCGTAGAGTTCCGTAGGGGCCATATTTTTCTGTAGTGGCTGGTAGTATTCTGTAGGGGTCTGTAGGTTTCCGTAGGCGCCTACAGTGTTCTGTAGGAGCCCATAGGGTTTTAGTGAGGTTCCGTTGTGTTTCTAAGGGTCTTGTAGAGTGCTGTCGGGTCCTGGAGTATTCTGTAGGGTTCCAGAGGGGCTCGTAGGGTTTCATCGAAATCTATAGGGTTCCCTAGGGGCCCATAGAGTCCCGTAGATTTCCGTAGGGACCTGTAGGGTTGTGTAAGTGCCCGCAGAAGTCTGTAGGAGTCTGTGGGATTCTGTAAGGTTCCGGAGGGTTCTGCAGGGTTCCGTAGGGGCCTGTAGAGTTCCGTAGTGGCTGGTAAAGTTCCGTAGGGCCCTGTGGGGTTCTGTATGGACCTGTAGGGTTCCGTAGGGGCCTGCAGGGTTCCGTAAGTGCCCGTAGGTGTCTGTAGGGTTCCGTAGGCACCTGCAGTATTCTGTAGGAGCCCATAGGGTTTTAGTGAGGTTCCGTTGTGTTGCTAAGGGTCTTGTAGAGTGCTGTCGGGTCCTGGAGTATTCTGTAGGGTTCCAGAGGGCCTCATAGGGTTCCGTCGAAATCTGAAGGGTTCCCTAGGGGCCCGTAGAGTCCCATAGATTTCCGTAGGGGCCTGTAGGGTTGTGTAAGTGCCCGCAGGGGTTGGTAGGAGCTTGTAGGGTGCCATATGTTTCCGGAGGGTTGTGTAGGGTTCCGTAGGGGCCTGTGGTGTTCCCTAGGGGCCTGTAGAGTCTCGTACAGTTTCGGTAGGGTCCTGTAGGTTTCCATAAGTGCCCGCAGAGGTCTGAAGGGGCCCGTACTGTGCCGTAGGTATCCATAGGGTTCCGTAGAGCTTCGTAGGTTCCCTAGAGGCCTGTAGAGTACCGCAGGAGCCAGTAGTGTTCTGTAGGGGCCCGTAGGGTTCCTTCCATAGGAGCTGGCAGTGTTCCGTAGGGGCCTCTAGGGTTGAGTAAGTGCCCGCAGGAGTCTGTAGGAATCCGTGGGATTCTGTAAGGTTCTGGAGGGTTCTGCAGGGTTCCGTAGGGGCCCGTAGAGTTCCGTAGTGGCTGGTAAAGTTCCCTAGGGCCCTGTACCGTTCCGTAACTGCCTGCAAGGGTCTTTAGGCTTCCGTAGGGGCTGGTAGGGTTCCGTGGGGCTCTGTGGGGTTCTGTATGGACCTGTAGGGTTCCGTAGGGGCCTGCAGTGTTCTGTAAGTGCCCGCAAGGGCCTGTAGGGGCCCACAGTGTTTCTGCCAGGTTCCGTAGAGTTCCGTAGGGGCCATATTTTTCTGTAGTGGCTGGTAGTATTCTGTAGGGGTCTGTAGGTTTCCGTAGGCACCTACAGTGTTCTGTAGGAGCCCATAGGGTTTTAGTGAGGTTCCGTTGTGTTGCTAAGGGTCTTGTAGAGTGCTGTCGGGTCCTGGAGTATTCTGTAGGGTTCCAGAGGGGCTGGTAGGGTTCCGTCGAAATCTATAGGGTTCCCTAGGGGCCCGTGGAGTCCCGTAGATTTCTTTAGGGGCCTGTAGGGTTGTGTAAGTGCCCGCAGGTGTTGGTAGGAGCTTGTAGGGTGCCATATGTTTCCGGAGGTTTCTGTAGGGTTCCATAGAGGCCTGTGGTGTTCCCTAGGGGCCTGTAGAGTCTCGTAGAGTTCTGTAGGGTCCTGTAGGTTTCCATAAGCGCCCGCAGAGGTCTGAAGGGGCCCGTACTGTTCCGTAAGGATCCATAGGGCTCCATAGAGCTTCGTACGTTCCCTAGAGGCCTGTAGAGTACCGCAGGAGCCAGTAGTGTTCTGTAGGGGTCCGTAAGGTTCCTTTGATAGGGGCTGGCAGTGCTCCGTAGGGGCCTCTAGGGTTGAGTAAGTGCCCGCAGGAGTCTCTAAGAATCGTGGGATTCTGTAAGGTTCTGGAGGGTTCTGCAGGGTTCCGTAGGGGCCCCTAGAGTTCCTTAGTGGCTGGTAAAGTTCCCTAGGGCCCTGTACCGTTCCGTAACTGCCTGCAAGGGTCTTTAGGCTTCCGTAGGGGCTGGTAGGGTTCCATAAAGTTCCGTGGTTTCCTGCAGAGTTCTGCAAGTGCCCGCAAGGGCCTGTAGGGGCGCACAGTGTTTCTGTCAGGTTCCGTAGAGTTCCGTAGGGGCCATAGGTTTCCGTAGCGGCTGGTAGTATTCCGTAGGGATCTGTAGTGTTCCGTAGGCACCTGCAGTGTTCTGTAGGAGCCCATAGGGTTTTAGTGAGGTTCCGTTGTGTCGCTAAGGGTCTTGTAGAGTGCTGTCGGGTCCTGGAGTATTCTGTAGGGTTCCAGAGGGGCTCGTAGGGTTCCGTCAAAATCCATAGGGTTCCCTAGGGTGCGTAGAGTCCCGTAGATTTCCGTAGGGGCCTGTAGGGTTGTGTAAGTGCCCGCAGGGGTTGGTAGGAGCTTGTAGGGTGCCATAAGTTTCCAGAGGGTTGTGTAGGGTTCCGTAGGGGCCTGTGGTGTTCCCTAGGGGCCTGTAGAGTCTCGTAGAGTTCTGTAGGGTCCTGTAGGTTTCCATAAGCGCCCGCAGAGGTCTCAAGGGGCCCGTACTGTTCCGTAAGGATCCAAAGGCTCCGTAGAGCTTCGTAGGTTCCCTAGAGGCCTGTAGAGTACCGCAGGAGCCAGTAGTGTTCTGTAGGGGCCCGTAGGGTTCCTTCCGTAGGGGCTGGCAGTGTTCCGTAGGGGCCTGTAGGTTTGTGTAAGTGCCCGCAGCAGTCTGTAGGAGTCTGTGAGATTCTGTAATGTTCCGGAGGGTTTTGCAGGGTTCTGTAGGGGCCCCTAGAGTTCCGTAGTGGCTGGTAAAGTTCCGTAGGGCCCTGTGGGGTTCTGTATGGACCTGTAGCGTTCCATAGGGGCCTGCAGGGTTCTGTAAGTGCCCGCAGGTGTCTGTAGGGTTCCGTAAGGGTCTGTAGGGTTCCGACGGCGCCTGCAGTGTTCTGTAGGAGCCCATAGGGTTTTAGTGAGGTTCCGTTGTGTTGCTAAGGGTCTTGTAGAGTGCTGTCGGGTCCTGGAGTATTCTGTAGGGTTCCAGAGGGGCTCGTAGGGTTCCGTCAAAATCCATAGGGTTCCCTAGGGGCCCATAGAGTCCCGTAGATTTCCGTAGGGGCCTGTAGGGTTGTGTAAGTGCCCGCAGGGGTTGGTAGGAGCTTGTAGGGTGCCATAAGGTTCCAGAGGGTTGTGTAGGGTTCCGTAGGGGCCTGTGGTGTTCCCTAGGGGCCTGTAGAGTCTCCTACGGTTCCGTAGGGGCCTGTGGTGTTCCCTAGGGGCCTGTAGAGTCTCGTACAGTTCCGTAGGGTCCTGTAGGTTTCCATAAGCGCCCGCAGAGGTCTGAATAGGCCCGTACTGTTCCGTAAGGATCCATAGGGTTCCGCAGAGTTTCGTAGGTTCCCTAGAGGCCTCTGGAGTACCGCAGGAGCCAGTAGTGTTCTGTAGGGGTCCGTAATGTTCCTTCCATAGGGGCTGGCAGTGTTCCGTAGGGTCCTCTAGGGTTGTTTATGTGCCCGCAGAAGTCTGTAGGAGTCTGTGGGATTCTGTAAGGTTCCGGAGGGTTCTGCAGGGTTCCGTAGGGGCCCGTAGAGTTCCGTAGTGGCTGGTAAAGTTCCGTAGGGCCCTGTGGGGTTCTGTATGGACCTGTAGTGTTCCGTAGGGGCCTGCATGGTTCTGTAAGTGCCCGCAGGTGTCTGTAGGGTTCCGTAGGGGTCTGTAGGGTTCCGTAGGCACCTGCAGTGTTCTGTAGGAGCCCATAGGGTTTTAGTGAGGTTCCGTTGTGTTGCTAAGGGTCTTGTAGAGTGCTGTCGGGTCCTGTAGTATTCTGTAGGGTTCCAGAGGGGCTCGTAGGGTTCCGTCAAAATCCATAGGGTTCCCTAGGGTGCGTAGAGTCCCGTAGATTTCCGTAGGGGCCTGTAGGGTTGTGTAAGTGCCCGCAGGGGTTGGTAGGAGCTTGTAGGGTGCCATAAGTTTCCAGAGGGTTGTGTAGGGTTCCGTAGGGGCCTGTGGTGTTCCCTAGGGGCCTGTAGAGTCTCGTACGGTTCCGTAGGGGCCTGTGGTGTTCCCTAGGGGCCTGTAGAGTCTCGTACAGTTCCGTAGGGTCCTGTAGGTTTCCATAAGCGCCCGCAGAGGTCTGAATAGGCCCGTACTGTTCCGTAAGGATCCATAGGGTTCCGCAGAGTTTCGTAGGTTCCCTAGAGGCCTGTAGAGTACCGCAGGAGCCAGTAGTGTTCTGTAGGGGTCAGTAATGTTCCTTCCATAGGGGCTGGCAGTGTTCCGTAGGGTCCTCTAGGGTTGAGTAAGTGCCCGCAGGAGTCTGCAGGAATCCATGGGATTCTGTAAGGTTCTGGAGGGTTCTACAGGGTTCCGTAGGGGCCCGTAGAGTTCCGTAGTGGCTGGTAAAGTTCCCTAGGGCCCTGTACCGTTCCGTAACTGCATGCCAGGGTCTTTAGGCTTCCGTAGGGGCTGGTAGGGTTCCGTGGGGCTCTGTGGGGTTCTGTATGGACCTGTAGGGTTCCGTAGGGGCCTGCAGTGTTCTGTAAGTGCCCACAAGGGCCTGTAGGGGCCCACAGTGTTTCTGCCAGGTTCCGTAGAGTTCCGTAGGGGCCATATTTTTCTGTAGTGGCTGGTAGTATTCTGTAGGGGTCTGTAGGTTTCCGTAGGCACCTACAGTGTTCTGTAGGAGCCCATAGGGTTTTAGTGAGGTTCCGTTGTGTTGCTAAGGGTCTTGTAGAGTGCTGTCGGGTCCTGGAGTATTCTGTAGGGTTCCAGAGGGGCTCGTAGGGTTCCGTCGAAATCTGTAGGGTTCCCTAGGGGCCCATAGAGTCCCGTAGATTGCCGTAGGGACCTGTAGGGTTGTGTAAGTGCTCGCAGGGGTTGGTAGGAGCTTGTAGGGTTCCATAAGTTTCCGGAGGGTTGTGTAGGGTTCTGTAGGGGCCTGTGGTGTTCCCTAAGGGCCTGTAGAGTCTTGTACGGTTCCGTAGGGGCCTGTGGTGTTCCCTAGGGGCCTGTAGAGTCTCGTACAGTTCCGTAGGGTCCTGTAGGTTTCCATAAGCGCCCGCAGAGGTCTGAAGGGGCCCGTACTGTTCCGTAAGGATCCATAGGGCTCCGTAGAGCTTCGTAGGTTCCCTAGAGGCCTCTGGAGTACCGCAGGAGCCAGTAGTGTTCTGTAGGGGCCCGTAGGGTTCCTTCCATAGGAGCTGGCAGTGTTCCGTAGGGTCCTCTAGGGTTGAGTAAGTGCCCGCAGGAGTCTGTAGGAATCCGTGGGATTCTGTAAGGTTCTGGAGGGTTCTGCAGGGTTCCGTAGGGGCCCGTAGAGTTCCGTAGTGGCTGGTAAAGTTCCCTAGGGCCCTGTATCGTTCCGTAACTGCCTGCAAGGGTCTTTAGGCTTCCGTAGGGGCTGGTAGGGTTCCGTGGGGCTCTGTGGGGTTCTGTATGGACCTGTAGGGTTCCGTAGGGGCCTGCAGTGTTCTGTAAGTGCCCACAAGGGCCTGTAGGGGCCCACAGTGTTTCTGCCAGGTTCCGTAGAGTTCCGTAGGGGCCATATTTTTCTGTAGTGGCTGGTAGTATTCTGTAGGGGTCTGTAGGTTTCCGTAGGCACCTACAGTGTTCTGTAGGAGCCCATAGGGTTTTAGTGAGGTTCCGTTGTGTTGCTAAGGGTCTTGTAGAGTGCTGTCGGGTCCTGGAGTATTCTGTAGGGTTCCAGAGGGGCTCGTAGGGTTCCGTCGAAATCTGTAGGGTTCCCTAGGGACCCATAGAGTCCCGTAGATTGCCGTAGGGACCTGTAGGGTTGTGTAAGTGCTCGCAGGGGTTGGTAGGAGCTTGTAGGGTTCCATAAGTTTCCAGAGGGTTGTGTAGGGTTCCGTAGGGGCCTGTGGTGTTCCCTAAGGGCCTGTAGAGTCTCGTACGGTTCCGTAGGGGCCTGTGGTGTTCCCTAGGGGCCTGTAGATTCTCGTACAGTTCCGTAGGGTCCTGTAGGTTTCCATAAGCGCCCGCAGAGGTCTGAAGGGGCCCGTACTGTTCCGTAAGGATCCATAGGGCTCCGTAGAGCTTCGTAGGTTCCCTAGAGGCCTCTGGAGTACCGCAGGAGCCAGTAGTGTTCTGTAGGGGCCCGTAGGGTTCCTTCCATAGGAGCTGGCAGTGTTCCGTAGGGTCCTCTAGGGTTGAGTAAGTGCCCGCAGGAGTCTGTAGGAATCCGTGGGATTCTGTAAGGTTCTGGAGGGTTCTGCAGGGTTCCGTAGGGGCCCGTAGAGTTCCGTAGTGGCTGGTAAAGTTCCCTAGGGCCCTGTACCGTTCCGTAACTGCCTGCAAGGGTCTTTAGGCTTCCGTAGTGGCTGGTAGGGTTCCATAAAGTTCCGTGGGTTCCTGCAGAGTTCTGCAAGTGCCCGCAAGGGCCTGTAGGGGCCCACAGTGTTTCTGCCAGGTTCCGTAGAGTTCCGTAGGGGCCATATTTTTCTGTAGTGGCTGGTAGTATTCTGTAGGGGTCTGTAGGTTTCCGTAGGCGCCTACAGTGTTCTGTAGGAGCCCATAGGGTTTTAGTGAGGTTCCGTTGTGTTTCTAAGGGTCTTGTAGAGTGCTGTCGGGTCCTGGAGTATTCTGTAGGGTTCCAGAGGGGCTCGTAGGGTTTCATCGAAATCTATAGGGTTCCCTAGGGGCCCATAGAGTCCCGTAGATTTCCGTAGGGACCTGTAGGGTTGTGTAAGTGCCCGCAGAAGTCTGTAGGAGTCTGTGGGATTCTGTAAGGTTCCGGAGGGTTCTGCAGGGTTCCGTAGGGGCCTGTAGAGTTCCGTAGTGGCTGGTAAAGTTCCGTAGGGCCCTGTGGGGTTCTGTATGGACCTGTAGGGTTCCGTAGGGGCCTGCAGGGTTCCGTAAGTGCCCGTAGGTGTCTGTAGGGTTCCGTAGGCACCTGCAGTATTCTGTAGGAGCCCATAGGGTTTTAGTGAGGTTCCGTTGTGTTGCTAAGGGTCTTGTAGAGTGCTGTCGGGTCCTGGAGTATTCTGTAGGGTTCCAGAGGGCCTCATAGGGTTCCGTCGAAATCTGAAGGGTTCCCTAGGGGCCCGTAGAGTCCCATAGATTTCCGTAGGGGCCTGTAGGGTTGTGTAAGTGCCCGCAGGGGTTGGTAGGAGCTTGTAGGGTGCCATATGTTTCCGGAGGGTTGTGTAGGGTTCCGTAGGGGCCTGTGGTGTTCCCTAGGGGCCTGTAGAGTCTCGTACAGTTTCGGTAGGGTCCTGTAGGTTTCCATAAGTGCCCGCAGAGGTCTGAAGGGGCCCGTACTGTGCCGTAGGTATCCATAGGGTTCCGTAGAGCTTCGTAGGTTCCCTAGAGGCCTGTAGAGTACCGCAGGAGCCAGTAGTGTTCTGTAGGGGCCCGTAGGGTTCCTTCCATAGGAGCTGGCAGTGTTCCGTAGGGGCCTCTAGGGTTGAGTAAGTGCCCGCAGGAGTCTGTAGGAATCCGTGGGATTCTGTAAGGTTCTGGAGGGTTCTGCAGGGTTCCGTAGGGGCCCGTAGAGTTCCGTAGTGGCTGGTAAAGTTCCCTAGGGCCCTGTACCGTTCCGTAACTGCCTGCAAGGGTCTTTAGGCTTCCGTAGGGGCTGGTAGGGTTCCGTGGGGCTCTGTGGGGTTCTGTATGGACCTGTAGGGTTCCGTAGGGGCCTGCAGTGTTCTGTAAGTGCCCGCAAGGGCCTGTAGGGGCCCACAGTGTTTCTGCCAGGTTCCGTAGAGTTCCGTAGGGGCCATATTTTTCTGTAGTGGCTGGTAGTATTCTGTAGGGGTCTGTAGGTTTCCGTAGGCACCTACAGTGTTCTGTAGGAGCCCATATTGTTTTAGTGAGGTTCCGTTGTGTTGCTAAGGGTCTTGTAGAGTGCTGTCGGGTCCTGGAGTATTCTGTAGGGTTCCAGAGGGGCTGGTAGGGTTCCGTCGAAATCTATAGGGTTCCCTAGGGGCCCGTGGAGTCCCGTAGATTTCTTTAGGGGCCTGTAGGGTTGTGTAAGTGCCCGCAGGTGTTGGTAGGAGCTTGTAGGGTGCCATATGTTTCCGGAGGTTTCTGTAGGGTTCCATAGAGGCCTGTGGTGTTCCCTAGGGGCCTGTAGAGTCTCGTAGAGTTCTGTAGGGTCCTGTAGGTTTCCATAAGCGCCCGCAGAGGTCTGAAGGGGCCCGTACTGTTCCGTAAGGATCCACAGGGCTCCATAGAGCTTCGTACGTTCCCTAGAGGCCTGTAGAGTACCGCAGGAGCCAGTAGTGTTCTGTAGGGGTCCGTAAGGTTCCTTTGATAGGGGCTGGCAGTGCTCCGTAGGGGCCTCTAGGGTTGAGTAAGTGCCCGCAGGAGTCTCTAAGAATCGTGGGATTCTGTAAGGTTCTGGAGGGTTCTGCAGGGTTCCGTAGGGGCCCCTAGAGTTCCTTAGTGGCTGGTAAAGTTCCCTAGGGCCCTGTACCGTTCCGTAACTGCCTGCAAGGGTCTTTAGGCTTCCGTAGGGGCTGGTAGGGTTCCATAAAGTTCCGTGGTTTCCTGCAGAGTTCTGCAAGTGCCCGCAAGGGCCTGTAGGGGCGCACAGTGTTTCTGTCAGGTTCCGTAGAGTTCCGTAGGGGCCATAGGTTTCCGTAGCGGCTGGTAGTATTCCGTAGGGATCTGTAGTGTTCCGTAGGCACCTGCAGTGTTCTGTAGGAGCCCATAGGGTTTTAGTGAGGTTCCGTTGTGTCGCTAAGGGTCTTGTAGAGTGCTGTCGGGTCCTGGAGTATTCTGTAGGGTTCCAGAGGGGCTCATAGGGTTCCGTCAAAATCCATAGGGTTCCCTAGGGTGCGTAGAGTCCCGTAGATTTCCGTAGGGGCCTGTAGGGTTGTGTAAGTGCCCGCAGGGGTTGGTAGGAGCTTGTAGGGTGCCATAAGTTTCCAGAGGGTTGTGTAGGGTTCCGTAGGGGCCTGTGGTGTTCCCTAGGGGCCTGTAGAGTCTCGTAGAGTTCTGTAGGGTCCTGTAGGTTTCCATAAGCGCCCACAGAGGTCTCAAGGGGCCCGTACTGTTCCGTAAGGATCCAAAGGCTCCGTAGAGCTTCGTAGGTTCCCTAGAGGCCTGTAGAGTACCGCAGGAGCCAGTAGTGTTCTGTAGGGGCCCGTAGGGTTCCTTCCGTAGGGGCTGGCAGTGTTCCGTAGGGGCCTGTAGGTTTGTGTAAGTGCCCGCAGCAGTCTGTAGGAGTCTGTGAGATTCTGTAATGTTCCGGAGGGTTTTGCAGGGTTCTGTAGGGGCCCCTAGAGTTCCGTAGTGGCTGGTAAAGTTCCGTAGGGCCCTGTGGGGTTCTGTATGGACCTGTAGCGTTCCATAGGGGCCTGCAGGGTTCTGTAAGTGCCCGCAGGTGTCTGTAGGGTTCCGTAAGGGTCTGTAGGGTTCCGACGGCGCCTGCAGTGTTCTGTAGGAGCCCATAGGGTTTTAGTGAGGTTCCGTTGTGTTGCTAAGGGTCTTGTAGAGTGCTGTCGGGTCCTGGAGTATTCTGTAGGGTTCCAGAGGGGCTCGTAGGGTTCCGTCAAAATCCATAGGGTTCCCTAGGGGCCCATAGAGTCCCGTAGATTTCCGTAGGGGCCTGTAGGGTTGTGTAAGTGCCCGCAGGGGTTGGTAGGAGCTTGTAGGGTGCCATAAGGTTCCAGAGGGTTGTGTAGGGTTCCGTAGGGGCCTGTGGTGTTCCCTAGGGGCCTGTAGAGTCTCGTACGGTTCCGTAGGGGCCTGTGGTGTTCCCTAGGGGCCTGTAGAGTCTCGTACAGTTCCGTAGGGTCCTGTAGGTTTCCATAAGCGCCCGCAGAGGTCTCAAGGGGCCCGTACTGTTCCGTAAGGATCCATAGGGTTCCGCAGAGTTTCGTAGGTTCCCTAGAGGCCTGTAGAGTACCGCAGGAGCCAGTAGTGTTCTGTAGGGGTCCGTAATGTTCCTTCCA
The DNA here is from genome assembly GCF_964106895.1 of Numenius arquata. Taxonomy (NCBI): domain Eukaryota; kingdom Metazoa; phylum Chordata; class Aves; order Charadriiformes; family Scolopacidae; genus Numenius; species Numenius arquata. The sequence continues at coordinate 171,359 of NW_027415500.1, forward strand.
TAGGGGCTGGCAGTGTTCCGTAGGGTCCTCTAGGGTTGTTTATGTGCCCGCAGAAGTCTGTAGGAGTCTGTGGGATTCTGTAAGGTTCCGGAGGGTTCTGCAGGGTTCCGTAGGGGCCCGTAGAGTTCCGTAGTGGCTGGTAAAGTTCCGTAGGGCCCTGTGGGGTTCTGTATGGACCTGTAGTGTTCCGTAGGGGCCTGCATGGTTCTGTAAGTGCCCGCAGGTGTCTGTAGGGTTCCGTAGGGGTCTGTAGGGTTCCGTAGGCACCTGCAGTGTTCTGTAGGAGCCCATAGGGTTTTAGTGAGGTTCCGTTGTGTTGCTAAGGGTCTTGTAGAGTGCTGTCGGGTCCTGGAGTATTCTGTAGGGTTCCAGAGGGGCTCGTAGGGTTCCGTCAAAATCTGAAGGGTTCCCTAGGGGCCCGTGGAGTCCCGTAGATTTCTTTAGGGGCCTGTAGGGTTGTGTAAGTGCCCGCAGGGGTTGGTAGGAGCTTGTAGGGTGCCATATGTTTCCGTAGGCGTCTGTAGGGTTCCGTAGAGGCCTGTGGTGTTTCCTAGGGGCCTGTAGAGTCTCGTACGGTTCCATAGCGGCCTGTGGTGTTCCCTAGGGGCCTGTAGAGTCTCGTACAGTTCCGTAGGGTCCTGTAGGTTTCCATAAGCGCCCGCAGAGGTCTGAAGGGGCCCGTACTGTTCCCTAAGGATCCACAGGGCTCAGTAGAGCTTCGTAGGTTCCCTAGAGGCCTGTAGAGTACCGCAGGAGCCAGTAGTGTTCTGTAGGGGCCCGTAAGGTTCCTTCCATAGGGGCTGGCAGTGTTCCGTAGGGGCCTGTAGGTTTGTGTAAGTGCCCGCAGGAGTCTGTAGGAATTCGTGGGATTCTGTAAGGTTCCGGAGGGTTCTGCAGGGTTCTGTAGGGGCCCGTAGAGTTCCGTAGTGGCTGGTAAAATTCCGTAGGGCCCTGTGGGGTTCTGTATGGACCTGTAGCGTTCCGTAGGGGCCTGCAGGGTTCTGTAAGTGCCCGCAGGTGTCTGTAGGGTTCTGTAGGATTCCGTAGGCGCCTGCAGTGTTCTGTAGGAGCCCATAGGGTTTTAGTGAGGTTCCGTTGTGTTGCTAAGGGTCTTGTAGAGTGCTGTCGGGTCCTGGAGTATTCTGTAGGGTTCCAGAGGGGCTCGTAGGGTTCCGTCGAAATCCGTAGGCTTCCCTAGGGGCCCGTGGAGTCCCGTAGATTTCTTTAGGGGCCTGTAGGGTTGTGTAAGTGCCCGCAGGGGTTGGTAGGAGCTTGTAGGGTGCCATAAGTTTCCGGAGGGTTGTGTAGGGTTCTGTAGGGGCCTGTGGTTTTCCCTAAGAGCCTGTAGAGTCTCGTACGGTTCCGTAGGGGCCTGTGGTGTTCCCTAGGGGCCTGTAGAGTCTCGTACAGTTCCGTAGGGTCCTGTAGGTTTCCATAAGCGCCCGCAGAGGTCTCAAGGGGCCCGTACTGTTCCATAAGGATCCACAGGGCTCAGTAGAGCTTCGTAGGTTCCCTAGAGGCCTGTAGAGTACCGCAGGAGCCAGTAGTGTTCTGTAGGGGCCTGTAAGGTTCCTTCCATAGGGGCTGGCAGTGTTCCGTAGGGGCCTGTAGGTTTGTGTAAGTGCCCACAGGAGTCTGTAGGAATTCGTGGGATTCTGTAAGGTTCCGGAGGGTTCTGCAGGGTTCTGTAGGGGCCCGTAGAGTTCCGTAGTGGCTGGTAAAGTTCCGTAGGGCCCTGTGGGGTTCTGTATGGACCTGTAGCGTTCCGTAGGGGCCTGCAGGGTTCTGTAAGTGCCCGCAGGTGTCTGTAGGGTTCTGTAGGGGTCTGTAGGGTTCCGTAGGCACCTGCAATGTTCTGTAGGAGCCCATAGGGTTTTAGTGAGGTTCCGTTGTGTTGCTAAGGGTCTTGTAGAGTGCTGTCGGGTCCTGGAGTATTCTGTAGGGTTCCAGAGGGGCTCGTAGGGTTCCGTCAAAATCCGTAGGCTTCCCTAGGGGCCCGTGGAGTCCCGTAGATTTCTTTAGGGGCCTGTAGGGTTGTGTAAGTGCCCGCAGGGGTTGGTAGGAGCTTGTAGGGTGCCATATGTTTCCGGAGGTTTCTGTAGGGTTCCGTAGAAGCCTGTGGTGTTCCCTAGGGGCCTGTAGAGTCTCGTAGAGTTCCGTAGGGTCCTGTAGGTTTCCATAAGCGCCCGCAGAGGTCTGAAGGGGCCCGTACTGTTCTGTAAGGATCCATAGGGCTCCGTAGAGCTTCGTAGGTTCCCTAGAGGCCTGTAGAGTACCGCAGGAGCCAGTAGTGTTCTGTAGGGGCCCGTAAGGTTCCTTCTGTAGGGGCTGGCAGGGTTCCGTAGGGGCCTCTAGAGTTGAGTAAGTGCCCGCAGAAGTCTGTAGGAATTCGTGGGATTCTGTAAGGTTCCAGAGGGTTCTGCAGGGTTCCGTAGGGGCCCCTAGAGTTCCGTAGTGGCTGGTAAAATTCCGTAGGGCCCTGTGGGGTTCTGTATGGACCTGTAGTGTTCCGTAGGGGCCTGCAGGGTTCTGTAAGTGCCCGCAGGTGTCTGTAGGGTTCCGTAGGGGTCTGTAGGGTTCCGTAGGCACCTGCAGTGTTCTGTAGGAGCCCATAGGGTTTTAGTGAGGTTCCGTTGTGTTGCTAAGGGTCTTGTAGAGTGCTGTCGGGTCCTGGAGTATTCTGTAGGGTTCCAGAGGGGCTCGTAGGGTTCCGTCAAAATCTGAAGGGTTCCCTAGGGGCCCGTGGAGTCCCGTAGATTTCTTTAGGGGCCTGTAGGGTTGTGTAAGTGCTCGCAGGGGTTGGTAGGAGCTTGTAGGGTGCCATATGTTAATGTAGGCGTCTGTAGGGTTCCGTAGAGGCCTGTGGTGTTTCCTAGGGGCCTGTAGAGTCTCGTACGGTTCCATAGCGGCCTGTGGTGTTCCCTAGGGGCCTGTAGAGTCTCGTACAGTTCCGTAGGGTCCTGTAGGTTTCCATAAGCGCCCGCAGAGGTCTGAAGGGGCCCGTACTGTTCCCTAAGGATCCACAGGGCTCAGTAGAGCTTCGTAGGTTCCCTAGAGGCCTGTAGAGTACCGCAGGAGCCAGTAGTGTTCTGTAGGGGCCCGTAAGGTTCCTTCCATAGGGGCTGGCAGTGTTCCGTAGGGGCCTCTAGGGTTGAGTAAGTGCCCGCAGAAGTCTGTAGGAATTCGTGGGATTCTGTAAGGTTCCAGAGGGTTCTGCAGGGTTCCGTAGGGGCCCGTAGAGTTCCGTAGTGGCTGGTAAAATTCCGTAGGGCCCTGTGGGGTTCTGTATGGACCTGTAGCGTTCCGTAGGGGCCTGCAGGGTTCTGTAAGTGCCCGCAGGTGTCTGTAGGGTTCTGTAGGATTCCGTAGGCGCCTGCAGTGTTCTGTAGGAGCCCATAGGGTTTTAGTGAGGTTCCGTTGTGTTGCTAAGGGTCTTGTAGAGTGCTGTCGGGTCCTGGAGTATTCTGTAGGGTTCCAGAGGGGCTCGTAGGGTTCCGTCGAAATCCGTAGGCTTCCCTAGGGGCCCGTGGAGTCCCGTAGATTTCTTTAGGGGCCTGTAGGGTTGTGTAAGTGCCCGCAGGGGTTGGTAGGAGCTTGTAGGGTGCCATAAGTTTCCGGAAGGCTGTGTAGGGTTCCGTAGGGGCCTGTGGTGTTCCCTAAGAGCCTGTAGAGTCTCGTACGGTTCCCTAGGGGCCTGTGGTGTTCCCTAGGGGCCTGTAGAGTCTTGTACAGTTCCGTAGGGTCCTGTAGGTTTCCATAAGCGCCCGCAGAGGTCTCAAGGGGCCCGTACTGTTCCATAAGGATCCACAGGGCTCAGTAGAGCTTCGTAGGTTCCCTAGAGGCCTGTAGAGTACCGCAGGAGCCAGTAGTGTTCTGTAGGGGCCCGTAAGGTTCCTTCCGTAGGGGCTGGCAGTGTTCCGTAGGGGCCTGTAGGTTTGTGTAAGTGCCCGCAGGAGTCTGTAGGAATCCGTGGGATTCTGTAAGGTTCTGGAGGGTTCTGCAGGGTTCCGTAGGGGCCCCTAGAGTTCCTTAGTGGCTGGTAAAGTTCCGTAGGGCCCTGTACCGTTCCGTAACTGCCTGCAAGGATCTTTAGGCTTCCGTAGGGGCTGGTAGGGTTCCATAAAGTTCCGTGGTTTCCTGCAGAGTTCTGCAAGTGCCCGCAAGGGCCTGTAGGGGCGCACAGTGTTTCTGTCAGGTTCCGTAGAGTTCCGTAGGGGCCATAGGTTTCCGTAGCGGCTGGTAGTATTCCGTAGGGATCTGTAGTGTTCCGTAGGCACCTGCAGTGTTCTGTAGGAGCCCATAGGGTTTTAGTGAGGTTCCGTTGTGTTGCTAAGGGTCTTGTAGAGTGCTGTCGGGTCCTGTAGTATTCTGTAGGGTTCCAGAGGGGCTCGTAGGGTTCCGTCAAAATCCATAGGGTTCCCTAGGGTCCGTAGAGTCCCGTAGATTTCCGTAGGGGCCTGTAGGGTTGTGTAAGTGCCCGCAGGGGTTGGTAGGAGCTTGTAGGGTGCCATAAGTTTCCAGAGGGTTGTGTAGGGTTCCGTAGGGGCCTGTGGTGTTCCCTAGGGGCCTGTAGAGTCTCGTAGAGTTCCGTAGGGTCCTGTAGGTTTCCATAAGCGCCCGCAGAGGTCTGAAGGGGCCCGTACTGTTCCGTAAGGATCCAAAGGCTCCGTAGAGCTTCGTAGGTTCCCTAGAGGCCTGTAGAGTACCGCAGGAGCCAGTAGTGTTCTGTAGGGGCCCGTAAGGTTCCTTCCGTAGGGGCTGGCAGTGTTCCGTAGGGGCCTGTAGGTTTGTGTAAGTGCCCGCAGCAGTCTGTAGGAGTCTGTGAGATTCTGTAAGGTTCCGGAGGGTTCTGCAGGGTTCTGTAGGGGCCCGTAGAGTTCCGTAGTGGCTGGTAAAGTTCCGTAGGGCCCTGTGGGGTTCTGTATGGACCTGTAGCGTTCCGTAGGGGCCTGCAGGGTTCTGTAAGTGCCCGCAGGTGTCAGTAGGGTTCCGTAGGGGTCTGTAGGGTTCCGACGGCGCCTGCAGTGTTCTGTAGGAGCCCATAGGGTTTTAGTGAGGTTCCGTTGTGTTGCTAAGGGTCTTGTAGAGTGCTGTCGGGTCCTGGAGTATTCTGTAGGGTTCCAGAGGGGCTCGTAGGGTTCCGTCAAAATCCATAGGGTTCCCTAGGGGCCCATAGAGTCCCGTAGATTTCCGTAGGGGCCTGTAGGGTTGTGTAAGTGCCCGCAGGGGTTGGTAGGAGCTTGTAGGGTGCCATAAGTTTCCAGAGGGTTGTGTAGGGTTCCGTAGGGGCCTGTGGTGTTCCCTAGGGGCCTGTAGAGTCTCGTACGGTTCCGTAGGGGCCTGTGGTGTTCCCTAGGGGCCTGTAGAGTCTCGTACAGTTCCGTAGGGTCCTGTAGGTTTCCATAAGCGCCCGCAGAGGTCTGAATAGGCCCGTACTGTTCCGTAAGGATCCATAGGGTTCCGCAGAGCTTCGTAGGTTCCCTAGAGGCCTGTAGAGTACCGCAGGAGCCAGTAGTGTTCTGTAGGGGTCCGTAAGGTTCCTTCCATAGGGGCTGGCAGTGTTCCGTAGGGGCCTCTAGGGTTGAGTAAGTGCCCGCAGGAGTCTGTAGGAATCCATGGGATTCTGTAAGGTTCTGGAGGGTTCTACAGGGTTCCGTAGGGGCCTGTAGAGTTCCATAGTGACTGGTAAAGTTCCGTAGGGCCCTGTGGGGTTCTGTATGGACCTGTAGCGTTCCGTAGGGGCCTGCAGGGTTCTGTAAGTGCCCGCAGGTGTCTGTAGGGTTCCGTAGGGGTCTGTAGGGTTCAGTAGGCACCTGCAGTGTTCTGTAGGAGCCCATAGGCTTTTAGTGAGGTTCCGTTGTGTTGCTAAGGGTCTTGTAGAGTGCTGTCGGGTCCTGGAGTATTCTGTAGGGTTCCAGAGGGGCTCGTAGGGTTCCGTCAAAATCTGAAGGGTTCCCTAGGGGCCCGTGGAGTCCCGTAGATTTCTTTAGGGGCCTGTAGGGTTGTGTAAGTGCCCGCAGGGGTTGGTAGGAGCTTGTAGGGTGCCGTATGTTTCCGGAGGCTTCTGTAGGGTTCCGTAGAGGCCTGTGGTGTTTCCTAGGGGCCTGTAGAGTCTCGTACGGTTCCATAGGGGCCTGTGGTGTTCCCTAGGGGCCTGTAGAGTCTCGTACAGTTCCGTAGGGTCCTGTAGGTTTCCATAAGCGCCCGCAGAGGTCTGAAGGGGCCCGTACTGTTCCGTAAGGATCCACAGGGCTCAGTAGAGCTTCGTAGGTTCCCTAGAGGCCTGTAGAGTACCGCAGGAGCCAGTAGTGTTCTGTAGGGCCCCGTAAGGTTCCTTCCGTAGGGGCTGGCAGTGTTCCGTAGGGGCCTGTAGGTTTGTGTAAGTGCCCGCAGGAGTCTGTAGGAATTCGTGAGATTCTGTAAGGTTCCGGAGGGTTCTGCAGGGTTCTGTAGGGGCCCGTAGAGTTCCGTAGTGGCTGGTAAAGTTCCGTAGGGCCCTGTGGGGTTCTGTATGGACCTGTAGCGTTCCGTAGGGGCCTGCAGGGTTCTGTAAGTGCCCGCAGGTGTCTGTAGGGTTCTGTAGGATTCCGTAGGCGCCTGCAGTGTTCTGTAGGAGCCCATAGGGTTTTAGTGAGGTTCCGTTGTGTTGCTAAGGGTCTTGTAGAGTGCTGTCGGGTCCTGGAGTATTCTGTAGGGTTCCAGAGGGGCTAGTAGGGTTCCGTCGAAATCCGTAGGCTTCCCTAGGGGCCCGTGGAGTCCCGTAGATTTCTTTAGGGGCCTGTAGGGTTGTGTAAGTGCCCGCAGGTGTTGGTAGGAGCTTGTAGGGTGCCATATGTTTCCGGAGGTTTCTGTAGGGTTCCGTAGAGGCCTGTGGTGTTTCCTAGGGGCCTGTAGAGTCTCGTACAGTTCCGTAGGGTCCTGTAGGTTTCCATAAGCGCCCGCAGAGGTCTGAAGGGGCCCGTACTGTTCCGTAAGGATCCATAGGGTTCCGTAGAGCTTCGTAGGTTCCCTAGAGGCCTGTAGAGTACCGCAGGAGCCAGTAGTGTTCTGTAGGGGTCCGTAAGGTTCCTTCCATAGGGGCTGGCAGTGTTCCGTAGGGTCCTCTAGGGTTGAGTAAGTGCCCGCAGGAGTCTGTAGGAATCCGTGGGATTCTGTAAGGTTCTGGAGGGTTCTGCAGGGTTCCGTAGGGGCCCCTAGAGTTCCTTAGTGGCTGGTAAAGTTCCGTAGGGCCCTGTACCGTTCCGTAACTGCCTGCAAGGATCTTTAGGCTTCCGTAGGGGCTGGTAGGGTTCCATAAAGTTCCGCGGTTTCCTGCAGAGTTCTGCAAGTGCCCGCAAGGGCCTGTAGGGGCGCACAGTGTTTCTGTCAGGTTCCGTAGAGTTCCGTAGGGGCCATAGGTTTCCGTAGCGGCTGGTAGTATTCCGTAGGGATCTGTAGTGTTCCGTAGGCACCTGCAGTGTTCTGTAGGAGCCCATAGGGTTTTAGTGAGGTTCCGTTGTGTCGCTAAGGGTCTTGTAGAGTGCTGTCGGGTCCTGTAGTATTCTGTAGGGTTCCAGAGGGGCTCGTAGGGTTCCGTCAAAATCCATAGGGTTCCCTAGGGTCCGTAGAGTCCCGTAGATTTCCGTAGGGGCCTGTAGGGTTGTGTAAGTGCCCGCAGGGGTTGGTAGGAGGTTGTAGGGTGCCATAAGTTTCCAGAGGGTTGTGTAGGGTTCCGTAGGGGCCTGTGGTGTTCCCTAGGGGCCTGTAGAGTCTCGTACGGTTCCCTAGGGGCCTGTGGTGTTCCCTAGGGGCCTGTAGAGTCTCGTAGACTTCCGTAGGGTCCTGTAGGTTTCCATAAGCGCCCGCAGAGGTCTGAAGGGGCCCGTACTGTTCCGTAAGGATCCATAGGGCTCAGTAGAGCTTCGTAGGTTCCCTAGAGGCCTGTAGAGTACCGCAGGAGCCAGTAGTGTTCTGTAGGGGCCCGTAAGGTTCCTTCCATAGGGGCTGGCAGTGTTCCGTAGGGGCCTCTAGGGTTGAGTAAGTGCCCGCAGGAGTCTGTAGGAATCCATGGGATTCTGTAAGGTTCTGGAGGGTTCTACAGGGTTCCGTAGGGGCCTGTAGAGTTCCGTAGTGGCTGGTAAAGTTCCGTAGGGCCCTGTGGGGTTCTGTATGGACCTGTAGCGCTCCGTAGGGGCCTGCAGGGTTCTGTAAGTGCCCGCAGGTGTCTGTAGGGTTCCGTAGGGGTCTGTAGGGTTCCGTAGGCACCTGCAGTGTTCTGTAGGAGCCCATAGGGTTTTAGTGAGGTTCCGTTGTGTTGCTAAGGGTCTTGTAGAGTGCTGTCGGGTCCTGGAGTATTCTGTAGGGTTCCAGAGGGGCTCGTAGGGTTCCGTCGAAATCCGTAGGGTTCCCTAGGGGCCCGTGGAGTCCCGTAGATTTCTTTAGGGGCCTGTAGGGTTGTGTAAGTGCCCGCAGGGGTTGGTAGGATCTTGTAGGGTGCCATAAGTTTCCGGAGGGTTTTGTAGCGTTCCGTAGGGGCCTGTGGTGTTCCCTAAGAGCCTGTAGAGTCTCGTACGGTTCCGTAGGGGCCTGTGGTGTTCCCTAGGGGCCTGTAGAGTCTCGTACAGTTCCGTAGGGTCCTGTAGGTTTCCATAAGCGCCCGCAGAGGTCTGAAGGGGCCCGTACTGTTCCATAAGGATCCACAGGGCTCAGTAGAGCTTCGTAGGTTCCCTAGAGGCCTGTAGAGTACCGCAGGAGCCAGTAGTGTTCTGTAGGGGCCCGTAAGGTTCCTTCCGTAGGGGCTGGCAGTGTTCCGTAGGGGCCTGTAGGTTTGTGTAAGTGCCCACAGGAGTCTGTAGGAATTCGTGGGATTCTGTAAGGTTCCGGAGGGTTCTGCAGGGTTCTGTAGGGGCCGGTAGAGTTCCGTAGTGGCTGGTAAAGTTCCGTAGGGCCCTGTGGGGTTCTGTATGGACCTGTAGCGTTCCGTAGGGGCCTGCAGGGTTCTGTAAGTGCCCGCAGGTGTCTGTAGGGTTCTGTAGGGGTCTGTAGGGTTCCGTAGGCACCTGCAATGTTCTGTAGGAGCCCATAGGGTTTTAGTGAGGTTCCGTTGTGTTGCTAAGGGTCTTGTAGAGTGCTGTCGGGTCCTGGAGTATTCTGTAGGGTTCCAGAGGGGCTCGTAGGGTTCCGTCAAAATCCGTAGGCTTCCCTAGGGTCCCGTGGAGTCCCGTAGATTTCTTTAGGGGCCTGTAGGGTTGTGTAAGTGCCCGCAGGGGTTGGTAGGAGCTTGTAGGGTGCCATATGTTTCCGGAGGTTTCTGTAGGGTTCCATAGAGGCCTGTGGTGTTCCCTAGGGGCCTGTAGAGTCTCGTAGAGTTCCGTAGGGTCCTGTAGGTTTCCATAAGCGCCCGCAGAGGTCTGAAGGGGCCCGTACTGTTCCGTAAGGATCCATAGGGCTCCGTAGAGCTTCGTAGGTTCCCTAGAGGCCTGTAGAGTACGGCAGGAGCCAGTAGTGTTCTGTAGGGGCCTGTAAGGTTCCTTCCATAGGGGCTGGCAGGGTTCCGTAGGGGCCTCTAGGGTTGAGTAAGTGCCCGCAGGAGTCTGTAGGAATTCGTGGGATTCTGTAAGGTTCCGGAGGGTTCTGCAGGGTTCCGTAGGGGCCCCTAGAGTTCCGTAGTGGCTGGTAAAATTCCATAGGGCCCTGTGGGGTTCTGTATGGACCTGTAGCGATCCGTAGGGGCCTGCAGGGTTCTGTAAGTGCCCGCAGGTGTCTGTAGGGTTCTGTAGGATTCCATAGGACCCTGCAGTGTTCTGTAGGAGCCCATAGGGTTTTAGTGAGGTTCCGTTGTGTTGCTAAGGGTCTTGTAGAGTGCTGTCGGGTCCTGGAGTATTCTGTAGGGTTCCAGAGGGGCTCGTAGGGTTCCGTCGAAATCCGTAGGCTTCCCTAGGGTCCCGTGGAGTCCCGTAGATTTCTTTAGGGGCCTGTAGGGTTGTGTAAGTGCCCGCAGGGGTTGGTAGGAGCTTGTAGGGTGCCATAAGTTTCCGGAGGGTTGTGTAGGGTTCCGTAGGGGCCTGTGGTGTTCCCTAGGGGCCTGTAGAGTCTCGTACGGTTCCCTAGGGGCCTGTGGTGTTCCCTAGGGGCCTGTAGATTCTTGTACAGTTCCGTAGGGTCCTGTAGGTTTCCATAAGCGCCCGCAGAGGTCTCAAGGGGCCCGTACTGTTCCATAAGGATCCACAGGGCTCAGTAGAGCTTCGTAGGTTCCCTAGAGGCCTGTAGAGTACCGCAGGAGCCAGTAGTGTTCTGTAGGGGCCTGTAAGGTTCCTTCCGTAGGGGCTGGCAGTGTTCCGTAGGGGCCTGTAGGTTTGTGTAAGTGCCCGCAGGAGTCTCTAGGAATTCGTGGGATTCTGTAAGGTTCCGGAGGGTTTTGCAGGGTTCTGTAGGGGCCCGTAGAGTTCCGTAGTGGCTGGTAAAGTTCCATAGGGCCCTGTGGGGTTCTGTATGGACCTGTAGTGTTCCGTAGGGGCCTGCAGTGTTCTGTAAGTGCCCGCAGGTGTCTGTAGGGTTCTGTAGGGGTCTGTAGGGTTCCGTAGGCACCTGCAATGTTCTGTAGGAGCCCATAGGGTTTTCGTGAGGTTCCGTTGTGTTGCTCAGGGTCTTGTAGAGTGCTGTCGGGTCCTGTAGTATTCTGTAGGGTTCCAGAGGGGCTCGTAGGGTTCCGTCAAAATCCGTAGGGTTCCCTAGGGGCCCGTGGAGTCCCGTAGATTTCTTTAGGGGCCTGTAGGGTTGTGTAAGTGCCCGCAGGGGTTGGTAGGAGCTTGTAGGGTGCCATATGTTTCCGGAGGTTTCTGTAGGGTTCCGTAGAGGCCTGTGGTGTTCCCTAGGGGCCTGTAGAGTCTCGTAGAGTTCCGTAGGGTCCTGTAGGTTTCCATAAGCGCCCGCAGAGGTCTGAAGGGGCCCGTACTGTTCCGTAAGGATCCATAGGGCTCCGTAGAGCTTCGTAGGTTCCCTAGAGGCCTGTAGAGTACCGCAGGAGCCAGTAGTGTTCTGTAGGGGCCCGTAAGGTTCCTTCCATAGGGGCTGGCAGGGTTCCGTAGGGGCCTCTAGGGTTGAGTAAGTGCCCGCAGGAGTCTGTAGGAATTCGTGGGATTCTGTAAGGTTCCGGAGGGTTCTGCAGGGTTCCGTAGGGGCCCGTAGAGTTCCGTAGTGGCTGGTAAAATTCCGTAGGGCCCTGTGGGGTTCTGTATGGACCTGTAGCGTTCCGTAGGGGCCTGCAGGGTTCTGTAAGTGCCCGCAGGTGTCTGTAGGGTTCTGTAGGATTCCATAGGCGCCTGCAGTGTTCTGTAGGAGCCCATTTTAGTGAGGTTCCGTTGTGTTGCTCAGGGTCTTGTAGAGTGCTGTCGGGTCCTGGAGTATTCTGTAGGGTTCCAGAGGGGCTCGTAGGGTTCCGTCGAAATCCGTAGGGTTCCCTAGGGGCCCGTGGAGTCCCGTAGATTTCTTTAGGGGCCTGTAGGGTTGTGTAAGTGCCCGCAGGGGTTGGTAGGAGCTTGTAGGGTGCCATAAGTTTCCAGAGGGTTGTGTAGGGTTCCGTAGGGGCCTGTGGTGTTCCCTAGGGGCCTGTAGAGTCTCGTAGAGTTCCGTAGGGTCCTGTAGGTTTCCATAAGCGCCCGCAGAGGTCTGAAGGGGCCCGTACTGTTCCGTAAGGATCCATAGGGCTCAGTAGAGCTTCGTAGGTTCCCTAGAGGCCTGTAGAGTACCGCAGGAGCCAGTAGTGTTCTGTAGGGGCCCGTAAGGTTCCTTCCGTAGGGGCTGGCAGTGTTCCGTAGGGGCCTGTAGGTTTGTGTAAGTGCCCGCAGCAGTCTGTAGGAATTCGTGAGATTCTGTAAGGTTCCAGAGGGTTCTGCAGGGTTCTGTAGGGACCCGTAGAGTTTCGTAGTGGCTGGTAAAGTTCCGTAGGGCCCTGTGGGGTTCTGTATGGACCTGTAGCGTTCCGTAGGGGCCTGCAGGGTTCTGTAAGTGCCCGCAGGTGTCTGTAGGGTTCTGTAGGATTCCGTAGGCGCCTGCAGTGTTCTGTAGGAGCCCATAGGGTTTTAGTGAGGTTCCGTTGTGTTGCTCAGGGTCTTGTAGAGTGCTGTCGGGTCCTGGAGTATTCTGTAGGGTTCCAGAGGGGCTCGTAGGGTTCCGTCAAAATCCGTAGGCTTCCCTAGGGGCCCGTGGAGTCCCGTAGATTTCTTTAGGGACCTGTAGGGTTGTGTAAGTGCCCGCAGGGGTTGGTAGGATCTTGTAGGGTGCCATAAGTTTCCGGAGGGTTGTGTAGGGTTCCGTAGAGGCCTGTGGTGTTTCCTAGGGGCCTGTAGAGTCTCGTAGAGTTCCGTAGGGTCCTGTAGGTTTCCATAAGCGCCCGCAGAGGTCTGGAGGGGCCCGTACTGTTCCGTAAGGATCCATAGGGCTCCGTAGAGCTTCGTAGGTTCCCTAGAGGCCTGTAGAGTACCGCAGGAGCCAGTAGTGTTCTGTAGGGGTCCGTAAGGTTCCTTCCATAGGGGCTGGCAGTGTTCTGTAGGGGCCTCTAGGGTTGAGTAAGTGCCCGCAGGAGTCTCTAGGAATCCGTGGGATTCTGTAAGGTTCTGGAGGGTTCTGCAGGGTTCCGTAGGGGCCCCTAGAGTTCCTTAGTGGCTGGTAAAGTTCCGTAGGGCCCTGTACCGTTCTGTAACTGCCTGCAAGGATCTTTAGGCTTCCGTAGGGGCTGGTAGGGTTCCATAAAGTTCCGTGGTTTCCTGCAGAGTTCTGCAAGTGCCTGCAAGGGCCTGTAGGGGCCCACAGTGTTTCTGTCAGGTTCCGTAGAGTTCCGTAGGGGCCATAGGTTTCCGTAGCGGCTGGTAGTATTCCGTAGGGATCTGTAGTGTTCCGTAGGCACCTGCAGTGTTCTGTAGGAGCCCATAGGGTTTTAGTGAGGTTCCGTTGTGTTGCTCAGGGTCTTGTAGAGTGCTGTCGGGTCCTGTAGTATTCTGTAGGGTTCCAGAGGGGCTGGTAGGTTTCCGTCAAAATCCGTAGGGTTCCCTAGGGTCCGTAGAGTCCCGTAGATTTCCGTAGGGGCCTCTAGGGTTGTGTAAGTGCCGGCAGGGGTTGGTAGGATCTTGTAGGGTTCCATAAGTTTCCAGAGGGTTGTGTAGGGTTCCGTAGGGGCCTGTGGTGTTCCCTAGGGGCCTGTAGAATCTCGTACGGTTCCCTAGGGGCCTGTGGTGTTCCCTAGGGGCCTGTAGAGTCTCGTAGAGTTCCGTAGGGTCCTGTAGGTTTCCATAAGCGCCCGCAGATGTCTGAAGGGGCCCGTACTGTTCCGTAAGGATCCATAGGGTTTCGCAGAGCTTCGTAGGTTCCCTAGAGGCCTGTAGAGTACCGCAGGAGCCAGTAGTGTTCTGTAGGGGTCCGTAATGTTCCTTCCATAGGGGCTGGCAGTGTTCCGTAGGGTCCTCTAGGGTTGAGTAAGTGCCCGCAGGAGTCTGTAGGAATCCGTGGGATTCTGTAAGGTTCTGGAGGGTTCTACAGGGTTCCGTAGGGGCCTGTAGAGTTCCATAGTGGCTAGTAACGTTCCGTAGGGCCCTGTGGGGTTCTGTATGGACCTGTAGGGTTCCGTAGGGGCCTGCAGGGTTCTGTAAGTGCCCGCAGGTGTCTGTAGGGTTCTGTAGGGGTCTGTAGGGTTCCGTAGGCACCTGCAATGTTCTGTAGGAGCCCATAGGGTTTTAGTGAGGTTCCGTAGTGTTGCTAAGGGTCTTGTAGAGTGCTGTCGGGTCCTGGAGTATTCTGTAGGGTTCCAGAGGGGCTCGTAGGGTTCCGTCAAAATCCGTAGGCTTCCCTAGGGGCCCGTGGAGTCCCGTAGATTTCTTTAGGGGCCTGTAGGGTTGTGTAAGTGCCCGCAGGGGTTGGTAGGATCTTGTAGGGTGCCATAAGTTTCCAGAGGGTTGTGTAGGGTTCCGTAGGGGCCTGTGGTGTTTCCTAGGGGCCTGTAGAGTCTCGTAGAGTTCCGTAGGGTCCTGTAGGTTTCCATAAGCGCCCGCAGAGGTCTGAAGGGGCCCGTACTGTTCCGTAAGGATCCATAGGGCTCCGTAGAGCTTCGGAGGTTCCCTAGAGGCCTGTAGAGTACCGCAGGAGCCAGTAGTGTTCTGTAGGGCCCCGTAGGGTTCCTTCCATAGGGGCTGGCAGTGTTCCGTAGGGGCCTCTAGGGTTGAGTAAGTGCCCGCAGGAGTCTGTAGGAGTCTGTGGGATTCTGTAAGGTTCTGGAGGGTTCTGCAGGGTTCCGTAGGGGCCCCTAGAGTTCCATAGTGGCTGGTAACGTTCCGTAGGGCCCTGTACCGTTCCATAACTGCCTGCAATGGTCTTTAGGCTTCCGTAGGGGCTGGGAGGGTTCCATAAAGTTCCGTGGGTTCCTGCAGAGTTCTGCAAGTGCCCGCAAGGGCCTGTAGGGGCGCACAATGTTTCTGTCAGGTTCCGTAGAGTTCCGTAGGGGCCATAGGTTTCCGTAGTGGCTGGTACTATTCCGTAGGGGTCTGTAGGGTTCCGTAGGCACCTGCAGTGTTCTGTAGGAGCCCATAGGGTTTTAGTGAGGTTCCGTTGTGTCGCTAAGGGTCTTGTAGAGTGCTGTCGGGTCCTGTAGTATTCTGTAGGGTTCCAGAGGGGCTGGTAGGGTTCCGTCAAAATCCATAGGGTTCCCTAGGGTCCGTAGAGTCCCGTAGATTTCCGTAGGGGCCTGTAGGGTTGTGTAAGTGCCCGCAGGGGTTGGTAGGAGCTTGTAGGGTGCCATAAGTTTCCAGAGGGTTGTGTAGGGTTCCGTAGGGGCCTGTGGTGTTCCCTAGGGGCCTGTAGAGTCTCGTAGAGTTCTGTAGGGTCCTGTAGGTTTCCATAAGCGCCCGCAGAGGTCTGAAGGGGCCCGTACTGTTCCGTAAGGATCCACAGGGCTCAGTAGAGCTTCGTAGGTTCCCTAGAGGCCTGTAGAGTACCGCAGGAGCCAGTAGTGTTCTGTAGGGGCCCGTAAGGTTCCTTCCATAGGGGTTGGCAGTGTTCCGTAGGGGCCTGTAGGTTTGTGTAAGTGCCCGCAGCAGTCTGTAGGAGTCTGTGAGATTCTGTAAGGTTCCGGAGGGTTTTGCAGGGTTCTGTAGGGGCCCGTAGAGTTCCATAGTGGCTGGTAAAGTTCCGTAGGGCCCTGTGGGATTCTGTATGGACCTGTAGCGTTCCGTAGGGGCCTGCAGGGTTCTGTAAGTGCCCGCAGGTGTCTGTAGGGTTCTGTAGGATTCCGTAGGCGCCTGCAGTGTTCTGTAGGAGCCCATAGGGTTTTAGTGAGGTTCCGTTGTGTTGCTCAGGGTCTTGTAGAGTGCTGTCGGGTCCTGTAGTATTCTGTAGGGTTCCAGAGGGGCTGGTAGGGTTCCGTCAAAATCCGTAGGGTTCCCTAGGGGCCCATAGAGTCCCGTAGATTTCCGTAGGGACCTGTAGGGTTGTGTAAGTGCCGGCAGGGGTTGGTAGGATCTTGTAGGGTTCCATAAGTTTCCAGAGGGTTGTGTAGGGTTCCGTAGGGGCCTGTGGTGTTCCCTAGGGGCCTGTAGAGTCTCGTACGGTTCCCTAGGGGCCTGTGGTGTTCCCTAGGGGCCTGTAGAGTCTCGTACAGTTCCGTAGGGTCCTGTAGGTTTCCATAAGCGCCCGCAGAGGTCTGAAGGGGGCCGTACTGTTCCGTAAGGATCCATAGGGTTTCGCAGAGCTTCGTAGGTTCCCTAGAGGCCTGTAGAGTACCGCAGGAGCCAGTAGTGTTCTGTAGGGGTCCGTAATGTTCCTTCCATAGGGGCTGGCAGTGTTCCGTAGGGGCCTCTAGGGTTGAGTAAGTGCCCGCAGGAGTCTGTAGGAATCCATGGGATTCTGTAAGGTTCTGGAGGGTTCTACAGGGTTCCGTAGGGGCCTGTAGAGTTCCATAGTGGCTAGTAAAGTTCCGTAGGGCCCTGTGGGGTTCTGTATGGACCTGTAGGGTTCCGTAGGGGCCTGCAGGGTTCTGTAAGTGCCCGCAGGTGTCTGTAGGGTTCTGTAGGGGTCTGTAGGGTTCCGTAGGCACCTGCAATGTTCTGTAGGAGCCCATAGGGTTTTAGTGAGGTTCCGTTGTGTTGCTAAGGGTCTTGTAGAGTGCTGTCGGGTCCTGGAGTATTCTGTAGGGTTCCAGAGGGGCTCGTAGGGTTCCGTCAAAATCCGTAGGCTTCCCTAGGGGCCCGTGGAGTCCCGTAGATTTCTTTAGGGGCCTGTAGGGTTGTGTAAGTGCCCGCAGGGGTTGGTAGGATCTTGTAGGGTGCCATAAGTTTCCAGAGGGTTGTGTAGGGTTCCGTAGGGGCCTGTGGTGTTTCCTAGGGGCCTGTAGAGTCTCGTAGAGTTCCGTAGGGTCCTGTAGGTTTCCATAAGCGCCCGCAGAGGTCTGAAGGGGCCCGTACTGTTCCGTAAGGATCCATAGGGCTCCGTAGAGCTTCGTAGGTTCCCTAGAGGCCTGTAGAGTACCGCAGGAGCCAGTAGTGTTCTGTAGGGCCCCGTAGGGTTCCTTCCATAGGGGCTGGCAGTGTTCCGTAGGGGCCTCTAGGGTTGAGTAAGTGCCCGCAGGAGTCTGTAGGAGTCTGTGGGATTCTGTAAGGTTCTGGAGGGTTCTGCAGGGTTCCGTAGGGGCCCCTAGAGTTCCATAGTGGCTGGTAACGTTCCGTAGGGCCCTGTACCGTTCCATAACTGCCTGCAATGGTCTTTAGGCTTCCGTAGGGGCTGGGAGGGTTCCATAAAGTTCCGTGGGTTCCTGCAGAGTTCTGCAAGTGCCCGCAAGGGCCTGTAGGGGCGCACAATGTTTCTGTCAGGTTCCGTAGAGTTCCGTAGGGGCCATAGGTTTCCGTAGTGGCTGGTACTATTCCGTAGGGGTCTGTAGGGTTCCGTAGGCACCTGCAGTGTTCTGTAGGAGCCCATAGGGTTTTAGTGAGGTTCCGTTGTGTCGCTAAGGGTCTTGTAGAGTGCTGTCGGGTCCTGTAGTATTCTGTAGGGTTCCAGAGGGGCTCGTAGGGTTCGGTCAAAATCCATAGGGTTCCCTAGGGTCCGTAGAGTCCCGTAGATTTCCGTAGGGGCCTGTAGGGTTGTGTAAGTGCCCGCAGGGGTTGGTAGGAGCTTGTAGGGTGCCATAAGTTTCCAGAGGGTTGTGTAGGGTTCCGTAGGGGCCTGTGGTGTTCCCTAGGGGCCTGTAGAGTCTCGTAGAGTTCTGTAGGGTCCTGTAGGTTTCCATAAGCGCCCGCAGAGGTCTGAAGGGGCCCGTACTGTTCCGTAAGGATCCACAGGGCTCAGTAGAGCTTCGTAGGTTCCCTAGAGGCCTGTAGAGTACCGCAGGAGCCAGTAGTGTTCTGTAGGGGCCCGTAAGGTTCCTTCCATAGGGGTTGGCAGTGTTCCGTAGGGGCCTGTAGGTTTGTGTAAGTGCCTGCAGCAGTCTGTAGGAGTCTGTGAGATTCTGTAAGGTTCCGGAGGGTTTTGCAGGGTTCTGTAGGGGCCCGTAGAGTTCCATAGTGGCTGGTAAAGTTCCGTAGGGCCCTGTGGGATTCTGTATGGACCTGTAGCGTTCCGTAGGGGCCTGCAGGGTTCTGTAAGTGCCCGCAGGTGTCTGTAGGGTTCTGTAGGATTCCGTAGGCGCCTGCAGTGTTCTGTAGGAGCCCATAGGGTTTTAGTGAGGTTCCGTTGTGTTGCTCAGGGTCTTGTAGAGTGCTGTCGGGTCCTGTAGTATTCTGTAGGGTTCCAGAGGGGCTGGTAGGGTTCCGTCAAAATCCGTAGGGTTCCCTAGGGGCCCATAGAGTCCCGTAGATTTCCGTAGGGACCTGTAGGGTTCTGTAAGTGCCGGCAGGGGTTGGTAGGATCTTGTAGGGTTCCATAAGTTTCCAGAGGGTTGTGTAGGGTTCCGTAGGGGCCTGTGGTGTTCCCTAGGGGCCTGTAGAGTCTCGTACGGTTCCCTAGGGGCCTGTGGTGTTCCCTAGGGGCCTGTAGAGTCTCGTACAGTTCCGTAGGGTCCTGTAGGTTTCCATAAGCGCCCGCAGAGGTCTGAAGGGGCCCGTACTGTTCCGTAAGGATCCATAGGGTTTCGCAGAGCTTCGTAGGTTCCCTAGAGGCCTGTAGAGTACCGCAGGAGCCAGTAGTGTTCTGTAGGGGTCCGTAATGTTCCTTCCATAGGGGCTGGCAGTGTTCCGTAGGGGCCTCTAGGGTTGAGTAAGTGCCCGCAGGAGTCTGTAGGAATCCATGGGATTCTGTAAGGTTCTGGAGGGTTCTCCAGGGTTCCGTAGGGGCCTGTAGAGTTCCATAGTGGCTAGTAAAGTTCCGTAGGGCCCTGTGGGGTTCTGTATGGACCTGTAGGGTTCCGTAGGGGCCTGCAGGGTTCTGTAAGTGCCCGCAGGTGTCTGTAGGGTTCTGTAGGGGTCTGTAGGGTTCCGTAGGCACCTGCAATGTTCTGTAGGAGCCCATAGGGTTTTAGTGAGGTTCCGTTGTGTTGCTCAGGGTCTTGTAGAGTGCTGTCGGGTCCTGGAGTATTCTGTAGGGTTCCAGAGGGGCTCGTAGGGTTCCGTCAAAATCCGTAGGCTTCCCTAGGGGCCCGTGGAGTCCCGTAGATTTCTTTAGGGGCCTGTAGGGTTGTGTAAGTGCCCGCAGGGGTTGGTAGGAGCTTGTAGGGTGCCATATGTTTCCGTAGGCGTCTGTAGGGTTCCGTAGGGGCCTGTGGTGTTTCCTAGGGGCCTGTAGAGTCTCGTAGAGTTCCGTAGGGTCCTGTAGGTTTCCATAAGCGCCCGCAGAGGTCTGAAGGGGCCCGTACTGTTCCGTAAGGATCCATAGGGCTCCGTAGAGCTTCGTAGGTTCCCTAGAGGCCTGTAGAGTACCGCAGGAGCCAGTAGTGTTCTGTAGGGCCCCGTAGGGTTCCTTCCATAGGGGCTGGCAGTGTTCCGTAGGGGCCTCTAGGGTTGAGTAAGTGCCCGCAGGAGTCTGTAGGAGTCTGTGGGATTCTGTAAGGTTCTGGAGGGTTCTGCAGTGTTCCGTAGGGGCCCCTAGAGTTCCATAGTGGCTGGTAACGTTCCGTAGGGCCCTGTACCGTTCCATAACTGCCTGCAATGGTCTTTAGGCTTCCGTAGGGGCTGGGAGGGTTCCATAAAGTTCCGTGGGTTCCTGCAGAGTTCTGCAAGTGCCCGCAAGGGCCTGTAGGGGCGCACAATGTTTCTGTCAGGTTCCGTAGAGTTCCGTAGGGGCCATAGGTTTCCGTAGTGGCTGGTACTATTCCGTAGGGGTCTGTAGGGTTCCGTAGGCACCTGCAGTGTTCTGTAGGAGCCCATAGGGTTTTAGTGAGGTTCCGTTGTGTTGCTAAGGGTCTTGTAGAGTGCTGTCGGGTCCTGTAGTATTCTGTAGGGTTCCAGAGGGGCTGGTAGGGTTCCGTCAAAATCCATAGGGTTCCCTAGGGTCCGTAGAGTCCCGTAGATTTCCGTAGGGGCCTGTAGGGTTGTGTAAGTGCCCGCAGGGGTTGGTAGGAGCTTGTAGGGTGCCATAAGTTTCCAGAGGGTTGTGTAGGGTTCCGTAGGGGCCTGTGGTGTTCCCTAGGGGCCTGTAGAGTCTCGTAGAGTTCTGTAGGGTCCTGTAGGTTTCCATAAGCGCCCGCAGAGGTCTGAAGGGGCCCGTACTGTTCCCTAAGGATCCACAGGGCTCAGTAGAGCTTCGTAGGTTCCCTAGAGGCCTGTAGAGTACCGCAGGAGCCAGTAGTGTTCTGTAGGGGCCCGTAAGGTTCCTTCCATAGGGGTTGGCAGTGTTCCGTAGGGGCCTGTAGGTTTGTGTAAGTGCCCGCAGCAGTCTGTAGGAGTCTGTGAGATTCTGTAAGGTTCCGGAGGGTTTTGCAGGGTTCTGTAGGGGCCCGTAGAGTTCCGTAGTGGCTGGTAAAGTTCCGTAGGGCCCTGTGGGATTCTGTATGGACCTGTAGCGTTCCGTAGGGGCCTGCAGGGTTCTGTAAATGCCCGCAGGTGTCTGTAGGGTTCTGTAGGATTCCGTAGGCGCCTGCAGTGTTCTGTAGGAGCCCATAGGGTTTTAGTGAGGTTCCGTTGTGTTGCTCAGGGTCTTGTAGAGTGCTGTCGGGTCCTGGAGTATTCTGTAGGGTTCCAGAGGGGCTGGTAGGGTTCCGTCAAAATCCGTAGGGTTCCCTAGGGGCCCATAGAGTCCCGTAGATTTCCGTAGGGACCTGTAGGGTTGTGTAAGTGCCGGCAGGGGTTGGTAGGATCTTGTAGGGTTCCATAAGTTTCCAGAGGGTTGTGTAGGGTTCCATAGGGGCCTGTGGTGTTCCCTAGGGGCCTGTAGAGTCTCGTACGGTTCCCTAGGGGCCTGTGGTGTTCCCTAGGGGCCTGTAGAGTCTCGTACAGTTCCGTAGGGTCCTGTAGGTTTCCATAAGCGCCCGCAGAGGTCTGAAGGGGCCCGTACTGTTCCGTAAGGATCCATAGGGTTCCGCAGTGCTACGTAGGTTCCCTACAGGCCTGTAGAGTACCGCAGGAGCCAGTAGTGTTCTGTAGGGCCCCGTAGGGTTCCTTCCATAGGGGCTGGCAGTGTTCCGTAGGGGCCTCTAGGGTTGAGTAAGTGCCCGCAGGAGTCTGTAGGAATCCATGGGATTCTGTAAGGTTCTGGAGCGTTCTACAGGGTTCCGTAGGGGCCTGTAGAGTTCCATAGTGGCTGGTAAAGTTCCGTAGGGCCCTGTGGGGTTCTGTATGGACCTGTAGCGTTCCGTAGGGGCCTGCAGGGTTCTGTAAGTGCCCGCAGGTGTCTGTAGGGTTCTGTAGGGGTCTGTAGGGTTCCGTAGGCACCTGCATGTTATGTAGGAGCCCATAGGGTTTTAGTGAGGTTCCGTTGTGTTGCTAAGGGTCTTGTAGAGTGCTGTCGGGTCCTGGAGTATTCTGTCGGGTTCCAGAGGGGCTGGTAGGGTTCCGTCAAAATCCGTAGGCTTCCCTAGGGGCCCGTGGAGTCCCGTAGATTTCTTTAGGGGCCTGTAGGGTTGTGTAAGTGCCCGCAGGGGTTGGTAGGAGCTTGTAGGGTGCCATAAGTTTCCAGAGGGTTGTGTAGGGTTCCGTAGGGGCCTGTGGTGTTCCCTAGGGGCCTGTAGAGTCTCGTAGAGTTCTGTAGGGTCCTGTAGGTTTCCATAAGCGCCCGCAGAGGTCTGAAGGGGCCCGTACTGTTCCGTAAGGATCCACAGGGCTCAGTAGAGCTTCGTAGGTTCCCTAGAGGCCTGTAGAGTACCGCAGGAGCCAGTAGTGTTCTGTAGGGGCCCGTAAGGTTCCTTCCGTAGGGGCTGGCAGTGTTCCGTAGGGGCCTGTAGGTTTGTGTAAGTGCCCGCAGCAGTCTGTAGGAGTCTGTGAGATTCTGTAAGGTTCCGGAGGGTTCTGCAGGGTTCTGTAGGGGCCCGTAGAGTTCCGTAGTGGCTGGTAAAGTTCCGTAGGGCCCTGTGGGGTTCTGTATGGACCTGTAGCGTTCCGTAGGGGCCTGCAGGGTTCTGTAAGTGCCCGCAGGTGTCTGTAGGGTTCTGTAGGGGTCTGTAGGGTTCCGTAGGCACCTGCAATGTTCTGTAGGAGCCCATAGGGTTTTAGTGAGGTTCCGTTGTGTTGCTAAGGGTCTTGTAGAGTGCTGTCGGGTCCTGGAGTATTCTGTAGGGTTCCAGAGGGGCTTGTAGGGTTCCGTCAAAATCCGTAGGCTTCCCTAGGGGCCCATAGAGTCCCGTAGATTTCTGTAGGGACCTGTAGGGTTGTGTAAGTGCCCGCAAGGGGTTGGTAGGATCTTGTAGGGTGCCATAAGTTTCCGGAGGGTTGTGTAGGGTTCCGTAGAGGCCTGTGGTGTTTCCTAGGGGCCTGTAGAGTCTCGTACAGTTCCGTAGGGTCCTGTAGGTTTCCATAAGCGCCCGCAGAGGTCTGAAGGGGCCCATACTGTTCCGTAAGGATCCATAGGGTTTCGCAGAGCTTCGTAGGTTCCCTAGAGGCCTGTAGAGTACCGCAGGAGCCAGTAGTGTTCTGTAGGGGTCCGTAAGGTTCCTTCCATAGGGGCTGGCAGTGTTCCGTAGGGTCCTCTAGGGTTGAGTAAGTGCCCGCAGGAGTCTGTAGGAATCCATGGGATTCTGTAAGGTTCTGGAGGGTTCTACAGGGTTCCGTAGGGGCCTGTAGAGTTCCATAGTGGCTAGTAACGTTCCGTAGGGCCCTGTGGGGTTCTGTATGGACCTGTAGGGTTCCGTAGGGGCCTGCAGGGTTCTGTAAGTGCCCGCAGGTGTCTGTAGTATTATGAAGGGATCTGTAGTGTTCCGTAGTCACCTGCAGTGTTCTGTAGGAGCCCATAGGGTTTTAGTGAGGTTCCGTTGTGTTGCTAAGGGTCTTGTAGAGTGCTGTCGGGTCCTATAGTATTCTGTAGGGTTCCAGAGGGGCTCGTAGGGTTCGGTCAAAATCCATAGGGTTCCCTAGGGTCCGTAGAGTCCCGTAGATTTCCGTAGGGACCTGTAGGGTTGTGTAAGTGCCCGCAGGGGTTGGTAGGAGCTTGTAGGGTTCCATAAGTTTCCAGAGGGTTGTGTAGGGTTCCGTAGGGGCCTGTGGTGTTCCCTAGGGGCCTGTAGAGTCTCGTAGAGTTCTGTAGGGTCCTGTAGGTTTCCATAAGCGCCCGCAGAGGTCTCAAGGGGCCCGTACTGTTCCGTAAGGATCCACAGGGCTCAGTAGAGCTTCGTAGGTTCCCTAGAGGCCTGTAGAGTACCGCAGGAGCCAGTAGTGTTCTGTAGGGGCCCGTAAGGTTCCTTCCGTAGGGGCTGGCAGTGTTCCGTAGGGGCCTGTAGGTTTGTGTAAGTGCCCGCAGCAGTCTGTAGGAGTCTGTGAGATTCTGTAAGGTTCCGGAGGGTTGTGCAGGGTTCTGTAGGGGCCCGTAGAGTTCCGTAGTGGCTGGTAAAGTTCCGTAGGGCCCTGTGGGGTTCTGTATGGACCTGTAGCGTTCCGTAGGGGCCTGCAGGGTTCTGTAAGTGCCCGCAGGTGTCTGTAGGGTTCTGTAGGGGTCTGTAGGGTTCCGTAGGCACCTGCAATGTTCTGTAGGAGCCCATAGGGTTTTAGTGAGGTTCCGTTGTGTTGCTAAGGGTCTTGTAGAGTGCTGTCGGGTCCTGGAGTATTCTGTAGGGTTCCAGAGGGGCTTGTAGGGTTCCGTCAAAATCCGTAGGCTTCCCTAGGGGCCCATAGAGTCCCGTAGATTTCCGTAGGGACCTGTAGGGTTGTGTAAGTGCCCGCAGGGGTTGGTAGGAGCTTGTAGGGTGCCATAAGTTTCCAGAGGGTTGTGTAGGGTTCCGTAGGGGCCTGTGGTGTTCCCTAGGGGCCTGTAGAGTCTCGTAGAGTTCTGTAGGGTCCTGTAGGTTTCCATAAGCGCCCGCAGAGGTCTGAAGGGGCCCGTACTGTTCCGTAAGGATCCACAGGGCTCAGTAGAGCTTCGTAGGTTCCCTAGAGGCCTGTAGAGTACCGCAGGAGCCAGTAGTGTTCTGTAGGGGCCCGTAAGGTTCCTTCCGTAGGGGCTGGCAGTGTTCCGTAGGGGCCTGTAGGTTTGTGTAAGTGCCCGCAGCAGTCTGTAGGAGTCTGTGAGATTCTGTAAGGTTCCGGAGGGTTCTGCAGGGTTCTGTAGGGGCCCGTAGAGTTCCGTAGTGGCTGGTAAAGTTCCGTAGGGCCCTGTGGGGTTCTGTATGGACCTGTAGCGTTCCGTAGGGGCCTGCAGGGTTCTGTAAGTGCCCGCAGGTGTCTGTAGGGTTCTGTAGGGGTCTGTAGGGTTCCGTAGGCACCTGCAATGTTCTGTAGGAGCCCATAGGGTTTTAGTGAGGTTCCGTTGTGTTGCTAAGGGTCTTGTAGAGTGCTGTCGGGTCCTGGAGTATTCTGTAGGGTTCCAGAGGGGCTTGTAGGGTTCCGTCAAAATCCGTAGGCTTCCCTAGGGGCCCATAGAGTCCCGTAGATTTCTGTAGGGACCTGTAGGGTTGTGTAAGTGCCCGCAAGGGGTTGGTAGGATCTTGTAGGGTGCCATAAGTTTCCGGAGGGTTGTGTAGGGTTCCGTAGAGGCCTGTGGTGTTTCCTAGGGGCCTGTAGAGTCTCGTACAGTTCCGTAGGGTCCTGTAGGTTTCCATAAGCGCCCGCAGAGGTCTGAAGGGGCCCATACTGTTCCGTAAGGATCCATAGGGTTTCGCAGAGCTTCGTAGGTTCCCTAGAGGCCTGTAGAGTACCGCAGGAGCCAGTAGTGTTCTGTAGGGGTCCGTAAGGTTCCTTCCATAGGGGCTGGCAGTGTTCCGTAGGGTCCTCTAGGGTTGAGTAAGTGCCCGCAGGAGTCTGTAGGAATCCATGGGATTCTGTAAGGTTCTGGAGGGTTCTACAGGGTTCCGTAGGGGCCTGTAGAGTTCCATAGTGGCTAGTAACGTTCCGTAGGGCCCTGTGGGGTTCTGTATGGACCTGTAGGGTTCCGTAGGGGCCTGCAGGGTTCTGTAAGTGCCCGCAGGTGTCTGTAGTATTATGAAGGGATCTGTAGTGTTCCGTAGTCACCTGCAGTGTTCTGTAGGAGCCCATAGGGTTTTAGTGAGGTTCCGTTGTGTTGCTAAGGGTCTTGTAGAGTGCTGTCGGGTCCTATAGTATTCTGTAGGGTTCCAGAGGGGCTCGTAGGGTTCGGTCAAAATCCATAGGGTTCCCTAGGGTCCGTAGAGTCCCGTAGATTTCCGTAGGGACCTGTAGGGTTGTGTAAGTGCCCGCAGGGGTTGGTAGGAGCTTGTAGGGTTCCATAAGTTTCCAGAGGGTTGTGTAGGGTTCCGTAGGGGCCTGTGGTGTTCCCTAGGGGCCTGTAGAGTCTCGTAGAGTTCTGTAGGGTCCTGTAGGTTTCCATAAGCGCCCGCAGAGGTCTGAAGGGGCCCGTACTGTTCCGTAAGGATCCACAGGGCTCAGTAGAGCTTCGTAGGTTCCCTAGAGGCCTGTAGAGTACCGCAGGAGCCAGTAGTGTTCTGTAGGGGCCCGTAAGGTTCCTTCCGTAGGGGCTGGCAGTGTTCCGTAGGGGCCTGTAGGTTTGTGTAAGTGCCCGCAGCAGTCTGTAGGAGTCTGTGAGATTCTGTAAGGTTCCGGAGGGTTGTGCAGGGTTCTGTAGGGGCCCGTAGAGTTCCGTAGTGGCTGGTAAAGTTCCGTAGGGCCCTGTGGGGTTCTGTATGGACCTGTAGCGTTCCGTAGGGGCCTGCAGGGTTCTGTAAGTGCCCGCAGGTGTCTGTAGGGTTCTGTAGGGGTCTGTAGGGTTCCGTAGGCACCTGCAATGTTCTGTAGGAGCCCATAGGGTTTTAGTGAGGTTCCGTTGTGTTGCTAAGGGTCTTGTAGAGTGCTGTCGGGTCCTGGAGTATTCTGTAGGGTTCCAGAGGGGCTTGTAGGGTTCCGTCAAAATCCGTAGGCTTCCCTAGGGGCCCATAGAGTCCCGTAGATTTCCGTAGGGACCTGTAGGGTTGTGTAAGTGCCCGCAGGGGTTGGTAGGAGCTTGTAGGGTGCCATATGTTTCCGGAGGTTTCTGTAGGGTTCCGTAGGGGCCTGTGGTGTTCCCTAGGGGCCTGTAGAGTCTCGAAGAGTTCCGTAGGGTCCTGTAGGTTTCCGTAAGTGCCCGCAGAGGTCTGGAGGGGCCCGTACTGTTCCGTAAGGATCCATAGGGCTCCGTAGAGCTTCGTAGGTTCCCTAGAGGCCTGTAGAGTACCGCAGGAGCCAGTAGTGTTCTGTAGGGGTCCGTAAGGTTCCTTCCATAGGGGCTGGCAGTGTTCTGTAGGGGCCTCTAGGGTTGAGTAAGTGCCCGCAGGAGTCTCTAGGAATCCGTGGGATTCTGTAAGGTTCTGGAGGGTTCTGCAGGGTTCCGTAGGGGCCCCTAGAGTTCCTTAGTGGCTGGTAAAGTTCCGTAGGGCCCTGTACCATTCTGTAACTGCCTGCAAGGATCTTTAGGCTTCCGTAGGGGCTGGTAGGGTTCCATAAAGTTCCGTGGTTTCCTGCAGAGTTCTGCAAGTGCCTGCAAGGGCCTGTAGGGGCCCACAGTGTTTCTGTCAGGTTCCGTAGAGTTCCGTAGGGGCCATAGGTTTCCGTAGCGGCTGGTAGTATTCCGTAGGGATCTGTAGTGTTCCGTAGGCACCTGCAGTGTTCTGTAGGAGCCCATAGGGTTTTAGTGAGGTTCCGTTGTGTTGCTCAGGGTCTTGTAGAGTGCTGTCGGGTCCTGTAGTATTCTGTAGGGTTCCAGAGGGGCTGGTAGGGTTCCGTCAAAATCCGTAGGGTTCCCTAGGGTCCGTAGAGTCCCGTAGATTTCCGTAGGGGCCTCTAGGGTTGTGTAAGTGCCGGCAGGGGTTGGTAGGATCTTGTAGGGTTCCATAAGTTTCCAGAGGGTTGTGTAGGGTTCCGTAGGGGCCTGTGGTGTTCCCTAGGGGCCTGTAGAATCTCGTACGGTTCCCTAGGGGCCTGTGGTGTTCCCTAGGGGCCTGTAGAGTCTCGTAGAGTTCCGTAGGGTCCTGTAGGTTTCCATAAGCGCCCGCAGATGTCTGAAGGGGCCCGTACTGTTCCGTAAGGATCCATAGGGTTTCGCAGAGCTTCGTAGGTTCCCTAGAGGCCTGTAGAGTACCGCAGGAGCCAGTAGTGTTCTGTAGGGGTCCGTAATGTTCCTTCCATAGGGGCTGGCAGTGTTCCGTAGGGTCCTCTAGGGTTGAGTAAGTGCCCGCAGGAGTCTGTAGGAATCCATGGGATTCTGTAAGGTTCTGGAGGGTTCTACAGGGTTCCGTAGGGGCCTGTAGAGTTCCATAGTGGCTAGTAACGTTCCGTAGGGCCCTGTGGGGTTCTGTATGGACCTGTAGGGTTCCGTAGGGGCCTGCAGGGTTCTGTAAGTGCCCGCAGGTGTCTGTAGGGTTCTGTAGGGGTCTGTAGGGTTCCGTAGGCACCTGCAATGTTCTGTAGGAGCCCATAGGGTTTTAGTGAGGTTCCGTTGTGTTGCTCGGGGTCTTGTAGAGTGCTGTCGGGTCCTGGAGTATTCTGTAGGGTTCCAGAGGGGCTCGTAGGGTTCCGTCAAAATCCGTAGGCTTCCCTAGGGGCCCGTGGAGTCCCGTAGATTTCTTTAGGGGCCTGTAGGGTTGTGTAAGTGCCCGCAGGGGTTGGTAGGATCTTGTAGGGTGCCATAAGTTTCCAGAGGGTTGTGTAGGGTTCCGTAGGGGCCTGTGGTGTTTCCTAGGGGCCTGTAGAGTCTCGTAGAGTTCCGTAGGGTCCTGTAGGTTTCCATAAGCGCCCGCAGAGGTCTGAAGGGGCCCGTACTGTTCCGTAAGGATCCATAGGGCTCCGTAGAGCTTCGTAGGTTCCCTAGAGGCCTGTAGAGTACCGCAGGAGCCAGTAGTGTTCTGTAGGGCCCCGTAGGGTTCCTTCCATAGGGGCTGGCAGTGTTCCGTAGGGGCCTCTAGGGTTGAGTAAGTGCCCGCAGGAGTCTGTAGGAGTCTGTGGGATTCTGTAAGGTTCTGGAGGGTTCTGCAGGGTTCCGTAGGGGCCCCTAGAGTTCCATAGTGGCTGGTAACGTTCCGTAGGGCCCTGTACCGTTCCATAACTGCCTGCAATGGTCTTTAGGCTTCCGTAGGGGCTGGGAGGGTTCCATAAAGTTCCGTGGGTTCCTGCAGAGTTCTGCAAGTGCCCGCAAGGGCCTGTAGGGGCGCACAATGTTTCTGTCAGGTTCCGTAGAGTTCCGTAGGGGCCATAGGTTTCCGTAGTGGCTGGTACTATTCCGTAGGGGTCTGTAGGGTTCCGTAGGCACCTGCAGTGTTCTGTAGGAGCCCATAGGGTTTTAGTGAGGTTCCGTTGTGTCGCTAAGGGTCTTGTAGAGTGCTGTCGGGTCCTGTAGTATTCTGTAGGGTTCCAGAGGGGCTCGTAGGGTTCGGTCAAAATCCATAGGGTTCCCTAGGGTCCGTAGAGTCCCGTAGATTTCCGTAGGGGCCTGTAGGGTTGTGTAAGTGCCCGCAGGGGTTGGTAGGAGCTTGTAGGGTGCCATAAGTTTCCAGAGGGTTGTGTAGGGTTCCGTAGGGGCCTGTGGTGTTCCCTAGGGGCCTGTAGAGTCTCGTAGAGTTCTGTAGGGTCCTGTAGGTTTCCATAAGCGCCCGCAGAGGTCTGAAGGGGCCCGTACTGTTCCGTAAGGATCCACAGGGCTCAGTAGAGCTTCGTAGGTTCCCTAGAGGCCTGTAGAGTACCGCAGGAGCCAGTAGTGTTCTGTAGGGGCCCGTAAGGTTCCTTCCATAGGGGTTGGCAGTGTTCCGTAGGGGCCTGTAGGTTTGTGTAAGTGCCCGCAGCAGTCTGTAGGAGTCTGTGAGATTCTGTAAGGTTCCGGAGGGTTTTGCAGGGTTCTGTAGGGGCCCGTAGAGTTCCATAGTGGCTGGTAAAGTTCCGTAGGGCCCTGTGGGATTCTGTATGGACCTGTAGCGTTCCGTAGGGGCCTGCAGGGTTCTGTAAGTGCCCGCAGGTGTCTGTAGGGTTCTGTAGGATTCCGTAGGCGCCTGCAGTGTTCTGTAGGAGCCCATAGGGTTTTAGTGAGGTTCCGTTGTGTTGCTCAGGGTCTTGTAGAGTGCTGTCGGGTCCTGTAGTATTCTGTAGGGTTCCAGAGGGGCTGGTAGGGTTCCGTCAAAATCCGTAGGGTTCCCTAGGGGCCCATAGAGTCCCGTAGATTTCCGTAGGGACCTGTAGGGTTGTGTAAGTGCCGGCAGGGGTTGGTAGGATCTTGTAGGGTTCCATAAGTTTCCAGAGGGTTGTGTAGGGTTCCGTAGGGGCCTGTGGTGTTCCCTAGGGGCCTGTAGAGTCTCGTACGGTTCCCTAGGGGCCTGTGGTGTTCCCTAGGGGCCTGTAGAGTCTCGTACAGTTCCGTAGGGTCCTGTAGGTTTCCATAAGCGCCCGCAGAGGTCTGAAGGGGCCCGTACTGTTCCGTAAGGATCCATAGGGTTTCGCAGAGCTTCGTAGGTTCCCTAGAGGCCTGTAGAGTACCGCAGGAGCCAGTAGTGTTCTGTAGGGGTCCGTAATGTTCCTTCCATAGGGGCTGGCAGTGTTCCGTAGGGGCCTCTAGGGTTGAGTAAGTGCCCGCAGGAGTCTGTAGGAATCCATGGGATTCTGTAAGGTTCTGGAGGGTTCTACAGGGTTCCGTAGGGGCCTGTAGAGTTCCATAGTGGCTAGTAAAGTTCCGTAGGGCCCTGTGGGGTTCTGTATGGACCTGTAGGGTTCCGTAGGGGCCTGCAGGGTTCTGTAAGTGCCCGCAGGTGTCTGTAGGGTTCTGTAGGGGTCTGTAGGGTTCCGTAGGCACCTGCAATGTTCTGTAGGAGCCCATAGGGTTTTAGTGAGGTTCCGTTGTGTTGCTCAGGGTCTTGTAGAGTGCTGTCGGGTCCTGGAGTATTCTGTAGGGTTCCAGAGGGGCTCGTAGGGTTCCGTCAAAATCCGTAGGCTTCCCTAGGGGCCCGTGGAGTCCCGTAGATTTCTTTAGGGGCCTGTAGGGTTGTGTAAGTGCCCGCAGGGGTTGGTAGGATCTTGTAGGGTGCCATAAGTTTCCAGAGGGTTGTGTAGGGTTCCGTAGGGGCCTGTGGTGTTTCCTAGGGGCCTGTAGAGTCTCGTAGAGTTCCGTAGGGTCCTGTAGGTTTCCATAAGCGCCCGCAGAGGTCTGAAGGGGCCCGTACTGTTCCGTAAGGATCCATAGGGCTCCGTAGAGCTTCGTAGGTTCCCTAGAGGCCTGTAGAGTACCGCAGGAGCCAGTAGTGTTCTGTAGGGCCCCGTAAGGTTCCTTCCATAGGGGCTGGCAGTGTTCCGTAGGGGCCTCTAGGGTTGAGTAAGTGCCCGCAGGAGTCTGTAGGAGTCTGTGGGATTCTGTAAGGTTCTGGAGGGTTCTGCAGTGTTCCGTAGGGGCCCCTAGAGTTCCATAGTGGCTGGTAACGTTCCGTAGGGCCCTGTACCGTTCCATAACTGCCTGCAATGGTCTTTAGGCTTCCGTAGGGGCTGGGAGGGTTCCATAAAGTTCCGTGGTTTCCTGCAGAGTTCTGCAAGTGCCCGCAAGGGCCTGTAGGGGCGCACAATGTTTCTGTCAGGTTCCGTAGAGTTCCGTAGGGGCCATAGGTTTCCGTAGTGGCTGGTACTATTCCGTAGGGGTCTGTAGGGTTCCGTAGGCACCTGCAGTGTTCTGTAGGAGCCCATAGGGTTTTAGTGAGGTTCCGTTGTGTCGCTAAGGGTCTTGTAGAGTGCTGTCGGGTCCTGTAGTATTCTGTAGGGTTCCAGAGGGGCTGGTAGGGTTCCGTCAAAATCCATAGGGTTCCCTAGGGTCCGTAGAGTCCCGTAGATTTCCGTAGGGGCCTGTAGGGTTGTGTAAGTGCCCGCAGGGGTTGGTAGGAGCTTGTAGGGTGCCATAAGTTTCCAGAGGGTTGTGTAGGGTTCCGTAGGGGCCTGTGGTGTTCCCTAGGGGCCTGTAGAGTCTCGTAGAGTTCTGTAGGGTCCTGTAGGTTTCCATAAGCGCCCGCAGAGGTCTGAAGGGGCCCGTACTGTTCCCTAAGGATCCACAGGGCTCAGTAGAGCTTCGTAGGTTCCCTAGAGGCCTGTAGAGTACCGCAGGAGCCAGTAGTGTTCTGTAGGGGCCCGTAAGGTTCCTTCCATAGGGGTTGGCAGTGTTCCGTAGGGGCCTGTAGGTTTGTGTAAGTGCCCGCAGCAGTCTGTAGGAGTCTGTGAGATTCTGTAAGGTTCCGGAGGGTTTTGCAGGGTTCTGTAGGGGCCCGTAGAGTTCCGTAGTGGCTGGTAAAGTTCCGTAGGGCCCTGTGGGATTCTGTATGGACCTGTAGCGTTCCGTAGGGGCCTGCAGGGTTCTGTAAATGCCCGCAGGTGTCTGTAGGGTTCTGTAGGATTCCGTAGGCGCCTGCAGTGTTCTGTAGGAGCCCATAGGGTTTTAGTGAGGTTCCGTTGTGTTGCTCAGGGTCTTGTAGAGTGCTGTCGGGTCCTGGAGTATTCTGTAGGGTTCCAGAGGGGCTGGTAGGGTTCCGTCAAAATCCGTAGGGTTCCCTAGGGGCCCATAGAGTCCCGTAGATTTCCGTAGGGACCTGTAGGGTTGTGTAAGTGCCGGCAGGGGTTGGTAGGATCTTGTAGGGTTCCATAAGTTTCCAGAGGGTTGTGTAGGGTTCCGTAGGGGCCTGTGGTGTTCCCTAGGGGCCTGTAGAGTCTCGTACGGTTCCCTAGGGGCCTGTGGTGTTCCCTAGGGGCCTGTAGAGTCTCGTACAGTTCCGTAGGGTCCTGTAGGTTTCCATAAGCGCCCGCAGAGGTCTGAAGGGGCCCGTACTGTTCCGTAAGGATCCATAGGGTTTCGCAGAGCTTCGTAGGTTCCCTAGAGGCCTGTAGAGTACCGCAGGAGCCAGTAGTGTTCTGTAGGGGTCCGTAATGTTCCTTCCATAGGGGCTGGCAGTGTTCCGTAGGGGCCTCTAGGGTTGAGTAAGTGCCCGCAGGAGTCTGTAGGAATCCATGGGATTCTGTAAGGTTCTGGAGGGTTCTACAGGGTTCCGTAGGGGCCTGTAGAGTTCCATAGTGGCTAGTAAAGTTCCGTAGGGCCCTGTGGGGTTCTGTATGGACCTGTAGGGTTCCGTAGGGGCCTGCAGGGTTCTGTAAGTGCCCGCAGGTGTCTGTAGGGTTCTGTAGGGGTCTGTAGGGTTCCGTAGGCACCTGCAATGTTCTGTAGGAGCCCATAGGGTTTTAGTGAGGTTCCGTTGTGTTGCTAAGGGTCTTGTAGAGTGCTGTCGGGTCCTGGAGTATTCTGTAGGGTTCCAGAGGGGCTCGTAGGGTTCCGTCAAAATCCGTAGGCTTCCCTAGGGGCCCGTGGAGTCCCGTAGATTTCTTTAGGGGCCTGTAGGGTTGTGTAAGTGCCCGCAGGGGTTGGTAGGATCTTGTAGGGTGCCATAAGTTTCCAGAGGGTTGTGTAGGGTTCCGTAGGGGCCTGTGGTGTTTCCTAGGGGCCTGTAGAGTCTCGTAGAGTTCCGTAGGGTCCTGTAGGTTTCCATAAGCGCCCGCAGAGGTCTGGAGGGGCCCGTACTGTTCCGTAAGGATCCATAGGGCTCCGTAGAGCTTCGTAGGTTCCCTAGAGGCCTGTAGAGTACCGCAGGAGCCAGTAGTGTTCTGTAGGGCCCCGTAGGGTTCCTTCCATAGGGGCTGGCAGTGTTCCGTAGGGGCCTCTAGGGTTGAGTAAGTGCCCGCAGGAGTCTGTAGGAGTCTGTGGGATTCTGTAAGGTTCTGGAATGTTCTGCAGGGTTCCGTAGGGGCCCCTAGAGTTCCATAGTGGCTGGTAACGTTCCGTAGGGCCCTGTACCGTTCCATAACTGCCTGCAATGGTCTTTAGGCTTCCGTAGGGGCTGGGAGGGTTCCATAAAGTTCCGTGGTTTCCTGCAGAGTTCTGCAAGTGCCCGCAAGGGTCTGTAGTTGCGCACAATGTTTCTGTCAGGTTCCGTAGAGTTCCGTAGGGGCCATAGGTTTCCGTAGTGGCTGGTACTATTCCGTAGGGGTCTGTAGGGTTCCGTAGGCACCTGCAGTGTTCTGTAGGAGCCCATAGGGTTTTAGTGAGGTTCCGTTGTGTCGCTAAGGGTCTTGTAGAGTGCTGTCGGGTCCTGTAGTATTCTGTAGGGTTCCAGAGGGGCTGGTAGGGTTCCGTCAAAATCCATAGGGTTCCCTAGGGTCCGTAGAGTCCCGTAGATTTCCGTAGGGACCTGTAGGGTTGTGTAAGTGCCCGCAGGGGTTGGTAGGAGCTTGTAGGGTGCCATAAGATTCCAGAGGGTTGTGTAGGGTTCCGTAGGGGCCTGTGGTGTTCCCTAGGGGCCTGTAGAGTCTCGTACGGTTCCGTAGGGGCCTGTGGTGTTCCCTAGGGGCCTGTAGAGTCTCGTAGAGTTCCGTAGGGTCCTGTAGGTTTCCATAAGCGCCCGCAGAGGTCTGAATAGGCCCGTACTGTTCCGTAAGGATCCATAGGGTTCCGCAGTGCTACGTAGGTTCCCTACAGGCCTGTAGAGTACCGCAGGAGCCAGTAGTGTTCTGTAGGGCCCCGTAGGGTTCCTTCCATAGGGGCTGGCAGTGTTCCGTAGGGGCCTCTAGGGTTGAGTAAGTGCCCGCAGGAGTCTGTAGGAATCCATGGGATTCTGTAAAGGTTCTGGAGCGTTTCTACAGGGTTCCGTAGGGGCCTGTAGAGTTCCATAGTGGCTGGTAAAGTTCCGTAGGGCCCTGTGGGGTTCTGTATGGACCTGTAGCGTTCCGTAGGGGCCTGCAGGGTTCTGTAAGTGCCCGCAGGTGTCTGTAGGGTTCTGTAGGGGTCTGTAGGGTTCCGTAGGCACCTGCAATGTTCTGTAGGAGCCCATAGGGTTTTAGTGAGGTTCCGTTGTGTTGCTAAGGGTCTTGTAGAGTGCTGTCGGGTCCTGGAGTATTCTGTCGGGTTCCAGAGGGGCTGGTAGGGTTCCGTCAAAATCCGTAGGCTTCCCTAGGGGCCCGTGGAGTCCCGTAGATTTCTTTAGGGGCCTGTAGGGTTGTGTAAGTGCCCGCAGGGGTTGGTAGGATCTTGTAGGGTGCCATAAGTTTCCGGAGGGTTGTGTAGGGTTCCGTAGAGGCCTGTGGTGTTTTCTAGGGGCCTGTAGAGTCTCGTACAGTTCCGTAGGGTCCTGTAGGTTTCCATAAGCGCCCGCAGAGGTCTGAAGGGGCCCATACTGTTCCGTAAGGATCCATAGGGTTTCGCAGAGCTTCGTAGGTTCCCTAGAGGCCTGTAGAGTACCGCAGGAGCCAGTAGTGTTCTGTAGGGGTCCGTAATGTTCCTTCCATAGGGGCTGGCAGTGTTCCGTAGGGTCCTCTAGGGTTGAGTAAGTGCCCGCAGGAGTCTGTAGGAATCCATGGGATTCTGTAAGGTTCTGGAGGGTTCTACAGGGTTCCGTAGGGGCCTGTAGAGTTCCATTGTGGCTGGTAAAGTTCCGTAGGGCCCTGTGGGGTTCTGTATGGACCTGTAGGGTTCCGTAGGGGCCTGCAGGGTTCTGTAAGTGCCCGCAGGTGTCTGTAGTATTATGAAGGGATCTGTAGTGTTCCGTAGTCACCTGCAGTGTTCTGTAGGAGCCCATAGGGTTTTAGTGAGGTTCCGTTGTGTTGCTAAGGGTCTTGTAGAGTGCTGTCGGGTCCTATAGTATTCTGTAGGGTTCCAGAGGGGCTCGTAGGGTTCCGTCAAAATCCATAGGGTTCCCTAGGGTCCGTAGAGTCCCGTAGATTTCCGTAGGGACCTGTAGGGTTGTGTAAGTGCCCGCAAGGGTTGGTAGGAGCTTGTAGGGTGCCATAAGTTTCCAGAGGGTTGTGTAGGGTTCCGTAGGGGCCTGTGGTGTTCCCTAGGGGCCTGTAGAGTCTCGTACGGTTCCGTAGGGGCCTGTGGTGTTCCCTAGGGGCCTGTAGAGTCTCGTACAGTTCCGTAGGGTCCTGTAGGTTTCCATAAGCGCCCGCAGAGGTCTGAATAGGCCCGTACTGTTCCGTAAGGATCCATAGGGTTCCGCAGAGTTTCGTAGGTTCCCTAGAGGCCTGTAGAGTACCGCAGGAGCCAGTAGTGTTCTGTAGGGGTCAGTAATGTTCCTTCCATAGGGGCTGGCAGTGTTCCGTAGGGTCCTCTAGGGTTGAGTAAGTGCCCGCAGGAGTCTGCAGGAATCCATGGGATTCTGTAAGGTTCTGGAGGGTTCTACAGGGTTCCGTAGGGGCCCGTAGAGTTCCGTAGTGGCTGGTAAAGTTCCCTAGGGCCCTGTACCGTTCCGTAACTGCATGCCAGGGTCTTTAGGCTTCCGTAGGGGCTGGTAGGGTTCCGTGGGGCTCTGTGGGGTTCTGTATGGACCTGTAGGGTTCCGTAGGGGCCTGCAGTGTTCTGTATGTGCCCGCAAGGGCCTGTAGGGGCCCACAGTGTTTCTGCCAGGTTCCGTAGAGTTCCGTAGGGGCCATATTTTTCTGTAGTGCCCGCAGGGGTTGGTAGGAGCTTGTAGGGTTCCATAAGTTTCCAGAGGGTTGTGTAGGGTTCCGTAGGGGCCTGTGGTGTTCCCTAGGGGCCTGTAGAGTCTCGTAGAGTTCTGTAGGGTCCTGTAGGTTTCCATAAGCGCCCGCAGAGGTCTGAAGGGGCCCGTACTGTTCTGTAAGGATCCACAGGGCTCAGTAGAGCTTCGTAGGTTCCCTAGAGGCCTGTAGAGTACCGCAGGAGCCAGTAGTGTTCTGTAGGGGCCCGTAAGGTTCCTTCCGTAGGGGCTGGCAGTGTTCCGTAGGGGCCTGTAGGTTTGTGTAAGTGCCCGCAGCAGTCTGTAGGAGTCTGTGAGATTCTGTAAGGTTCCGGAGGGTTGTGCAGGGTTCTGTAGGGGCCCGTAGAGTTCCGTAGTGGCTGGTAAAGTTCCGTAGGGCCCTGTGGGGTTCTGTATGGACCTGTAGCGTTCCGTAGGGGCCTGCAGGGTTCTGTAAGTGCCCGCAGGTGTCTGTAGGGTTCTGTAGGGGTCTGTAGGGTTCCGTAGGCACCTGCAATGTTCTGTAGGAGCCCATAGGGTTTTAGTGAGGTTCCGTTGTGTTGCTAAGGGTCTTGTAGAGTGCTGTCGGGTCCTGGAGTATTCTGTAGGGTTCCAGAGGGGCTTGTAGGGTTCCGTCAAAATCCGTAGGCTTCCCTAGGGGCCCATAGAGTCACGTAGATTTCCGTAGGGACCTGTAGGGTTGTGTAAGTGCCCGCAGGGGTTGGTAGGAGCTTGTAGGGTGCCATATGTTTCCGGAGGTTTCTGTAGGGTTCCGTAGGGGCCTGTGGTGTTCCCTAGGGGCCTGTAGAGTCTCGAAGAGTTCCGTAGGGTCCTGTAGGTTTCCGTAAGTGCCCGCAGAGGTCTGAAGGGGCCCATACTGTTCCGTAAGGATCCATAGGGCTCCGTAGAGCTTCGTAGGTTCCCTAGAGGCCTGTAGAGTACCGCAGGAGCCAGTAGTGTTCTGTAGGGGTCCGTAAGGTTCCTTCCATAGGGGCTGGCAGTGTTCCGTAGGGGCCTCTAGGGTTGAGTAAGTGCCCGCAGGAGTCTGTAGGAATCCGTGGGATTCTGTAAGGTTCTGGAGGGTTCTGCAGGGTTCCGTAGGGGCCCCTAGAGTTCCTTAGTGGCTGGTAAAGTTCCGTAGGGCCCTGTACCATTCCGTAACTGCCTGCAAGGATCTTTAGGCTTCCGTAGGGGCTGGGAGGGTTCCATAAAGTTCCGTGGTTTCCTGCAGAGTTCTGCAAGTGCCTGCAAGGGCCTGTAGGGGCCCACAGTGTTTCTGTCAGGTTCCGTAGAGTTCCGTAGGGGCCATAGGTTTCCGTAGCGGCTGGTAGTATTCCGTAGGGATCTGTAGTGTTCCGTAGGCACCTGCAGTGTTCTGTAGGAGCCCATAGGGTTTTAGTGAGGTTCCGTTGTGTCGCTAAGGGTCTTGTAGAGTGCTGTCGGGTCCTGGAGTATTCTGTAGGGTTCCAGAGGGGCTCGTAGGGTTCGGTCAAAATCCATAGGGTTCCCTAGGGTCCGTAGAGTCCCGTAGATTTCCGTAGGGGCCTCTAGGGTTGTGTAAGTGCCCGCAGGGGTTGGTAGGAGCTTGTAGGGTGCCATAAGTTTCCAGAGGGTTGTGTAGGGTTCCGTAGGGGCCTGTGGTGTTCCCTAGGGGCCTGTAGAGTCTCGTAGAGTTCCGTAGGGTCCTGTAGGTTTCCATAAGCGCCCGCAGAGGTCTGAAGGGGCCCGTACTGTTCCGTAAGGATCCACAGGGCTAGGTAGAGCTTCGTAGGTTCCCTAGAGGCCTGTAGAGTACCGCAGGAGCCAGT
Source organism: Numenius arquata (assembly GCF_964106895.1). Taxonomy (NCBI): domain Eukaryota; kingdom Metazoa; phylum Chordata; class Aves; order Charadriiformes; family Scolopacidae; genus Numenius; species Numenius arquata. Next base: position 208,175 of record NW_027415500.1, read on the forward strand.
AGTGTTCTGTAGGGGCCCGTAAGGTTCCTTCCGTAGGGACTGGCAGTGTTCCGTAGGGGCCTGTAGGTTTGTGTAAGTGCCCGCAGCAGTCTGTAGGAATCCATGGGATTCTGTAAGGTTCTGGAGGGTTCTACAGGGTTCCGTAGGGGCCTGTAGAGTTCCATTGTGGCTAGTAAAGTTCCGTAGGGCCCTGTGGGGTTCTGTATGGACCTGTAGGGTTCCGTAGGGGCCTGCAGGGTTCTGTAAGTGCCCGCAGGTGTCTGTAGTATTATGAAGGGATCTGTAGTGTTCCGTAGTCACCTGCAGTGTTCTGTAGGAGCCCATAGGGTTTTAGTGAGGTTCCGTAGTGTTGCTAAGGGTCTTGTAGAGTGCTGTCGGGTCCTGTAGTATTCTGTAGGGTTCCAGAGGGGCTCGTAGGGTTCCGTCAAAATCCATAGGGTTCCCTAGGGTCCGTAGAGTCCCGTAGATTTCCGTAGGGGCCTCTAGGGTTGTGTAACTGCCCGCAGGGGTTGGTAGGAGCTTGTAGGGTGCCATAAGTTTCCAGAGGGTTGTGTAGGGTTCCGTAGGGGCCTGTGGTGTTCCCTAGGGGCCTGTAGAGTCTCGTAGAGTTCCGTAGGGTCCTGTAGGTTTCCATAAGCGCCCGTAGAGGTCTGAAGGGGCCCGTACTGTTCCGTAAGGATCCACAGGGCTCAGTAGAGATTCGTAGGTTCCCTAGAGGCCTGTAGAGTACCGCAGGAGCCAGTAGTGTTCTGTAGGGGCCCGTAAGGTTCCTTCCGTAGGGGCTGGCAGTGTTCCGTAGGGGCCTGTAGGTTTGTGTAAGTGCCCGCAGCAGTCTGTAGGAGTCTGTGAGATTCTGTAAGGTTCCAGAGGGTTCTGCAGGGTTCTGTAGGGGCCCGTAGAGTTCCGTAGTGGCTGGTAAAGTTCCGTAGGGCCCTGTGGGGTTCTGTATGGACCTGTAGCGTTCCGTAGGGGCCTGCAGGGTTCTGTAAGTGCCCGCAGGTGTCTGTAGGGTTCTGTAGGATTCCGTAGGCGCCTGCAGTGTTCTGTAGGAGCCCATAGGGTTTTCGTGAGGTTCCGTTGTGTTGCTCAGGGTCTTGTAGAGTGCTGTCGGGTCCTGGAGTATTCTGTAGGGTTCCAGAGGGGCTCGTAGGGTTCGGTCAAAATCCATAGGGTTCCCTAGGGTCCGTAGAGTCCCGTAGATTTCCGTAGGGGCCTCTAGGGTTGTGTAAGTGCCCGCAGGGGTTGGTAGGAGCTTGTAGGGTGCCATAAGTTTCCAGAGGGTTGTGTAGGGTTCCGTAGGGGCCTGTGGTGTTCCCTAGGGGCCTGTAGAGTCTCGTAGAGTTCCGTAGGGTCCTGTAGGTTTCCATAAGCGCCCGCAGAGGTCTGAAGGGGCCCGTACTGTTCCGTAAGGATCCACAGGGCTAGGTAGAGCTTCGTAGGTTCCCTAGAGGCCTGTAGAGTACCGCAGGAGCCAGTAGTGTTCTGTAGGGGCCCGTAAGGTTCCTTCCGTAGGGACTGGCAGTGTTCCGTAGGGGCCTGTAGGTTTGTGTAAGTGCCCGCAGCAGTCTGTAGGAATCCATGGGATTCTGTAAGGTTCTGGAGGGTTCTACAGGGTTCCGTAGGGGCCTGTAGAGTTCCATTGTGGCTAGTAAAGTTCCGTAGGGCCCTGTGGGGTTCTGTATGGACCTGTAGGGTTCCGTAGGGGCCTGCAGGGTTCTGTAAGTGCCCGCAGGTGTCTGTAGTATTATGAAGGGATCTGTAGTGTTCCGTAGTCACCTGCAGTGTTCTGTAGGAGCCCATAGGGTTTTAGTGAGGTTCCGTAGTGTTGCTAAGGGTCTTGTAGAGTGCTGTCGGGTCCTGGAGTATTCTGTAGGGTTCCAGAGGGGCTCGTAGGGTTCCGTCAAAATCCATAGGGTTCCCTAGGGTCCGTAGAGTCCCGTAGATTTCCGTAGGGGCCTCTAGGGTTGTGTAACTGCCCGCAGGGGTTGGTAGGAGCTTGTAGGGTGCCATAAGTTTCCAGAGGGTTGTGTAGGGTTCCGTAGGGGCCTGTGGTGTTCCCTAGGGGCCTGTAGAGTCTCGTAGAGTTCCGTAGGGTCCTGTAGGTTTCCATAAGCGCCCGTAGAGGTCTGAAGGGGCCCGTACTGTTCCGTAAGGATCCACAGGGCTCAGTAGAGATTCGTAGGTTCCCTAGAGGCCTGTAGAGTACCGCAGGAGCCAGTAGTGTTCTGTAGGGGCCCGTAAGGTTCCTTCCGTAGGGGCTGGCAGTGTTCCGTAGGGGCCTGTAGGTTTGTGTAAGTGCCCGCAGCAGTCTGTAGGAGTCTGTGAGATTCTGTAAGGTTCCAGAGGGTTCTGCAGGGTTCTGTAGGGGCCCGTAGAGTTCCGTAGTGGCTGGTAAAGTTCCGTAGGGCCCTGTGGGGTTCTGTATGGACCTGTAGCGTTCCGTAGGGGCCTGCAGGGTTCTGTAAGTGCCCGCAGGTGTCTGTAGGGTTCTGTAGGATTCCGTAGGCGCCTGCAGTGTTCTGTAGGAGCCCATAGGGTTTTCGTGAGGTTCCGTTGTGTTGCTCAGGGTCTTGTAGAGTGCTGTCGGGTCCTGGAGTATTCTGTAGGGTTCCAGAGGGGCTTGTAGGGTTCCGTCAAAATCCGTAGGCTTCCCTAGGGGCCCATAGAGTCCCGTAGATTTCCGTAGGGACCTGTAGGGTTGTGTAAGTGCCCGCAGGGGTTGGTAGGAGCTTGTAGGGTGCCATATGTTTCCGGAGGTTTCTGTAGGGTTCCGTAGGGGCCTGTGGTGTTCCCTAGGGGCCTGTAGAGTCTCGAAGAGTTCCGTAGGGTCCTGTAGGTTTCCGTAAGTGCCCGCAGAGGTCTGAAGGGGCCCATACTGTTCCGTAAGGATCCATAGGGCTCCGTAGAGCTTCGTAGGTTCCCTAGAGGCCTGTAGAGTACCGCAGGAGCCAGTAGTGTTCTGTAGGGGTCCGTAAGGTTCCTTCCATAGGGGCTGGCAGTGTTCCGTAGGGGCCTCTAGGGTTGAGTAAGTGCCCGCAGGAGTCTGTAGGAATCCGTGGGATTCTGTAAGGTTCTGGAGGGTTCTGCAGGGTTCCGTAGGGGCCCCTAGAGTTCCTTAGTGGCTGGTAAAGTTCCGTAGGGCCCTGTACCATTCCGTAACTGCCTGCAAGGATCTTTAGGCTTCCGTAGGGGCTGGGAGGGTTCCATAAAGTTCCGTGGTTTCCTGCAGAGTTCTGCAAGTGCCTGCAAGGGCCTGTAGGGGCCCACAGTGTTTCTGTCAGGTTCCGTAGAGTTCCGTAGGGGCCATAGGTTTCCGTAGCGGCTGGTAGTATTCCGTAGGGATCTGTAGTGTTCCGTAGGCACCTGCAGTGTTCTGTAGGAGCCCATAGGGTTTTAGTGAGGTTCCGTTGTGTCGCTAAGGGTCTTGTAGAGTGCTGTCGGGTCCTGGAGTATTCTGTAGGGTTCCAGAGGGGCTCGTAGGGTTCGGTCAAAATCCATAGGGTTCCCTAGGGTCCGTAGAGTCCCGTAGATTTCCGTAGGGGCCTCTAGGGTTGTGTAAGTGCCCGCAGGGGTTGGTAGGAGCTTGTAGGGTGCCATAAGTTTCCAGAGGGTTGTGTAGGGTTCCGTAGGGGCCTGTGGTGTTCCCTAGGGGCCTGTAGAGTCTCGTAGAGTTCCGTAGGGTCCTGTAGGTTTCCATAAGCGCCCGCAGAGGTCTGAAGGGGCCCGTACTGTTCCGTAAGGATCCACAGGGCTAGGTAGAGCTTCGTAGGTTCCCTAGAGGCCTGTAGAGTACCGCAGGAGCCAGTAGTGTTCTGTAGGGGCCCGTAAGGTTCCTTCCGTAGGGACTGGCAGTGTTCCGTAGGGGCCTGTAGGTTTGTGTAAGTGCCCGCAGCAGTCTGTAGGAATCCATGGGATTCTGTAAGGTTCTGGAGGGTTCTACAGGGTTCCGTAGGGGCCTGTAGAGTTCCATTGTGGCTAGTAAAGTTCCGTAGGGCCCTGTGGGGTTCTGTATGGACCTGTAGGGTTCCGTAGGGGCCTGCAGGGTTCTGTAAGTGCCCGCAGGTGTCTGTAGTATTATGAAGGGATCTGTAGTGTTCCGTAGTCACCTGCAGTGTTCTGTAGGAGCCCATAGGGTTTTAGTGAGGTTCCGTAGTGTTGCTAAGGGTCTTGTAGAGTGCTGTCGGGTCCTGTAGTATTCTGTAGGGTTCCAGAGGGGCTCGTAGGGTTCCGTCAAAATCCATAGGGTTCCCTAGGGTCCGTAGAGTCCCGTAGATTTCCGTAGGGGCCTCTAGGGTTGTGTAACTGCCCGCAGGGGTTGGTAGGAGCTTGTAGGGTGCCATAAGTTTCCAGAGGGTTGTGTAGGGTTCCGTAGGGGCCTGTGGTGTTCCCTAGGGGCCTGTAGAGTCTCGTAGAGTTCCGTAGGGTCCTGTAGGTTTCCATAAGCGCCCGTAGAGGTCTGAAGGGGCCCGTACTGTTCCGTAAGGATCCACAGGGCTCAGTAGAGATTCGTAGGTTCCCTAGAGGCCTGTAGAGTACCGCAGGAGCCAGTAGTGTTCTGTAGGGGCCCGTAAGGTTCCTTCCGTAGGGGCTGGCAGTGTTCCGTAGGGGCCTGTAGGTTTGTGTAAGTGCCCGCAGCAGTCTGTAGGAGTCTGTGAGATTCTGTAAGGTTCCAGAGGGTTCTGCAGGGTTCTGTAGGGGCCCGTAGAGTTCCGTAGTGGCTGGTAAAGTTCCGTAGGGCCCTGTGGGGTTCTGTATGGACCTGTAGCGTTCCGTAGGGGCCTGCAGGGTTCTGTAAGTGCCCGCAGGTGTCTGTAGGGTTCTGTAGGTTTCCGTAGGCGCCTGCAGTGTTCTGTAGGAGCCCATAGGGTTTTCGTGAGGTTCCGTTGTGTTGCTCAGGGTCTTGTAGAGTGCTGTCGGGTCCTGGAGTATTCTGTAGGGTTCCAGAGGGGCTCGTAGGGTTCGGTCAAAATCCATAGGGTTCCCTAGGGTCCGTAGAGTCCCGTAGATTTCCGTAGGGGCCTCTAGGGTTGTGTAAGTGCCCGCAGGGGTTGGTAGGAGCTTGTAGGGTGCCATAAGTTTCCAGAGGGTTGTGTAGGGTTCCGTAGGGGCCTGTGGTGTTCCCTAGGGGCCTGTAGAGTCTCGTAGAGTTCCGTAGGGTCCTGTAGGTTTCCATAAGCGCCCGCAGAGGTCTGAAGGGGCCCGTACTGTTCCGTAAGGATCCACAGGGCTAGGTAGAGCTTCGTAGGTTCCCTAGAGGCCTGTAGAGTACCGCAGGAGCCAGTAGTGTTCTGTAGGGGCCCGTAAGGTTCCTTCCGTAGGGACTGGCAGTGTTCCGTAGGGGCCTGTAGGTTTGTGTAAGTGCCCGCAGCAGTCTGTAGGAATCCATGGGATTCTGTAAGGTTCTGGAGGGTTCTACAGGGTTCCGTAGGGGCCTGTAGAGTTCCATTGTGGCTAGTAAAGTTCCGTAGGGCCCTGTGGGGTTCTGTATGGACCTGTAGGGTTCCGTAGGGGCCTGCAGGGTTCTGTAAGTGCCCGCAGGTGTCTGTAGTATTATGAAGGGATCTGTAGTGTTCCGTAGTCACCTGCAGTGTTCTGTAGGAGCCCATAGGGTTTTAGTGAGGTTCCGTAGTGTTGCTAAGGGTCTTGTAGAGTGCTGTCGGGTCCTGGAGTATTCTGTAGGGTTCCAGAGGGGCTCGTAGGGTTCCGTCAAAATCCATAGGGTTCCCTAGGGTCCGTAGAGTCCCGTAGATTTCCGTAGGGGCCTCTAGGGTTGTGTAACTGCCCGCAGGGGTTGGTAGGAGCTTGTAGGGTGCCATAAGTTTCCAGAGGGTTGTGTAGGGTTCCGTAGGGGCCTGTGGTGTTCCCTAGGGGCCTGTAGAGTCTCGTAGAGTTCCGTAGGGTCCTGTAGGTTTCCATAAGCGCCCGTAGAGGTCTGAAGGGGCCCGTACTGTTCCGTAAGGATCCACAGGGCTCAGTAGAGATTCGTAGGTTCCCTAGAGGCCTGTAGAGTACCGCAGGAGCCAGTAGTGTTCTGTAGGGGCCCGTAAGGTTCCTTCCGTAGGGGCTGGCAGTGTTCCGTAGGGGCCTGTAGGTTTGTGTAAGTGCCCGCAGCAGTCTGTAGGAGTCTGTGAGATTCTGTAAGGTTCCAGAGGGTTCTGCAGGGTTCTGTAGGGGCCCGTAGAGTTCCGTAGTGGCTGGTAAAGTTCCGTAGGGCCCTGTGGGGTTCTGTATGGACCTGTAGCGTTCCGTAGGGGCCTGCAGGGTTCTGTAAGTGCCCGCAGGTGTCTGTAGGGTTCTGTAGGATTCCGTAGGCGCCTGCAGTGTTCTGTAGGAGCCCATAGGGTTTTCGTGAGGTTCCGTTGTGTTGCTCAGGGTCTTGTAGAGTGCTGTCGGGTCCTGGAGTATTCTGTAGGGTTCCAGAGGGGCTCGTAGGGTTCGGTCAAAATCCATAGGGTTCCCTAGGGTCCGTAGAGTCCCGTAGATTTCCGTAGGGGCCTCTAGGGTTGTGTAAGTGCCCGCAGGGGTTGGTAGGAGCTTGTAGGGTGCCATAAGTTTCCAGAGGGTTGTGTAGGGTTCCGTAGGGGCCTGTGGTGTTCCCTAGGGGCCTGTAGAGTCTCGTAGAGTTCCGTAGGGTCCTGTAGGTTTCCATAAGCGCCCGCAGAGGTCTGAAGGGGCCCGTACTGTTCCGTAAGGATCCACAGGGCTAGGTAGAGCTTCGTAGGTTCCCTAGAGGCCTGTAGAGTACCGCAGGAGCCAGTAGTGTTCTGTAGGGGCCCGTAAGGTTCCTTCCGTAGGGACTGGCAGTGTTCCGTAGGGGCCTGTAGGTTTGTGTAAGTGCCCGCAGCAGTCTGTAGGAATCCATGGGATTCTGTAAGGTTCCGGAGGGTTCTGCAGGGTTCTGTAGGGGCCCGTAGAGTTCCGTAGTGGCTAGTAAAGTTCCGTAGGGCCCTGTGGGGTTCTGTATGGACCTGTAGCGTTCCGTAGGGGCCTGCAGGGTTCTGTAAGTGCCCGCAGGTGTCTGTAGGGTTCTGTAGGGGTCTGTAGGGTTCCGTAGGCACCTGCAATGTTCTGTAGGAGCCCATAGGGTTTTAGTGAGGTTCCGTTGTGTTGCTCAGGGTCTTGTAGAGTGCTGTCGGGTCCTGGAGTATTCTGTAGGGTTCCAGAGGGGCTGGTAGGGTTCCGTCAAAATCCGTAGGGTTCCCTAGGGGCCCATAGAGTCCCGTAGATTTCCGTAGGGACCTGTAGGGTTGTGTAAGTGCCCGCAGGGGTTGGTAGGAGCTTGTAGGGTTCCATAAGTTTCCAGAGGGTTGTGTAGGGTTCCGTAGGGACCTGTGGTGTTTCCTAGGGGCCTGTAGAGTCTCGTACGGTTCCGTAGGGGCCTGTGGTGTTCCCTAGGGGCCTGTAGAGTCTCGTAGAGTTCCGTAGGGTCCTGTAGGTTTCCATAAGCACCCGCAGAGGTCTGAAGGGGCCCGTACTGTTCCGTAAGGATCCACAGGGCTCAGTAGAGCTTCGTAGGTTCCCTAGAGGCCTGTAGAGTACCGCAGGAGCCAGTAGTGTTCTGTAGGGGCCCGTAAGGTTCCTTCCGTAGGGGCTGGCAGTGTTCCGTAGGGGCCTGTAGGTTTGTGTAAGTGCCCGCAGCAGTCTGTAGGAATTCGTGGGATTCTGTAATGTTCCGGAGGGTTCTGCAGGGTTCTGTAGGGGCCCGTAGAGTTCCGTAGTGGCTGGTAAAGTTCCGTAGGGCCCTGTGGGGTTCTGTATGGACCTGTAGCGTTCCGTAGGGGCCTGCAGGGTTCTGTAAGTGCCCGCAGGTGTCTGTAGGGTTCTGTAGGGGTCTGTAGGGTTCCGTAGGCACCTGCAATGTTCTGTAGGAGCCCATAGGGTTTTCGTGAGGTTCCGTTGTGTTGCTCAGGGTCTTGTAGAGTGCTGTCGGGTCCTGGAGTATTCTGTAGGGTTCCAGAGGGGCTCGTAGGGTTCTGTCAAAATCCGTAGGCTTCCCTAGGGGCCCGTGGAGTCCCATAGATTTCTTTAGGGGCCTGTAGGGTTGTGTAAGTGCCCGCAGGGGTTGGTAGGAGCTTGTAGGGTGCCATATGTTTCCGGAGGTTTCTGTAGGGTTCCGTAGGGGCCTGTGGTGTTCCTTAGGGGCCTGTAGAGTCTCGTAGAGTTCCGTAGGGTCCTGTAGGTTTCCGTAAGTGCCCGCAGAGGTCTGAAGGGGCCCGTACTGTTCCGTAAGGATCCATAGGGCTCCGTAGAGCTTCGTAGGTTCCCTAGAGGCCTGTAGAGTACCGCAGGAGCCAGTAGTGTTCTGTAGGGGTCCGTAAGGTTCCTTCCATAGGGGCTGGCAGTGTTCCGTAGGGGCCTCTAGGGTTGAGTAAGTGCCCGCAGGAGTCTCTAGGAATCCGTGGGATTCTGTAAGGTTCTGGAGGGTTCTGCAGGGTTCCGTAGGGGCCCCTAGAGTTCCTTAGTGGCTGGTAAAGTTCCGTAGGGCCCTGTACCATTCCGTAACTGCCTGCAAGGATCTTTAGGCTTCCGTAGGGGCTGGTAGGGTTCCATAAAGTTCCGTGGTTTCCTGCAGAGTTCTGCAAGTGCCTGCAAGGGCCTGTAGGGGCGCACAATGTTTCTGTCAGGTTCCGTAGAGTTCCGTAGGGGCCATAGGTTTCCGTAGCGGCTGGTAGTATTCCGTAGGGATCTGTAGTGTTCCGTAGGCACCTGCAGTGTTCTGTAGGAGCCCATAGGGTTTTAGTGAGGTTCCGTTGTGTCGCTAAGGGTCTTGTAGAGTGCTGTCGGGTCCTGGAGTATTCTGTAGGGTTCCAGAGGGGCTCGTAGGGTTCGGTCAAAATCCATAGGGTTCCCTAGGGTCCGTAGAGTCCCGTAGATTTCCGTAGGGGCCTGTAGGGTTGTGTAAGTGCCCGCAGGGGTTGGTAGGAGCTTGTAGGGTTCCATAAGTTTCCAGAGGGTTGTGTAGGGTTCCGTAGGGGCCTGTGGTGTTCCCTAGGGGCCTGTAGAGTCTCGTACAGTTCTGTAGGGTCCTGTAGGTTTCCATAAGCGCCCGCAGAGGTCTGAAGGGGCCCGTACTGTTCCGTAAGGATCCACAGGGCTCAGTAGAGCTTCGTAGGTTCCCTAGAGGCCTGTAGAGTACCGCAGGAGCCAGTAGTGTTCTGTAGGGGCCCGTAAGGTTCCTTCCGTAGGGGCTGGCAGTGTTCCGTAGGGGCCTGTAGGTTTGTGTAAGTGCCCGCAGCAGTCTGTAGGAGTCTGTGAGATTCTGTAAGGTTCCGGAGGGTTGTGCAGGGTTCTGTAGGGGCCCGTAGAGTTCCGTAGTGGCTGGTAAAGTTCCGTAGGGCCCTGTGGGGTTCTGTATGGACCTGTAGCGTTCCGTAGGGGCCTGCAGGGTTCTGTAAGTGCCCGCAGGTGTCTGTAGGGTTCTGTAGGATTCCGTAGGCGCCTGCAGTGTTCTGTAGGAGCCCATAGGGTTTTCGTGAGGTTCCGTTGTGTTGCTCAGGGTCTTGTAGAGTGCTGTCGGGTCCTGGAGTATTCTGTAGGGTTCCAGAGGGGCTGGTAGGGTTCCGTCAAAATCCGTAGGGTTCCCTAGGGGCCCATAGAGTCCCGTAGATTTCCGTAGGGACCTGTAGGGTTGTGTAAGTGCTCGCAGGGGTTGGTAGGAGCTTGTAGGGTTCCATAAGTTTCCAGAGGGTTGTGTAGGGTTCCGTAGGGGCCTGTGGTGTTCCCTAGGGGCCTGTAGAGTCTCGTACGGTTCCGTAGGGGCCTGTGGTGTTCCCTAGGGGCCTGTAGAGTCTCGTACAGTTCCGTAGGGTCCTGTAGGTTTCCATAAGCGCCCGCAGAGGTCTGAAGGGGCCCGTACTGTTCCGTAAGGATCCACAGGGCTCAGTAGAGCTTCGTAGGTTCCCTAGAGGCCTGTAGAGTACCGCAGGAGCCAGTAGTGTTCTGTAGGGGTCCGTAAGGTTCCTTCCGTAGGGGCTGGCAGTGTTCCGTAGGGGCCTGTAGGTTTGTGTAAGTGCCCGCAGCAGTCTGTAGGAATCCGTGGGATTCTGTAAGGTTCTGGAGGGTTCTGCAGGGTTCCGTAGGGGCCCCTAGAGTTCCTTAGTGGCTGGTAAAGTTCCGTAGGGCCCTGTACCATTCCGTAACTGCCTGCAAGGATCTTTAGGCTTCCGTAGGGGCTGGTAGGGTTCCATAAAGTTCCGTGGTTTCCTGCAGAGTTCTGCAAGTGCCTGCAAGGGCCTGTAGGGGCGCACAATGTTTCTGTCAGGTTCCGTAGAGTTCCGTAGGGGCCATAGGTTTCCGTAGCGGCTGGTAGTATTCCGTAGGGATCTGTAGTGTTCCGTAGGCACCTGCAGTGTTCTGTAGGAGCCCATAGGGTTTTAGTGAGGTTCCGTTGTGTCGCTAAGGGTCTTGTAGAGTGCTGTCGGGTCCTGGAGTATTCTGTAGGGTTCCAGAGGGGCTCGTAGGGTTCGGTCAAAATCCATAGGGTTCCCTAGGGTCCGTAGAGTCCCGTAGATTTCCGTAGGGGCCTGTAGGGTTGTGTAAGTGCCCGCAGGGGTTGGTAGGAGCTTGTAGGGTTCCATAAGTTTCCAGAGGGTTGTGTAGGGTTCCGTAGGGGCCTGTGGTGTTCCCTAGGGGCCTGTAGAGTCTCGTACAGTTCTGTAGGGTCCTGTAGGTTTCCATAAGCGCCCGCAGAGGTCTGAAGGGGCCCGTACTGTTCCGTAAGGATCCACAGGGCTCAGTAGAGCTTCGTAGGTTCCCTAGAGGCCTGTAGAGTACCGCAGGAGCCAGTAGTGTTCTGTAGGGGCCCGTAAGGTTCCTTCCGTAGGGGCTGGCAGTGTTCCGTAGGGGCCTGTAGGTTTGTGTAAGTGCCCGCAGCAGTCTGTAGGAGTCTGTGAGATTCTGTAAGGTTCCGGAGGGTTGTGCAGGGTTCTGTAGGGGCCCGTAGAGTTCCGTAGTGGCTGGTAAAGTTCCGTAGGGCCCTGTGGGGTTCTGTATGGACCTGTAGCGTTCCGTAGGGGCCTGCAGGGTTCTGTAAGTGCCCGCAGGTGTCTGTAGGGTTCTGTAGGATTCCGTAGGCGCCTGCAGTGTTCTGTAGGAGCCCATAGGGTTTTCGTGAGGTTCCGTTGTGTTGCTCAGGGTCTTGTAGAGTGCTGTCGGGTCCTGGAGTATTCTGTAGGGTTCCAGAGGGGCTGGTAGGGTTCCGTCAAAATCCGTAGGGTTCCCTAGGGGCCCATAGAGTCCCGTAGATTTCCGTAGGGACCTGTAGGGTTGTGTAAGTGCCCGCAGGGGTTGGTAGGAGCTTGTAGGGTTCCATAAGTTTCCAGAGGGTTGTGTAGGGTTCCGTAGGGGCCTGTGGTGTTCCCTAGGGGCCTGTAGAGTCTCGTACGGTTCCGTAGGGGCCTGTGGTGTTCCCTAGGGGCCTGTAGAGTCTCGTACAGTTCCGTAGGGTCCTGTAGGTTTCCATAAGCGCCCGCAGAGGTCTGAAGGGGCCCGTACTGTTCCGTAAGGATCCACAGGGCTCAGTAGAGCTTCGTAGGTTCCCTAGAGGCCTGTAGAGTACCGCAGGAGCCAGTAGTGTTCTGTAGGGGTCCGTAAGGTTCCTTCCGTAGGGGCTGGCAGTGTTCCGTAGGGGCCTGTAGGTTTGTGTAAGTGCCCGCAGCAGTCTGTAGGAATTCGTGGGATTCTGTAAGGTTCCGGAGGGTTCTGCAGGTTTTTGTAGGGGCCCGTAGAGTTCCGTAGTGGCTGGTAAAGTTCCGTAGGGCCCTGTGGGGTTCTGTATGGACCTGTAGCGTTCCGTAGGGGCCTGCAGGGTTCTGTAAGTGCCCGCAGGTGTCTGTAGGGTTCTGTAGGGGTCTGTAGGGTTCCGTAGGCACCTGCAATGTTCTGTAGGAGCCCATAGGGTTTTAGTGAGGTTCCGTTGTGTTGCTAAGGGTCTTGTAGAGTGCTGTCGGGTCCTGGAGTATTCTGTAGGGTTCCAGAGGGGCTCGTAGGGTTCCGTCAAAATCCGTAGGCTTCCCTAGGGGCCCGTGGAGTCCCATAGATTTCTTTAGGGGCCTGTAGGGTTGTGTAAGTGCCCGCAGGGGTTGGTAGGAGCTTGTAGGGTGCCATATGTTTCCGGAGGTTTCTGTAGGGTTCCGTAGAGGCCTGTGGTGTTCCTTAGGGGCCTGTAGAGTCTCGTAGAGTTCCGTAGGGTCCTGTAGGTTTCCGTAAGTGCCCGCAGAGGTCTGAAGGGGCCCGTACTGTTCCGTAAGGATCCATAGGGCTCCGTAGAGCTTCGTAGGTTCCCTAGAGGCCTGTAGAGTACCGCAGGAGCCAGTAGTGTTCTGTAGGGGTCCGTAAGGTTCCTTCCGTAGGGGCTGGCAGTGTTCCGTAGGGGCCTCTAGGGTTGAGTAAGTGCCCGCAGGAGTCTCTAGGAATCCGTGGGATTCTGTAAGGTTCTGGAGGGTTCTGCAGGGTTCCGTAGGGGCCCCTAGAGTTCCTTAGTGGCTGGTAAAGTTCCGTAGGGCCCTGTACCATTCCGTAACTGCCTGCAAGGATCTTTAGGCTTCCGTAGGGGCTGGTAGGGTTCCATAAAGTTCCGTGGTTTCCTGCAGAGTTCTGCAAGTGCCTGCAAGGGCCTGTAGGGGCCCACAGTGTTTCTGTCAGGTTCCGTAGAGTTCCGTAGGGGCCATAGGTTTCCGTAGCGGCTGGTAGTATTCCGTAGGGATCTGTAGTGTTCCGTAGGCACCTGCAGTGTTCTGTAGGAGCCCATAGGGTTTTAGTGAGGTTCTGTTGTGTCGCTAAGGGTCTTGTAGAGTGCTGTCGGGTCCTGGAGTATTCTGTAGGGTTCCAGAGGGGCTCGTAGGGTTCGGTCAAAATCCATAGGGTTCCCTAGGGTCCGTAGAGTCCCGTAGATTTCCGTAGGGGCCTGTAGGGTTGTGCAAGTGCCCGCAGGGGTTGGTAGGAGCTTGTAGGGTGCCATAAGTTTCCAGAGGGTTGTGTAGGGTTCCGTAGGGGCCTGTGGTGTTCCCTAGGGGCCTGTAGAGTCTCGTACAGTTCTGTAGGGTCCTGTAGGTTTCCATAAGCGCCCGCAGAGGTCTGAAGGGGCCCGTACTGTTCCCTAAGGATCCACAGGGCTCAGTAGAGCTTCGTAGGTTCCCTAGAGGCCTGTAGAGTACCGCAGGAGCCAGTAGTGTTCTGTAGGGGCCCGTAAGGTTCCTTCCGTAGGGGCTGGCAGTGTTCCGTAGGGGCCTGTAGGTTTGTGTAAGTGCCCGCAGCAGTCTGTAGGAGTCTGTGAGATTCTGTAAGGTTCCGGAGGGTTGTGCAGGGTTCTGTAGGGGCCCGTAGAGTTCCGTAGTGGCTGGTAAAGTTCCGTAGGGCCCTGTGGGGTTCTGTATGGACCTGTAGCGTTCCGTAGGGGCCTGCAGGGTTCTGTAAGTGCCCGCAGGTGTCTGTAGGGTTCTGTAGGTTTCCGTAGGCGCCTGCAGTGTTCTGTAGGAGCCCATAAGGTTTTCGTGAGGTTCCGTTGTGTTGCTCAGGGTCTTGTAGAGTGCTGTCGGGTCCTGGAGTATTCTGTAGGGTTCCAGAGGGGCTGGTAGGGTTCCGTCAAAATCCGTAGGGTTCCCTAGGGGCCCGTAGAGTCCCGTAGATTTCCGTAGGGACCTGTAGGGTTGTGTAAGTGCCCGCAGGGGTTGGTAGGAGCTTGTAGGGTTCCATAAGTTTCCAGAGGGTTGTGTAGGGTTCCGTAGGGACCTGTGGTGTTCCCTAGGGGCCTGTAGAGTCTCGTACGGTTCCGTAGGGGCCTGTGGTGTTCCCTAGGGGCCTGTAGAGTCTCGTAGAGTTCCGTAGGGTCCTGTAGGTTTCCATAAGCGCCCGCAGAGGTCTGAAGGGGCCCGTACTGTTCCGTAAGGATCCACAGGGCTCAGTAGAGCTTCGTAGGTTCCCTAGAGGCCTGTAGAGTACCGCAGGAGCCAGTAGTGTTCTGTAGGGGTCCGTAAGGTTCCTTCCGTAGGGGCTGGCAGTGTTCCGTAGGGGCCTGTAGGTTTGTGTAAGTGCCCGCAGCAGTCTGTAGGAATTCGTGGGATTCTGTAAGGTTCCGGAGGGTTCTGCAGGGTTTTGTAGGGGCCCGTAGAGTTCCGTAGTGGCTGGTAAAGTTCCGTAGGGCCCTGTGGGGTTCTGTATGGACCTGTAGCGTTCCGTAGGGGCCTGCAGGGTTCTGTAAGTGCCCGCAGGTGTCTGTAGGGTTCTGTAGGGGTCTGTAGGGTTCCGTAGGCACCTGCAATGTTCTGTAGGAGCCCATAGGGTTTTAGTGAGGTTCCGTTGTGTTGCTAAGGGTCTTGTAGAGTGCTGTCGGGTCCTGGAGTATTCTGTAGGGTTCCAGAGGGGCTCGTAGGGTTCCGTCAAAATCCGTAGGCTTCCCTAGGGGCCCGTGGAGTCCCATAGATTTCTTTAGGGGCCTGTAGGGTTGTGTAAGTGCCCGCAGGGGTTGGTAGGAGCTTGTAGGGTGCCATATGTTTCCGGAGGTTTCTGTAGGGTTCCGTAGAGGCCTGTGGTGTTCCTTAGGGGCCTGTAGAGTCTCGTAGAGTTCCGTAGGGTCCTGTAGGTTTCCGTAAGTGCCCGCAGAGGTCTGAAGGGGCCCGTACTGTTCCGTAAGGATCCATAGGGCTCCGTAGAGCTTCGTAGGTTCCCTAGAGGCCTGTAGAGTACTGCAGGAGCCAGTAGTGTTCTGTAGGGGTCCGTAAGGTTCCTTCCGTAGGGGCTGGCAGTGTTCCGTAGGGTCCTCTAGGGTTGAGTAAGTGCCCGCAGGAGTCTCTAGGAATCCGTGGGATTCTGTAAGGTTCTGGAGGGTTCTGCAGGGTTCCGTAGGGGCCCCTAGAGTTCCTTAGTGGCTGGTAAAGTTCCGTAGGGCCCTGTACCATTCCGTAACTGCCTGCAAGGATCTTTAGGCTTCCGTAGGGGCTGGTAGGGTTCCATAAAGTTCCGTGGTTTCCTGCAGAGTTCTGCAAGTGCCTGCAAGGGCCTGTAGGGGCCCACAGTGTTTCTGTCAGGTTCCGTAGAGTTCCGTAGGGGCCATAGGTTTCCGTAGCGGCTGGTAGTATTCCGTAGGGATCTGTAGTGTTCCGTAGGCACCTGCAGTGTTCTGTAGGAGCCCATAGGGTTTTAGTGAGGTTCCGTTGTGTCGCTAAGGGTCTTGTAGAGTGCTGTCGGGTCCTGGAGTATTCTGTAGGGTTCCAGAGGGGCTCGTAGGGTTCGGTCAAAATCCATAGGGTTCCCTAGGGTCCGTAGAGTCCCGTAGATTTCCGTAGGGGCCTCTAGGGTTGTGTAAGTGCCCGCAGGGGTTGGTAGGAGCTTGTAGGGTTCCATAAGTTTCCAGAGGGTTGTGTAGGGTTCCGTAGGGGCCTGTGGTGTTCCCTAGGGGCCTGTAGAGTCTCGTAGAGTTCTGTAGGGTCCTGTAGGTTTCCATAAGCGCCCGCAGAGGTCTGAAGGGGCCCGTACTGTTCCGTAAGGATCCACAGGGCTCAGTAGAGCTTCGTAGGTTCCCTAGAGGCCTGTAGAGTACCGCAGGAGCCAGTAGTGTTCTGTAGGGGCCCGTAAGGTTCCTTCCGTAGGGGCTGGCAGTGTTCCGTAGGGGCCTGTAGGTTTGTGTAAGTGCCCGCAGCAGTCTGTAGGAGTCTGTGAGATTCTGTAAGGTTCCGGAGGGTTGTGCAGGGTTCTGTAGGGGTCCGTAGAGTTCCGTAGTGGCTGGTAAAGTTCCGTAGGGCCCTGTGGGGTTCTGTATGGACCTGTAGCGTTCCGTAGGGGCCTGCAGGGTTCTGTAAGTGCCCGCAGGTGTCTGTAGGGTTCTGTAGGATTCCGTAGGCGCCTGCAGTGTTCTGTAGGAGCCCATAGGGTTTTCGTGAGGTTCCGTTGTGTTGCTCAGGGTCTTGTAGAGTGCTGTCGGGTCCTGGAGTATTCTGTAGGGTTCCAGAGGGGCTGGTAGGGTTCCGTCAAAATCCGTAGGGTTCCCTAGGGGCCCATAGAGTCCCGTAGATTTCCGTAGGGACCTGTAGGGTTGTGTAAGTGCCCGCAGGGGTTGGTAGGAGCTTGTAGGGTTCCATAAGTTTCCAGAGGGTTGTGTAGGGTTCCGTAGGGGCCTGTGGTGTTCCCTAGGGGCCTGTAGAGTCTCGTACGGTTCCGTAGGGGCCTGTGGTGTTCCCTAGGGGCCTGTAGAGTCTCGTACAGTTCCCTAGGGTCCTGTAGGTTTCCATAAGCGCCCGCAGAGGTCTGAAGGGGCCCGTACTGTTCCGTAAGGATCCACAGGGCTCAGTAGAGCTTCGTAGGTTCCCTAGAGGCCTGTAGAGTACCGCAGGAGCCAGTAGTGTTCTGTAGGGGTCCGTAAGGTTCCTTCCGTAGGGGCTGGCAGTGTTCCGTAGGGGCCTGTAGGTTTGTGTAAGTGCCCGCAGCAGTCTGTAGGAATTCGTGGGATTCTGTAAGGTTCCGGAGGGTTCTGCAGGTTTTTGTAGGGGCCCGTAGAGTTCCGTAGTGGCTGGTAAAGTTCCGTAGGGCCCTGTGGGGTTCTGTATGGACCTGTAGCGTTCCGTAGGGGCCTGCAGGGTTCTGTAAGTGCCCGCAGGTGTCTGTAGGGTTCTGTAGGGGTCTGTAGGGTTCCGTAGGCACCTGCAATGTTCTGTAGGAGCCCATAGGGTTTTAGTGAGGTTCCGTTGTGTTGCTAAGGGTCTTGTAGAGTGCTGTCGGGTCCTGGAGTATTCTGTAGGGTTCCAGAGGGGCTCGTAGGGTTCCGTCAAAATCCGTAGGCTTCCCTAGGGGCCCGTGGAGTCCCATAGATTTCTTTAGGGGCCTGTAGGGTTGTGTAAGTGCCCGCAGGGGTTGGTAGGAGCTTGTAGGGTGCCATATGTTTCCGGAGGTTTCTGTAGGGTTCCGTAGAGGCCTGTGGTGTTCCTTAGGGGCCTGTAGAGTCTCGTAGAGTTCCGTAGGGTCCTGTAGGTTTCCGTAAGTGCCCGCAGAGGTCTGAAGGGGCCCGTACTGTTCCGTAAGGATCCATAGGGCTCCGTAGAGCTTCGTAGGTTCCCTAGAGGCCTGTAGAGTACCGCAGGAGCCAGTAGTGTTCTGTAGGGGTCCGTAAGGTTCCTTCCGTAGGGGCTGGCAGTGTTCCGTAGGGGCCTCTAGGGTTGAGTAAGTGCCCGCAGGAGTCTGTAGGAATCCGTGGGATTCTGTAAGGTTCTGGAGGGTTCTGCAGGGTTCCGTAGGGGCCCCTAGAGTTCCTTAGTGGCTGGTAAAGTTCCGTAGGGCCCTGTACCATTCCGTAACTGCCTGCAAGGATCTTTAGGCTTCCGTAGGGGCTGGTAGGGTTCCATAAAGTTCCGTTACACAACCCTCTGGAAACTTAATGCCTGCAAGGGCCTGTAGGGGCCCACAGTGTTTCTGTCAGGTTCCGTAGAGTTCCGTAGGGGCCATAGGTTTCCGTAGCGGCTGGTAGTATTCCGTAGGGATCTGTAGTGTTCCGTAGGCACCTGCAGTGTTCTGTAGGAGCCCATAGGGTTTTAGTGAGGTTCCGTTGTGTCGCTAAGGGTCTTGTAGAGTGCTGTCGGGTCCTGGAGTATTCTGTAGGGTTCCAGAGGGGCTCGTAGGGTTCGGTCAAAATCCATAGGGTTCCCTAGGGTCCGTAGAGTCCCGTAGATTTCCGTAGGGGCCTCTAGGGTTGTGCAAGTGCCCGCAGGGGTTGGTAGGAGCTTGTAGGGTGCCATAAGTTTCCAGAGGGTTGTGTAGGGTTCCGTAGGGGCCTGTGGTGTTCCCTAGGGGCCTGTAGAGTCTCGTAGAGTTCTGTAGGGTCCTGTAGGTTTCCATAAGTGCCCGCAGAGGTCTGAAGGGGCCCGTACTGTTCCGTAAGGATCCACAGGGCTCAGTAGAGCTTCGTAGGTTCCCTAGAGGCCTGTAGAGTACCGCAGGAGCCAGTAGTGTTCTGTAGGGGCCCGTAAGGTTCCTTCCGTAGGGGCTGGCAGTGTTCCGTAGGGGCCTGTAGGTTTGTGTAAGTGCCCGCAGCAGTCTGTAGGAGTCTGTGAGATTCTGTAAGGTTCCGGAGGGTTGTGCAGGGTTCTGTAGGGGCCCGTAGAGTTCCGTAGTGGCTGGTAAAGTTCCGTAGGGCCCTGTGGGGTTCTGTATGGACCTGTAGCGTTCCGTAGGGGCCTGCAGGGTTCTGTAAGTGCCCGCAGGTGTCTGTAGGGTTCTGTAGGTTTCCGTAGGCGCCTGCAGTGTTCTGTAGGAGCCCATAAGGTTTTCGTGAGGTTCCGTTGTGTTGCTCAGGGTCTTGTAGAGTGCTGTCGGGTCCTGGAGTATTCTGTAGGGTTCCAGAGGGGCTGGTAGGGTTCCGTCAAAATCCGTAGGGTTCCCTAGGGGCCCATAGAGTCCCGTAGATTTCCGTAGGGACCTGTAGGGTTGTGTAAGTGCCCGCAGGGGTTGGTAGGAGCTTGTAGGGTTCCATAAGTTTCCAGAGGGTTGTGTAGGGTTCCGTAGGGACCTGTGGTGTTCCCTAGGGGCCTGTAGAGTCTCGTACGGTTCCGTAGGGGCCTGTGGTGTTCCCTAGGGGCCTGTAGAGTCTCGTAGAGTTCCGTAGGGTCCTGTAGGTTTCCATAAGCGCCCGCAGAGGTCTGAAGGGGCCCGTACTGTTCCGTAAGGATCCACAGGGCTCAGTAGAGCTTCGTAGGTTCCCTAGAGGCCTGTAGAGTACCGCAGGAGCCAGTAGTGTTCTGTAGGGGCCCGTAAGGTTCCTTCCGTAGGGGCTGGCAGTGTTCCGTAGGGGCCTGTAGGTTTGTGTAAGTGCCCGCAGCAGTCTGTAGGAGTCTGTGAGATTCTGTAAGGTTCCGGAGGGTTGTGCAGGGTTCTGTAGGGGCCCGTAGAGTTCCGTAGTGGCTGGTAAAGTTCCGTAGGGCCCTGTGGGGTTCTGTATGGACCTGTAGCGTTCCGTAGGGGCCTGCAGGGTTCTGTAAGTGCCCGCAGGTGTCTGTAGGGTTCTGTAGGTTTCCGTAGGCACCTGCAATGTTCTGTAGGAGCCCATAGGGTTTTAGTGAGGTTCCGTTGTGTTGCTAAGGGTCTTGTAGAGTGCTGTTGGGTCCTGGAGTATTCTGTAGGGTTCCAGAGGGGCTCGTAGGGTTCCGTCAAAATCCGTAGGCTTCCCTAGGGGCCCGTGGAGTCCCATAGATTTCTTTAGGGGCCTGTAGGGTTGTGTAAGTGCCCGCAGGGGTTGGTAGGAGCTTGTAGGGTGCCATATGTTTCCGGAGGTTTCTGTAGGGTTCCGTAGAGGCCTGTGGTGTTCCTTAGGGGCCTGTAGAGTCTCGTAGAGTTCCGTAGGGTCCTGTAGGTTTCCGTAAGTGCCCGCAGAGGTCTGAAGGGGCCCGTACTGTTCCGTAAGGATCCATAGGGCTCCGTAGAGCTTCGTAGGTTCCCTAGAGGCCTGTAGAGTACTGCAGGAGCCAGTAGTGTTCTGTAGGGGTCCGTAAGGTTCCTTCCGTAGGGGCTGGCAGTGTTCCGTAGGGTCCTCTAGGGTTGAGTAAGTGCCCGCAGGAGTCTCTAGGAATCCGTGGGATTCTGTAAGGTTCTGGAGGGTTCTGCAGGGTTCCGTAGGGGCCCCTAGAGTTCCTTAGTGGCTGGTAAAGTTCCGTAGGGCCCTGTACCATTCCGTAACTGCCTGCAAGGATCTTTAGGCTTCCGTAGGGGCTGGTAGGGTTCCATAAAGTTCCGTGGTTTCCTGCAGAGTTCTGCAAGTGCCTGCAAGGGCCTGTAGGGGCCCACAGTGTTTCTGTCAGGTTCCGTAGAGTTCCGTAGGGGCCATAGGTTTCCGTAGCGGCTGGTAGTATTCCGTAGGGATCTGTAGTGTTCCGTAGGCACCTGCAGTGTTCTGTAGGAGCCCATAGGGTTTTAGTGAGGTTCCGTTGTGTCGCTAAGGGTCTTGTAGAGTGCTGTCGGGTCCTGGAGTATTCTGTAGGGTTCCAGAGGGGCTCGTAGGGTTCCGTCAAAATCCATAGGGTTCCCTAGGGTCCGTAGAGTCCCGTAGATTTCCGTAGGGGCCTCTAGGGTTGTGTAAGTGCCCGCAGGGGTTGGTAGGAGCTTGTAGGGTGCCATAAGTTTCCAGAGGGTTGTGTAGGGTTCCGTAGGGGCCTGTGGTGTTCCCTAGGGGCCTGTAGAGTCTCGTAGAGTTCTGTAGGGTCCTGTAGGTTTCCATAAGCGCCCGCAGAGGTCTGAAGGGGCCCGTACTGTTCCGTAAGGATCCACAGGGCTCAGTAGAGCTTCGTAGGTTCCCTAGAGGCCTGTAGAGTACCGCAGGAGCCAGTAGTGTTCTGTAGGGGCCCATAAGGTTCCTTCCGTAGGGGCTGGCAGTGTTCCGTAGGGGCCTGTAGGTTTGTGTAAGTGCCCGCAGCAGTCTGTAGGAGTCTGTGAGATTCTGTAAGGTTCCGGAGGGTTGTGCAGGGTTCTGTAGGGGCCCGTAGAGTTCCGTAGTGGCTGGTAAAGTTCCGTAGGGCCCTGTGGGGTTCTGTATGGACCTGTAGCGTTCCGTAGGGGCCTGCAGGGTTCTGTAAGTGCCCGCAGGTGTCTGTAGGGTTCTGTAGGATTCCGTAGGCGCCTGCAGTGTTCTGTAGGAGCCCATAGGGTTTTCGTGAGGTTCCGTTGTGTTGCTCAGGGTCTTGTAGAGTGCTGTCGGGTCCTGGAGTATTCTGTAGGGTTCCAGAGGGGCTGGTAGGGTTCCGTCAAAATCCGTAGGGTTCCCTAGGGGCCCATAGAGTCCCGTAGATTTCCGTAGGGACCTGTAGGGTTGTGTAAGTGCCCGCAGGGGTTGGTAGGAGCTTGTAGGGTGCCATAAGTTTCCAGAGGGTTGTGTAGGGTTCCGTAGGGACCTGTGGTGTTCCCTAGGGGCCTGTAGAGTCTCGTACGGTTCCGTAGGGGCCTGTGGTGTTCCCTAGGGGCCTGTAGAGTCTCGTAGAGTTCCGTAGGGTCCTGTAGGTTTCCATAAGCGCCCGCAGAGGTCTGAAGGGGCCCGTACTGTTCCGTAAGGATCCACAGGGCTCAGTAGAGCTTCGTAGGTTCCCTAGAGGCCTGTAGAGTACCGCAGGAGCCAGTAGTGTTCTGTAGGGGTCCGTAAGGTTCCTTCCGTAGGGGCTGGCAGTGTTCCGTAGGGGCCTGTAGGTTTGTGTAAGTGCCCGCAGCAGTCTGTAGGAGTCTGTGAGATTCTGTAAGGTTCCGGAGGGTTCTGCAGGGTTCTGTAGGGGCCCGTAGAGTTCCGTAGTGGCTGGTAAAGTTCCGTAGGGCCCTGTGGGGTTCTGTATGGACCTGTAGCGTTCCGTAGGGGCCTGCAGGGTTCTGTAAGTGCCCGCAGGTGTCTGTAGGGTTCTGTAGGGCTCTGTAGGGTTCCGTAGGCACCTGCAATGTTCTGTAGGAGCCCATAGGGTTTTAGTGAGGTTCCGTTGTGTTGCTAAGGGTCTTGTAGAGTGCTGTCGGGTCCTGGAGTATTCTGTAGGGTTCCAGAGGGGCTCGTAGGGTTCCGTCAAAATCCGTAGGCTTCCCTAGGGGCCCGTGGAGTCCCATAGATTTCTTTAGGGGCCTGTAGGGTTGTGTAAGTGCCCGCAGGGGTTGGTAGGAGCTTGTAGGGTGCCATATGTTTCCGGAGGTTTCTGTAGGGTTCCGTAGAGGCCTGTGGTGTTCCTTAGGGGCCTGTAGAGTCTCGTAGAGTTCCGTAGGGTCCTGTAGGTTTCCGTAAGTGCCCGCAGAGGTCTGAAGGGGCCCGTACTGTTCCGTAAGGATCCATAGGGCTCCGTAGAGCTTCGTAGGTTCCCTAGAGGCCTGTAGAGTACCGCAGGAGCCAGTAGTGTTCTGTAGGGGTCCGTAAGATTCCTTCCGTAGGGGCTGGCAGTGTTCCGTAGGGGCCTCTAGGGTTGAGTAAGTGCCCGCAGGAGTCTCTAGGAATCCGTGGGATTCTGTAAGGTTCTGGAGGGTTCTGCAGGGTTCCGTAGGGGCCCCTAGAGTTCCTTAGTGGCTGGTAAAGTTCCGTAGGGCCCTGTACCATTCCGTAACTGCCTGCAAGGATCTTTAGGCTTCCGTAGGGGCTGGTAGGGTTCCATAAAGTTCCGTGGTTTCCTGCAGAGTTCTGCAAGTGCCTGCAAGGGCCTGTAGGGGCCCACAGTGTTTCTGTCAGGTTCCGTAGAGTTCCGTAGGGGCCATAGGTTTCCGTAGCGGCTGGTAGTATTCCGTAGGGATCTGTAGTGTTCCGTAGGCACCTGCAGTGTTCTGTAGGAGCCCATAGGGTTTTAGTGAGGTTCCGTTGTGTCGCTAAGGGTCTTGTAGAGTGCTGTCGGGTCCTGGAGTATTCTGTAGGGTTCCAGAGGGGCTCGTAGGGTTCGGTCAAAATCCATAGGGTTCCCTAGGGTCCGTAGAGTCCCGTAGATTTCCGTAGGGGCCTCTAGGGTTGTGTAAGTGCCCGCAGGGGTTGGTAGGAGCTTGTAGGGTGCCATAAGTTTCCAGAGGGTTGTGTAGGGTTCCGTAGGGGCCTGTGGTGTTCCCTAGGGGCCTGTAGAGTCTCGTAGAGTTCTGTAGGGTCCTGTAGGTTTCCATAAGGGCCCGCAGAGGTCTGAAGGGGCCCGTACTGTTCCGTAAGGATCCACAGGGCTCAGTAGAGCTTCGTAGGTTCCCTAGAGGCCTGTAGAGTACCGCAGGAGCCAGTAGTGTTCTGTAGGGGCCCGTAAGGTTCCTTCCGTAGGGGCTGGCAGTGTTCCGTATGGGCCTGTAGGTTTGTGTAAGTGCCCGCAGCAGTCTGTAGGAGTCTGTGAGATTCTGTAAGGTTCCGGAGGGTTCTGCAGGGTTCTGTAGGGGCCCGTAGAGTTCCGTAGTGGCTGGTAAAGTTCCGTAGGGCCCTGTGGGGTTCTGTATGGACCTGTAGCGTTCCGTAGGGGCCTGCAGGGTTCTGTAAGTGCCCGCAGGTGTCTGTAGGGTTCTGTAGGGCTCTGTAGGGTTCCGTAGGCACCTGCAATGTTCTGTAGGAGCCCATAGGGTTTTAGTGAGGTTCCGTTGTGTTGCTAAGGGTCTTGTAGAGTGCTGTCGGGTCCTGGAGTATTCTGTAGGGTTCCAGAGGGGCTCGTAGGGTTCCGTCAAAATCCGTAGGCTTCCCTAGGGGCCCGTGGAGTCCCATAGATTTCTTTAGGGGCCTGTAGGGTTGTGTAAGTGCCCGCAGGGGTTGGTAGGAGCTTGTAGGGTGCCATATGTTTCCGGAGGTTTCTGTAGGGTTCCGTAGAGGCCTGTGGTGTTCCTTAGGGGCCTGTAGAGTCTCGTAGAGTTCCGTAGGGTCCTGTAGGTTTCCGTAAGTGCCCGCAGAGGTCTGAAGGGGCCCGTACTGTTCCGTAAGGATCCATAGGGCTCCGTAGAGCTTCGTAGGTTCCCTAGAGGCCTGTAGAGTACCGCAGGAGCCAGTAGTGTTCTGTAGGGGTCCGTAAGATTCCTTCCGTAGGGGCTGGCAGTGTTCCGTAGGGGCCTCTAGGGTTGAGTAAGTGCCCGCAGGAGTCTCTAGGAATCCGTGGGATTCTGTAAGGTTCTGGAGGGTTCTGCAGGGTTCCGTAGGGGCCCCTAGAGTTCCTTAGTGGCTGGTAAAGTTCCGTAGGGCCCTGTACCATTCCGTAACTGCCTGCAAGGATCTTTAGGCTTCCGTAGGGGCTGGTAGGGTTCCATAAAGTTCCGTGGTTTCCTGCAGAGTTCTGCAAGTGCCTGCAAGGGCCTGTAGGGGCCCACAGTGTTTCTGTCAGGTTCCGTAGAGTTCCGTAGGGGCCATAGGTTTCCGTAGCGGCTGGTACTATTCCGTAGGGATCTGTAGTGTTCCGTAGGCACCTGCAGTGTTCTGTAGGAGCCCATAGGGTTTTAGTGAGGTTCCGTTGTGTCGCTAAGGGTCTTGTAGAGTGCTGTCGGGTCCTGGAGTATTCTGTAGGGTTCCAGAGGGGCTCGTAGGGTTCGGTCAAAATCCATAGGGTTCCCTAGGGTCCGTAGAGTCCCGTAGATTTCCGTAGGGGCCTCTAGGGTTGTGTAAGTGCCCGCAGGGGTTAGTAGGAGCTTGTAGGGTGCCATAAGTTTCCAGAGGGTTGTGTAGGGTTCCGTAGGGGCCTGTGGTGTTCCCTAGGGGCCTGTAGAGTCTCGTAGAGTTCTGTAGGGTCCTGTAGGTTTCCATAAGTGCCCGCAGAGGTCTGAAGGGGCCCGTACTGTTCCGTAAGGATCCACAGGGCTCAGTAGAGCTTCGTAGGTTCCCTAGAGGCCTGTAGAGTACCGCAGGAGCCAGTAGTGTTCTGTAGGGGCCCGTAAGGTTCCTTCCGTAGGGGCTGGCAGTGTTCCGTAGGGGCCTGTAGGTTTGTGTAAGTGCCCGCAGCAGTCTGTAGGAGTCTGTGAGATTCTGTAAGGTTCCGGAGGGTTGTGCAGGGTTCTGTAGGGGCCCGTAGAGTTCCGTAGTGGCTGGTAAAGTTCCGTAGGGCCCTGTGGGGTTCTGTATGGACCTGTAGCGTTCCGTAGGGGCCTGCAGGGTTCTGTAAGTGCCCGCAGGTGTCTGTAGGGTTCTGTAGGATTCCGTAGGCGCCTGCAGTGTTCTGTAGGAGCCCATAGGGTTTTCGTGAGGTTCCGTTGTGTTGCTCAGGGTCTTGTAGAGTGCTGTCGGGTCCTGGAGTATTCTGTAGGGTTCCAGAGGGGCTGGTAGGGTTCCGTCAAAATCCGTAGGGTTCCCTAGGGGCCCATAGAGTCCCGTAGATTTCCGTAGGGACCTGTAGGGTTGTGTAAGTGCCCGCAGGGGTTGGTAGGAGCTTGTAGGGTGCCATAAGTTTCCAGAGGGTTGTGTAGGGTTCCGTAGGGACCTGTGGTGTTCCCTAGGGGCCTGTAGAGTCTCGTACGGTTCCGTAGGGGCCTGTGGTGTTCCCTAGGGGCCTGTAGAGTCTCGTAGAGTTCCGTAGGGTCCTGTAGGTTTCCATAAGCGCCCGCAGAGGTCTGAAGGGGCCCGTACTGTTCCGTAAGGATCCACAGGGCTCAGTAGAGCTTCGTAGGTTCCCTAGAGGCCTGTAGAGTACCGCAGGAGCCAGTAGTGTTCTGTAGGGGTCCGTAAGGTTCCTTCCGTAGGGGCTGGCAGTGTTCCGTAGGGGCCTGTAGGTTTGTGTAAGTGCCCGCAGCAGTCTGTAGGAATTCGTGGGATTCTGTAAGGTTCCGGAGGGTTCTGCAGGGTTTTGTAGGGGCCCGTAGAGTTCCGTAGTGGCTGGTAAAGTTCCGTAGGGCCCTGTGGGGTTCTGTATGGACCTGTAGCGTTCCGTAGGGGCCTGCAGGGTTCTGTAAGTGCCCGCAGGTGTCTGTAGGGTTCTGTAGGGGTCTGTAGGGTTCCGTAGGCACCTGCAATGTTCTGTAGGAGCCCATAGGGTTTTAGTGAGGTTCCGTTGTGTTGCTAAGGGTCTTGTAGAGTGCTGTCGGGTCCTGGAGTATTCTGTAGGGTTCCAGAGGGGCTCGTAGGGTTCCGTCAAAATCCGTAGGCTTCCCTAGGGGCCCGTGGAGTCCCATAGATTTCTTTAGGGGCCTGTAGGGTTGTGTAAGTGCCCGCAGGGGTTGGTAGGAGCTTGTAGGGTGCCATATGTTTCCGGAGGTTTCTGTAGGGTTCCGTAGAGGCCTGTGGTGTTCCTTAGGGGCCTGTAGAGTCTCGTAGAGTTCCGTAGGGTCCTGTAGGTTTCCGTAAGTGCCCGCAGAGGTCTGAAGGGGCCCATACTGTTCCGTAAGGATCCATAGGGCTCCGTAGAGCTTCGTAGGTTCCCTAGAGGCCTGTAGAGTACCGCAGGAGCCAGTAGTGTTCTGTAGGGGTCCGTAAGGTTCCTTCCATAGGGGCTGGCAGTGTTCCGTAGGGGCCTCTAGGGTTGAGTAAGTGCCCGCAGGAGTCTCTAGGAATCCGTGGGATTCTGTAAGGTTCTGGAGGGTTCTGCAGGGTTCCGTAGGGGCCCCTAGAGTTCCTTAGTGGCTGGTAAAGTTCCGTAGGGCCCTGTACCATTCCGTAACTGCCTGCAAGGATCTTTAGGCTTCCGTAGGGGCTGGTAGGGTTCCATAAAGTTCCGTGGTTTCCTGCAGAGTTCTGCAAGTGCCTGCAAGGGCCTGTAGGGGCCCACAGTGTTTCTGTCAGGTTCCGTAGAGTTCCGTAGGGGCCATAGGTTTCCGTAGCGGCTGGTAGTATTCCGTAGGGATCTGTAGTGTTCCGTAGGCACCTGCAGTGTTCTGTAGGAGCCCATAGGGTTTTAGTGAGGTTCCGTTGTGTCGCTAAGGGTCTTGTAGAGTGCTGTCGGGTCCTGGAGTATTCTGTAGGGTTCCAGAGGGGCTCGTAGGGTTCGGTCAAAATCCATAGGGTTCCCTAGGGTCCGTAGAGTCCCGTAGATTTCCGTAGGGGCCTCTAGGGTTGTGCAAGTGCCCGCAGGGGTTGGTAGGAGCTTGTAGGGTGC
The DNA here is from genome assembly GCF_964106895.1 of Numenius arquata. NCBI lineage: Eukaryota > Metazoa > Chordata > Aves > Charadriiformes > Scolopacidae > Numenius > Numenius arquata. The sequence goes on from NW_027415500.1 coordinate 234,622, forward strand.
CATATGTTTCCAGAGGGTTGTGTAGGGTTCCGTAGTGGCCTGTGGTGTTCCCTAGGGGCCTGTAGAGTCTCGTAGAGTTCTGTAGGGTCCTGTAGGTTTCCATAAGTGCCCGCAGAGGTCTGAAGGGGCCCGTACTGTTCCGTAAGGATCCACAGGGCTCAGTAGAGCTTCGTAGGTTCCCTAGAGGCCTGTAGAGTACCGCAGGAGCCAGTAGTGTTCTGTAGGGGCCCGTAAGGTTCCTTCCGTAGGGGCTGGCAGTGTTCCGTAGGGGCCTGTAGGTTTGTGTAAGTGCCCGCAGCAGTCTGTAGGAGTCTGTGAGATTCTGTAAGGTTCCGGAGGGTTGTGCAGGGTTCTGTAGGGGCCCGTAGAGTTCCGTAGTGGCTGGTAAAGTTCCGTAGGGCCCTGTGGGGTTCTGTATGGACCTGTAGCGTTCCGTAGGGGCCTGCAGGGTTCTGTAAGTGCCCGCAGGTGTCTGTAGGGTTCTGTAGGTTTCCGTAGGCGCCTGCAGTGTTCTGTAGGAGCCCATAGGGTTTTAGTGAGGTTCCGTTGTGTTGCTCAGGGTCTTGTAGAGTGCTGTCGGGTCCTGGAGTATTCTGTAGGGTTCCAGAGGGGCTGGTAGGGTTCCGTCAAAATCCGTAGGGTTCCCTAGGGGCCCATAGAGTCCCGTAGATTTCCGTAGGGACCTGTAGGGTTGTGTAAGTGCCCGCAGGGGTTGGTAGGAGCTTGTAGGGTGCCATAAGTTTCCAGAGGGTTGTGTAGGGTTCCGTAGGGACCTGTGGTGTTCCCTAGGGGCCTGTAGAGTCTCGTACGGTTCCGTAGGGGCCTGTGGTGTTCCCTAGGGGCCTGTAGAGTCTCGTAGAGTTCCGTAGGGTCCTGTAGGTTTCCATAAGCGCCCGCAGAGGTCTGAAGGGGCCCGTACTGTTCCGTAAGGATCCACAGGGCTCAGTAGAGCTTCGTAGGTTCCCTAGAGGCCTGTAGAGTACCGCAGGAGCCAGTAGTGTTCTGTAGGGGTCCGTAAGGTTCCTTCCGTAGGGGCTGGCAGTGTTCCGTAGGGGCCTGTAGGTTTGTGTAAGTGCCCGCAGCAGTCTGTAGGAATTCGTGGGATTCTGTAAGGTTCCGGAGGGTTCTGCAGGGTTTTGTAGGGGCCCGTAGAGTTCCGTAGTGGCTGGTAAAGTTCCGTAGGGCCCTGTGGGGTTCTGTATGGACCTGTAGCGTTCCGTAGGGGCCTGCAGGGTTCTGTAAGTGCCCGCAGGTGTCTGTAGGGTTCTGTAGGGGTCTGTAGGGTTCCGTAGGCACCTGCAATGTTCTGTAGGAGCCCATAGGGTTTTAGTGAGGTTCCGTTGTGTTGCTAAGGGTCTTGTAGAGTGCTGTCGGGTCCTGGAGTATTCTGTAGGGTTCCAGAGGGGCTCGTAGGGTTCCGTCAAAATCCGTAGGCTTCCCTAGGGGCCCGTGGAGTCCCATAGATTTCTTTAGGGGCCTGTAGGGTTGTGTAAGTGCCCGCAGGGGTTGGTAGGAGCTTGTAGGGTGCCATATGTTTCCGGAGGTTTCTGTAGGGTTCCGTAGAGGCCTGTGGTGTTCCTTAGGGGCCTGTAGAGTCTCGTAGAGTTCCGTAGGGTCCTGTAGGTTTCCGTAAGTGCCCGCAGAGGTCTGAAGGGGCCCATACTGTTCCGTAAGGATCCATAGGGCTCCGTAGAGCTTCGTAGGTTCCCTAGAGGCCTGTAGAGTACCGCAGGAGCCAGTAGTGTTCTGTAGGGGTCCGTAAGGTTCCTTCCATAGGGGCTGGCAGTGTTCCGTAGGGGCCTCTAGGGTTGAGTAAGTGCCCGCAGGAGTCTCTAGGAATCCGTGGGATTCTGTAAGGTTCTGGAGGGTTCTGCAGGGTTCCGTAGGGGCCCCTAGAGTTCCTTAGTGGCTGGTAAAGTTCCGTAGGGCCCTGTACCATTCCGTAACTGCCTGCAAGGATCTTTAGGCTTCCGTAGGGGCTGGTAGGGTTCCATAAAGTTCCGTGGTTTCCTGCAGAGTTCTGCAAGTGCCTGCAAGGGCCTGTAGGGGCCCACAGTGTTTCTGTCAGGTTCCGTAGAGTTCCGTAGGGGCCATAGGTTTCCGTAGCGGCTGGTAGTATTCCGTAGGGATCTGTAGTGTTCCGTAGGCACCTGCAGTGTTCTGTAGGAGCCCATAGGGTTTTAGTGAGGTTCCGTTGTGTCGCTAAGGGTCTTGTAGAGTGCTGTCGGGTCCTGGAGTATTCTGTAGGGTTCCAGAGGGGCTCGTAGGGTTCGGTCAAAATCCATAGGGTTCCCTAGGGTCCGTAGAGTCCCGTAGATTTCCGTAGGGGCCTCTAGGGTTGTGCAAGTGCCCGCAGGGGTTGGTAGGAGCTTGTAGGGTGCCATATGTTTCCAGAGGGTTGTGTAGGGTTCCGTAGTGGCCTGTGGTGTTCCCTAGGGGCCTGTAGAGTCTCGTAGAGTTCTGTAGGGTCCTGTAGGTTTCCATAAGTGCCCGCAGAGGTCTGAAGGGGCCCGTACTGTTCCGTAAGGATCCACAGGGCTCAGTAGAGCTTCGTAGGTTCCCTAGAGGCCTGTAGAGTACCGCAGGAGCCAGTAGTGTTCTGTAGGGGCCCGTAAGGTTCCTTCCGTAGGGGCTGGCAGTGTTCCGTAGGGGCCTGTAGGTTTGTGTAAGTGCCCGCAGCAGTCTGTAGGAGTCTGTGAGATTCTGTAAGGTTCCGGAGGGTTGTGCAGGGTTCTGTAGGGGCCCGTAGAGTTCCGTAGTGGCTGGTAAAGTTCCGTAGGGCCCTGTGGGGTTCTGTATGGACCTGTAGCGTTCCGTAGGGGCCTGCAGGGTTCTGTAAGTGCCCGCAGGTGTCTGTAGGGTTCTGTAGGATTCCGTAGGCGCCTGCAGTGTTCTGTAGGAGCCCATAGGGTTTTCGTGAGGTTCCGTTGTGTTGCTCAGGGTCTTGTAGAGTGCTGTCGGGTCCTGGAGTATTCTGTAGGGTTCCAGAGGGGCTGGTAGGGTTCCGTCAAAATCCGTAGGGTTCCCTAGGGGCCCATAGAGTCCCGTAGATTTCCGTAGGGACCTGTAGGGTTGTGTAAGTGCCCGCAGGGGTTGGTAGGAGCTTGTAGGGTTCCATAAGTTTCCAGAGGGTTGTGTAGGGTTCCGTAGGGACCTGTGGTGTTCCCTAGGGGCCTGTAGAGTCTCGTACGGTTCCGTAGGGGCCTGTGGTGTTCCCTAGGGGCCTGTAGAGTCTCGTAGAGTTCCGTAGGGTCCTGTAGGTTTCCATAAGCGCCCGCAGAGGTCTGAAGGGGCCCGTACTGTTCCGTAAGGATCCACAGGGCTCAGTAGAGCTTCGTAGGTTCCCTAGAGGCCTGTAGAGTACCGCAGGAGCCAGTAGTGTTCTGTAGGGGTCCGTAAGGTTCCTTCCGTAGGGGCTGGCAGTGTTCCGTAGGGGCCTGTAGGTTTGTGTAAGTGCCCGCAGCAGTCTGTAGGAATTCGTGGGATTCTGTAAGGTTCCGGAGGGTTCTGCAGGGTTTTGTAGGGGCCCGTAGAGTTCCGTAGTGGCTGGTAAAGTTCCGTAGGGCCCTGTGGGGTTCTGTATGGACCTGTAGCGTTCCGTAGGGGCCTGCAGGGTTCTGTAAGTGCCCGCAGGTGTCTGTAGGGTTCTGTAGGGGTCTGTAGGGTTCCGTAGGCACCTGCAATGTTCTGTAGGAGCCCATAGGGTTTTAGTGAGGTTCCGTTGTGTTGCTCAGGGTCTTGTAGAGTGCTGTCGGGTCCTGGAGTATTCTGTAGGGTTCCAGAGGGGCTGGTAGGGTTCCGTCAAAATCCGTAGGCTTCCCTAGGGGCCCGTGGAGTCCCGTAGATTTCTTTAGGGGCCTGTAGGGTTGTGTAAGTGCCCGCAGGGGTTGGTAGGAGCTTGTAGGGTGCCATATGTTTCCGGAGGTTTCTGTAGGGTTCCGTAGAGGCCTGTGGTGTTCCTTAGGGGCCTGTAGTGTTGTGTAAGTGCCCGCAGGGGTTGGTAGGAGCTTGTAGGGTGCCATATGTTTCCGGAGGTTTCTGTAGGGTTCCGTAGAGGCCTGTGGTGTTCCTTAGGGGCCTGTAGAGTCTCGTAGAGTTCCGTAGGGTCCTGTAGGTTTCCGTAAGTGCCCGCAGAGGTCTGAAGGGGCCCATACTGTTCCGTAAGGATCCATAGGGCTCCGTAGAGCTTCGTAGGTTCCCTAGAGGCCTGTAGAGTACCGCAGGAGCCAGTAGTGTTCTGTAGGGGTCCGTAATGTTCCTTCCATAGGGGCTGGCAGTGTTCCGTAGGGGCCTCTAGGGTTGAGTAAGTGCCCGCAGGAGTCTCTAGGAATCCGTGGGATTCTGTAAGGTTCCGGAGGGTTCTGCAGGGTTCCGTAGGGGCCCCTAGAGTTCCTTAGTGGCTGGTAAAGTTCCGTAGGGCCCTGTACCATTCCGTAACTGCCTGCAAGGATCTTTAGGCTTCCGTAGGGGCTGGTAGGGTTCCATAAAGTTCCGTGGTTTCCTGCAGAGTTCTGCAAGTGCCTGCAAGGGCCTGTAGGGGCCCACAGTGTTTCTGTCAGGTTCCGTAGAGTTCCGTAGGGGCCATAGGTTTCCGTAGCGGCTGGTAGTATTCCGTAGGGATCTGTAGTGTTCCGTAGGCACCTGCAGTGTTCTGTAGGAGCCCATAGGGTTTTAGTGAGGTTCCGTTGTGTCGCTAAGGGTCTTGTAGAGTGCTGTCGGGTCCTGGAGTATTCTGTAGGGTTCCAGAGGGGCTCGTAGGGTTCGGTCAAAATCCATAGGGTTCCCTAGGGTCCGTAGAGTCCCGTAGATTTCCGTAGGGGCCTCTAGGGTTGTGTAAGTGCCCGCAGGGGTTAGTAGGAGCTTGTAGGGTGCCATAAGTTTCCAGAGGGTTGTGTAGGGTTCCGTAGGGGCCTGTGGTGTTCCCTAGGGGCCTGTAGAGTCTCGTAGAGTTCTGTAGGGTCCTGTAGGTTTCCATAAGGGCCCGCAGAGGTCTGAAGGGGCCCGTACTGTTCCGTAAGGATCCACAGGGCTCAGTAGAGCTTCGTAGGTTCCCTAGAGGCCTGTAGAGTACCGCAGGAGCCAGTAGTGTTCTGTAGGGGCCCGTAAGGTTCCTTCCGTAGGGGCTGGCAGTGTTCCGTAGGGGCCTGTAGGTTTGTGTAAGTGCCCGCAGCAGTCTGTAGGAGTCTGTGAGATTCTGTAAGGTTCCGGAGGGTTCTGCAGGGTTCTGTAGGGGCCCGTAGAGTTCCGTAGTGGCTGGTAAAGTTCCGTAGGGCCCTGTGGGGTTCTGTATGGACCTGTAGCGTTCCGTAGGGGCCTGCAGGGTTCTGTAAGTGCCCGCAGGTGTCTGTAGGGTTCTGTAGGATTCCGTAGGCGCCTGCAGTGTTCTGTAGGTGCCCATAGGGTTTTAGTGAGGTTCCGTTGTGTGCTCAGGGTCTTGTAGAGTGCTGTCGGGTCCTGGAGTATTCTGTAGGGTTCCAGAGGGGCTGGTAGGGTTCCGTCAAAATCCGTAGGGTTCCCTAGGGGCCCATAGAGTCCCGTAGATTTCCGTAGGGACCTGTAGGGTTGTGTAAGTGCCCGCAGGGGTTGGTAGGATCTTGTAGGGTTCCATAAGTTTCCAGAGGGTTGTGTAGGGTTCCGTAGGGACCTGTGGTGTTCCCTAGGGGCCTGTAGAGTCTCGTACGGTTCCGTAGGGGCCTGTGGTGTTCCCTAGGGGCCTGTAGAGTCTCGTAGAGTTCCGTAGGGTCCTGTAGGTTTCCATAAGCGCCCGCAGAGGTCTGAAGGGGCCCGTACTGTTCCGTAAGGATCCACAGGGCTCAGTAGAGCTTCGTAGGTTCCCTAGAGGCCTGTAGAGTACCGCAGGAGCCAGTAGTGTTCTGTAGGGGCCCGTAAGGTTCCTTCCGTAGGGGCTGGCAGTGTTCCGTAGGGGCCTGTAGGTTTGTGTAAGTGCCCGCAGCAGTCTGTAGGAATTCGTGGGATTCTGTAAGGTTCCGGAGGGTTCTGCAGGGTTCTGTAGGGGCCCGTAGAGTTCCGTAGTGGCTGGTAAAGTTCCGTAGGGCCCTGTGGGGTTCTGTATGGACCTGTAGCGTTCCGTAGGGGCCTGCAGGGTTCTGTAAGTGCCCGCAGGTGTCTGTAGGGTTCTGTAGGATTCCGTAGGCGCCTGCAGTGTTCTGTAGGAGCCCATAGGGTTTTAGTGAGGTTCCGTTGTGTTGCTAAGGGTCTTGTAGAGTGCTGTCGGGTCCTGGAGTATTCTGTAGGGTTCCAGAGGGGCTGGTAGGGTTCGGTCAAAATCCATAGGGTTCCCTAGGGTCCGTAGAGTCCCGTAGATTTCCGTAGGGGCCTCTAGGGTTGTGTAAGTGCCCGCAGGGGTTGGTAGGAGCTTGTAGGGTGCCATAAGTTTCCAGAGGGTTGTGTAGGGTTCCGTAGTGGCCTGTGGTGTTCCCTAGGGGCCTGTAGAGTCTCGTACAGTTCCGTAGGGTCCTGTAGGTTTCCATAAGCGCCCGCAGAGGTCTGAAGGGGCCCGTACTGTTCCGTAAGGATCCACAGGGCTCAGTAGAGCTTCGTAGGTTCCCTAGAGGCCTGTAGAGTACGGCAGGAGCCAGTAGTGTTCTGTAGGGGCCCGTAAGGTTCCTTCCGTAGGGGCTGGCAGTGTTCCGTAGGGGCCTGTAGGTTTGTGTAAGTGCCCGCAGCAGTCTGTAGGAGTCTGTGAGATTCTGTAAGGTTCCGGAGGGTTCTGCAGGGTTCTGTAGGGGCCCGTAGAGTTCCGTAGTGGCTGGTAAAGTTCCGTAGGGCCCTGTGGGGTTCTGTATGGACCTGTAGCGTTCCGTAGGGGCCTGCATGGTTCTGTAAGTGCCCGCAGGTGTCTGTAGGGTTCTGTAGGATTCCGTAGGCGCCTGCAGTGTTCTGTAGGAGCCCATAGGGTTTTAGTGAGGTTCCGTTGTGTTGCTCAGGGTCTTGTAGAGTGCTGTCGGGTCCTGTAGTATTCTGTAGGGTTCCAGAGGGGCTGGTAGGCTTCCGTCAAAATCCGTAGGGTTCCCTAGGGGCCCATAGTGTCCCGTAGATTTCCGTAGGGACCTGTAGGGTTGTGTAAGTGCCCGCAGGGGTTGGTAGGATCTTGTAGGGTTCCATAAGTTTCCAGAGGGTTGTGTAGGGTTCCGTAGGGACCTGTGGTGTTCCCTAGGGGCCTGTAGAGTCTCGTACGGTTCCGTAGGGGCCTGTGGTGTTCCCTAGGGGCCTGTAGAGTCTCGTACAGTTCCGTAGGGTCCTGTCGGTTTCCATAAGCGCCCGCAGAGGTCTGAAGGGGCCCGTACTGTTCCGTAAGGATCCATAGGGTTTCGCAGAGCTTCGTAGGTTCCCTAGAGGCCTGTAGAGTACCGCAGGAGCCAGTAGTGTTCTGTAGGGGTCCGTAATGTTCCTTCCATAGGGGCTGGCAGTGTTCCGTAGGGTCCTCTAGGGTTGAGTAAGTGCCCGCAGGAGTCTGTAGGAATCCATGGGATTCTGTAAGGTTCTGGAGGGTTCTACAGGGTTCCGTAGGGGCCTGTAGAGTTCCATAGTGGCTAGTAAAGTTCCGTAGGGCCCTGTGGGGTTCTGTATGGACCTGTAGGGTTCCGTAGGGGCCTGCAGGGTTCTGTAAGTGCCCGCAGGTGTCTGTAGTATTATGAAGGGATCTGTAGTGTTCCGTAGTCACCTGCAGTGTTCTGTAGGAGCCCATAGGGTTTTAGTGAGGTTCCGTTGTGTCGCTAAGGGTCTTGTAGAGTGCTGTCGGGTCCTGGAGTATTCTGTAGGGTTCCAGAGGGGCTCGTAGGGTTCGGTCAAAATCCATAGGGTTCCCTAGGGTCCGTAGAGTCCCGTAGATTTCTTTAGGGGCCTGTAGGGTTGTGTAAGTGCCCGCAGGGGTTGGTAGGAGCTTGTAGGGTGCCATAAGTTTCCAGAGGGTTGTGTAGGGTTCCGTAGGGGCCTGTGGTGTTCCCTAGGGGCCTGTAGAGTCTCGTACGGTTCCGTAGGGGCCTGTGGTGTTCCCTAGGGGCCTGTAGAGTCTCGTAGAGTTCTGTAGGGTCCTGTAGGTTTCCATAAGCGCCCGCAGAGGTCTGAAGGGGCCCGTACTGTTCCGTAAGGATCCACAGGGCTCAGTAGAGCTTCGTAGGTTCCCTAGAGGCCTGTAGAGTACCGCAGGAGCCAGTAGTGTTCTGTAGGGGCCCGTAAGGTTCCTTCCGTAGGGGCTGGCAGTGTTCCGTAGGGGCCTGTAGGTTTGTGTAAGTGCCCGCAGCAGTCTGTAGGAGTCTGTGAGATTCTGTAAGGTTCCGGAGGGTTGTGCAGGGTTCTGTAGGGGCCCGTAGAGTTCCGTAGTGGCTGGTAAAGTTCCGTAGGGCCCTGTGGGGTTCTGTATGGACCTGTAGCGTTCCGTAGGGGCCTGCAGGGTTCTGTAAGTGCCCGCAGGTGTCTGTAGGGTTCTGTAGGATTCCGTAGGCGCCTGCAGTGTTCTGTAGGAGCCCATAGGGTTTTCGTGAGGTTCCGTTGTGTTGCTCAGGGTCTTGTAGAGTGCTGTCGGGTCCTGGAGTATTCTGTAGGGTTCCAGAGGGGCTGGTAGGGTTCCGTCAAAATCCGTAGGGTTCCCTAGGGGCCCATAGAGTCCCGTAGATTTCCGTAGGGACCTGTAGGGTTGTGTAAGTGCCCGCAGGGGTTGGTAGGAGCTTGTAGGGTTCCATAAGTTTCCAGAGGGTTGTGTAGGGTTCCGTAGGGGCCTGTGGTGTTTCCTAGGGGCCTGTAGAGTCTCGTACAGTTCCGTAGGGTCCTGTCGGTTTCCATAAGCGCCCGCAGAGGTCTGAAGGGGCCCGTACTGTTCCGTAAGGATCCATAGGGTTTCGCAGAGCTTCGTAGGTTCCCTAGAGGCCTGTAGAGTACCGCAGGAGCCAGTAGTGTTCTGTAGGGGTCCGTAATGTTCCTTCCATAGCGGCTGGCAGTGTTCCGTAGGGTCCTCTAGGTTTGTGTAAGTGCCCGCAGCAGTCTGTAGGAATTCGTGGGATTCTGTAAGGTTCCGGAGGGTTCTGCAGGGTTCTGTAGGGGCCCGTAGAGTTCCGTAGTGGCTGGTAAAGTTCCGTAGGGCCCTGTGGGGTTCTGTATGGACCTGTAGCGTTCCGTAGGGGCCTGCAGGGTTCTGTAAGTGCCCGCAGGTGTCTGTAGGGTTCTGCAGGGGTCTGTAGGGTTCCGTAGGCACCTGCAATGTTCTGTAGGAGCCCATAGGGTTTTAGTGAGGTTCCGTTTTGTTGCTAAGGGTCTTGTAGAGTGCTGTCGGGTCCTGGAGTATTCTGTAGGGTTCCAGAGGGGCTCGTAGGGTTCCGTCAAAATCCGTAGGCTTCCCTAGGGGCCCGTGGAGTCCCGTAGATTTCTTTAGGGGCCTGTAGGGTTGTGTAAGTGCCCGCAGGGGTTGGTAGGATCTTGTAGGGTGCCATAAGTTTCCGGAGGGTTGTGTAGGGTTCCGTAGAGGCCTGTGGTGTTCCCTAGGGGCCTGTAGAGTCTCGTAGAGTTCCGTAGGGTCCTGTAGGTTTCCGTAAGTGCCCGCAGAGGTCTGAAGGGGCCCGTACTGTTCCGTAAGGATCCATAGGGCTCCGTAGAGCTTCGTAGGTTCCCTAGAGGCCTGTAGAGTACCGCAGGAGCCAGTAGTGTTCTGTAGGGGTCCGTAAGGTTCCTTCCATAGGGGCTGGCAGTGTTCCGTAGGGGCCTCTAGGGTTGAGTAAGTGCCCGCAGGAATCTCTAGGAATCCGTGGGATTCTGTAAGGTTCTGGAGGGTTCTGCAGGGTTCCGTAGGGGCCCCTAGAGTTCCTTAGTGGCTGGTAAAGTTCCGTAGGGCCCTGTACCATTCCGTAACTGCCTGCAAGGATCTTTAGGCTTCCGTAGGGGCTGGTAGGGTTCCATAAAGTTCCGTGGTTTCCTGCAGAGTTCTGCAAGTGCCTGCAAGGGCCTGTAGGGGCCCACAGTGTTTCTGTCAGGTTCCGTAGAGTTCCGTAGGGGCCATAGGTTTCCGTAGCGGCTGGTAGTATTCCGTAGGGATCTGTAGTGTTCCGTAGGCACCTGCAGTGTTCTGTAGGAGCCCATAGGGTTTTAGTGAGGTTCCGTTGTGTCGCTAAGGGTCTTGTAGAGTGCTGTCGGGTCCTGTAGTATTCTGTAGGGTTCCAGAGGGGCTCGTAGGGTTCGGTCAAAATCCATAGGGTTCCCTAGGGTCCGTAGAGTCCCGTAGATTTCCGTAGGGACCTGTAGGGTTGTGTAAGTGCCCGCAGGGGTTGGTAGGAGCTTGTAGGGTGCCATAAGTTTCCAGAGGGTTGTGTAGGGTTCCGTAGGGGCCTGTGGTGTTCCCTAGGGGCCTGTAGAGTCTCGTAGAGTTCCGTAGGGTCCTGTAGGTTTCCATAAGCGCCCGCAGAGGTCTGAAGGGGCCCGTACTGTTCCGTAAGGATCCACAGGGCTCAGTAGAGCTTCGTAGGTTCCCTAGAGGCCTGTAGAGTACCGCAGGAGCCAGTAGTGTTCTGTAGGGGCCCGTAAGGTTCCTTCCGTAGGGGCTGGCAGTGTTCCGTAGGGGCCTGTAGGTTTGTGTAAGTGCCCGCAGCAGTCTGTAGGAATTCGTGGGATTCTGTAAGGTTCCGGAGTGTTCTGCAGGGTTCTGTAGGGGCCCGTAGAGTTCAGTAGTGGCTGGTAAAGTTCCGTAGGGCCCTGTGGGGTTCTGTATGGACCTGTAGCGTTCCGTAGGGGTCTGCAGGGTTCTGTAAGTGCCCGCAGGTGTCTGTAGGGTTCTGTAGGATTCCGTAGGCGCCTGCAGTGTTCTGTAGGAGCCCATAGGGTTTTAGTGAGGTTCCGTTGTGTTGCTCAGGGTCTTGTAGAGTGCTGTCGGGTCCTGTAGTATTCTGTAGGGTTCCAGAGGGGCTCGTAAGGTTCCGTCGAAATCCGTAGGGTTCCCTAGGGGCCCGTGGAGTCCCGTAGATTTCCGTAGGGACCTGTAGGGTTGTGTAAGTGCCCGCAGGGGTTGGTAGGATCTTGTAGGGTGCCATAAGTTTCCGGAGGGTTGTGTAGGGTTCCGTAGAGGCCTGTGGTGTTTCCTAGGGGCCTGTAGAGTCTCGTACGGTTCCATAGGGGCCTGTGGTGTTCCCTAGGGGCCTGTAGATTCTCATACAGTTCCGTAGGATCCTGTAGGTTTCCATAAGCGCCCGCAGAGGTCTGAAGGGGCCCGTACTGTTCCGTAAGGATCCACAGGGCTCAGTAGAGCTTCGTAGGTTCCCTAGAGGCCTGTAGAGTACCGCAGGAGCCAGTAGTGTTCTGTAGGGGTCCGTAAGGTTCCTTCCGTAGGGGCTGGCAGTGTTCCGTAGGGGCCTGTAGGTTTGTGTAAGTGCCCGCAGGAGTCTGTAGGAATTCGTGGGATTCTGTAAGTTTCCGGAGGGTTGTGCAGGGTTCTGTAGGGGCCCGTAGAGTTCCGTAGTGGCTGGTAAAATTCCGTAGGGCCCTGTGGGGTTCTGTATGGACCTGTAGCGTTCCGTAGGGGCCTGCAGGGTTCTGTAAGTGCCTGCAGGTGTCGGTAGGGTTCTGCAGGGGTCTGTAGGGTTCCGTAGGCACCTGCAATGTTCTGTAGGAGCCCATAGGGTTTTAGTGAGGTTCCGTTTTGTTGCTAAGGGTCTTGTAGAGTGCTGTCGGGTCCTGGAGTATTCTGTAGGGTTCCAGAGGGGCTCGTAGGGTTCCGTCAAAATCCGTAGGCTTCCCTAGGGGCCCGTGGAGTCCCGTAGATTTCTTTAGGGGCCTGTAGGGTTGTGTAAGTGCCCGCAGGGGTTGGTAGGAGCTTGTAGGGTGCCATAAGTTTCCAGAGGGTTGTGTAGGGTTCCGTAGGGGCCTGTGGTGTTCCCTAGGGGCCTGCAGGGTTCTGTAAGTGCCCGCAGGTGTCTGTAGGGTTCTGTAGGATTCCGTAGGCACCTGCAGTGTTCTGTAGGAGCCCATAGGGTTTTAGTGAGGTTCCGTTGTGTTGCTCAGGGTCTTGTAGAGTGCTGTCGGGTCCTGGAGTATTCTGTAGGGTTCCAGAGGGGCTGGTAGGGTTCCGTCAAAATCCGTAGGGTTCCCTAGGGGCCCATAGAGTCCCGTAGATTTGTTTAGGGGCCTGTAGGGTTGTGTAAGTGCCCGCAGGGGTTGGTAGGAGCTTGTAGGGTGCCATAAGTTTCCAGAGGATTGTGTAGGGTTCCGTAGGGACCTGTGGTGTTCCCTAGGGGCCTGTAGAGTCTCGTACGGTTCCGTAGGGGCCTGTGGTGTTCCCTAGGGGCCTGTAGAGTCTCGTAGAGTTCCGTAGGGTCCTGTAGGTTTCCATAAGCGCCCGCAGAGGTCTGAAGGGGCCCGTACTGTTCCGTAAGGATCCACAGGGCTCAGTAGAGCTTCGTAGGTTCCCTAGAGGCCTGTAGAGTACCGCAGGAGCCAGTAGTGTTCTGTAGGGGCCCGTAAGGTTCCTTCCGTAGGGGCTGGCAGTGTTCCGTAGGGGCCTGTAGGTTTGTGTAAGTGCCCGCAGCAGTCTGTAGGAATTCGTGGGATTCTGTAAGGTTCTGGAGGGTTCTGCAGGGTTCTGTAGGGGCCCGTAGAGTTCCGTAGTGGCTGGTAAAGTTCCGTAGGGCCCTGTGGGGTTCTGTATGGACCTGTAGCGTTCCGTAGGGGTCTGCAGGGTTCTGTAAGTGCCCGCAGGTGTCTGTAGGGTTCTGCAGGATTCCGTAGGCGCCTGCAGTGTTCTGTAGGAGCCCATAGGGTTTTAGTGAGGTTCCGTTGTGTTGCTCAGGGTCTTGTAGAGTGCTGTCGGGTCCTGGAGTATTCTGTAGGGTTCCAGAGGGGCTCGTAGGGTTCCGTCAAAATCCGTAGGCTTCCCTAGGGGCCCGTGGAGTCCCGTAGATTTCCGTAGGGACCTGTAGGGTTGTGTAAGTGCCCGCAGGTGTTGGTAGGAGCTTGTAGGGTGCCATATGTTTCCGGAGGTTTCTGTAGGGTTCCGTAGAGGCCTGTGGTGTTCCCTAGGGGCCTGTAGAGTCTCGAAGAGTTCCGTAGGGTCCTGTAGGTTTCCGTAAGCGCCCGCAGAGGTCTGAAGGGGCCCGTACTGTTCCGTAAGGATCCATAGGGCTCCGTAGAGCTTCGTAGGTTCCCTAGAGGCCTGTAGAGTACCGCAGGAGCCAGTAGTGTTCTGTAGGGGTCCGTAAGGTTCCTTCCGTAGGGGCTGGCAGTGTTCCGTAGGGGCCTGTAGGTTTGTGTAAGTGCCCGCAGGAGTCTGTAGGAATTCGTGGGATTCTGTAAGTTTCCGGAGGGTTGTGCAGGGTTCTGTAGGGGCCCGTAGAGTTCCGTAGTGGCTGGTAAAATTCCGTAGGGCCCTGTGGGGTTCTGTATGGACCTGTAGCGTTCCGTAGGGGCCTGCAGGGTTCTGTAAGTGCCTGCAGGTGTCTGTAGGGTTCTGCAGGGGTCTGTAGGGTTCCGTAGGCACCTGCAATGTTCTGTAGGAGCCCATAGGCTTTTAGTGAGGTTCCGTTGTGTTGCTAAGGGTCTTGTAGAGTGCTGTCGGGTCCTGGAGTATTCTGTAGGGTTCCAGAGGGGCTCGTAGGGTTCCGTCAAAATCCGTAGGCTTCCCTAGGGGCCCGTGGAGTCCCGTAGATTTCTTTAGGGGCCTGTAGGGTTGTGTAAGTGCCCGCAGGGGTTGGTAGGATCTTGTAGGGTGCCATAAGTTTCCAGAGGGTTGTGTAGGGTTCCGTAGAGGCCTGTGGTGTTCCCTAGGGGCCTGTAGAGTCTCGTAGAGTTCCGTAGGGTCCTGTAGGTTTCCGTAAGTGCCCGCAGAGGTCTGAAGGGGCCCGTACTGTTCCGTAAGGATCCATAGGGCTCCGTAGAGCTTCGTAGGTTCCCTAGAGGCCTGTAGAGTACCGCAGGAGCCAGTAGTGTTCTGTAGGGGCCCGTAAGGTTCCTTCCATAGGGGCTGGCAGTGTTCCGTAGGGGCCTCTAGGGTTGAGTAAGTGCCCGCAGGAATCTCTAGGAATCCGTGGGATTCTGTAAGGTTCTGGAGAGTTCTGCAGGGTTCCGTAGGGGCCCCTAGAGTTCCTTAGTGGCTGGTAAAGTTCCGTAGGGCCCTGTACCATTCCGTAACTGCCTGCAAGGATCTTTAGGCTTCCGTAGGGGCTGGTAGGGTTCCATAAAGTTCCGTGGTTTCCTGCAGAGTTCTGCAAGTGCCTGCAAGGGCCTGTAGGGGCCCACAGTGTTTCTGTCAGGTTCCGTAGAGTTCCGTAGGGGCCATAGGTTTCCGTAGCGGCTGGTAGTATTCCGTAGGGATCTGTAGTGTTCCGTAGGCACCTGCAGTGTTCTGTAGGAGCCCATAGGGTTTTAGTGAGGTTCCGTTGTGTCGCTAAGGGTCTTGTAGAGTGCTGTCGGGTCCTGTAGTATTCTGTAGGGTTCCAGAGGGGCTCGTAGGGTTCCGTCGAAATCCATAGGGTTCCCTAGGGTCCGTAGAGTCCCGTAGATTTCCGTAGGGACCTGTAGGGTTGTGTAAGTGCCCGCAGGGGTTGGTAGGATCTTGTAGGGTTCCATAAGTTTCCAGAGGGTTGTGTAGGGTTCCGTAGAGGCCTGTGGTGTTCCCTAGGGGCCTGTAGAGTCTCGTAGAGTTCCGTAGGGTCCTGTAGGTTTCCGTAAGTGCCCGCAGAGGTCTGAAGGGGCCCGTACTGTTCCGTAAGGATCCATAGGGCTCCGTAGAGCTTCGTAGGTTCCCTAGAGGCCTGTAGAGTACCGCAGGAGCCAGTAGTGTTCTGTAGGGGTCCGTAAGGTTCCTTCCATAGGGGCTGGCAGTGTTCCGTAGGGGCCTCTAGGGTTGAGTAAGTGCCCGCAGGAATCTCTAGGAATCCGTGGGATTCTGTAAGGTTCTGGAGAGTTCTGCAGGGTTCCGTAGGGGCCCCTAGAGTTCCTTAGTGGCTGGTAAAGTTCCGTAGGGCCCTGTACCATTCCGTAACTGCCTGCAAGGATCTTTAGGCTTCCGTAGGGGCTGGTAGGGTTCCATAAAGTTCCGTGGTTTCCTGCAGAGTTCTGCAAGTGCCTGCAAGGGCCTGTAGGGGCCCACAGTGTTTCTGTCAGGTTCCGTAGAGTTCCGTAGGGGCCATAGGTTTCCGTAGCGGCTGGTAGTATTCCGTAGGGATCTGTAGTGTTCCGTAGGCACCTGCAGTGTTCTGTAGGAGCCCATAGGGTTTTAGTGAGGTTCCGTTGTGTCGCTAAGGGTCTTGTAGAGTGCTGTCGGGTCCTGTAGTATTCTGTAGGGTTCCAGAGGGGCTCGTAGGGTTCCGTCGAAATCCATAGGGTTCCCTAGGGTCCGTAGAGTCCCGTAGATTTCCGTAGGGACCTGTAGGGTTGTGTAAGTGCCCGCAGGGGTTGGTAGGATCTTGTAGGGTTCCATAAGTTTCCAGAGGGTTGTGTAGGGTTCCGTAGGGGCCTGTGGTGTTCCCTAGGGGCCTGTAGAGTCTCGTAGAGTTCTGTAGGGTCCTGTAGGTTTCCATAAGCGCCCGCAGAGGTCTGAAGGGGCCCGTACTGTTCCGTAAGGATCCACAGGGCTCAGTAGAGATTCGTAGGTTCCCTAGAGGCCTGTAGAGTACCGCAGGAGCCAGTAGTGTTCTGTAGGGGCCCGTAAGGTTCCTTCCGTAGGGGCTGGCAGTGTTCCGTAGGGGCCTGTAGGTTTGTGTAAGTGCCCGCAGCAGTCTGTAGGAGTCTGTGAGATTCTGTAAGGTTCCGGAGGGTTCTGCAGGGTTCTGTAGGGGCCCGTAGAGTTCCGTAGTGGCTGGTAAAGTTCCGTAGGGCCCTGTGGGGTTCTGTATGGACCTGTAGCGTTCCGTAGGGGCCTGCAGGGTTCTGTAAGTGCCCGCAGGTGTCTGTAGGGTTCTGTAGGATTCCGTAGGCACCTGCAGTGTTCTGTAGGAGCCCATAGGGTTTTAGTGAGGTTCCGTTGTGTTGCTCAGGGTCTTGTAGAGTGCTGTCGGGTCCTGGAGTATTCTGTAGGGTTCCAGAGGGGCTGGTAGGGTTCCGTCAAAATCCGTAGGGTTCCCTAGGGGCCCATAGAGTCCCGTAGATTTGTTTAGGGGCCTGTAGGGTTGTGTAAGTGCCCGCAGGGGTTGGTAGGAGCTTGTAGGGTGCCATAAGTTTCCAGAGGGTTGTGTAGGGTTCCGTAGGGACCTGTGGTGTTCCCTAGGGGCCTGTAGAGTCTCGTACGGTTCTGTAGGGGCCTGTGGTGTTCCCTAGGGGCCTGTAGAGTCTCGTAGAGTTCCGTAGGGTCCTGTAGGTTTCCATAAGCGCCCGCAGAGGTCTGAAGGGGCCCGTACTGTTCCGTAAGGATCCACAGGGCTCAGTAGAGCTTCGTAGGTTCCCTAGAGGCCTGTAGAGTACCGCAGGAGCCAGTAGTGTTCTGTAGGGGCCCGTAAGGTTCCTTCCGTAGGGGCTGGCAGTGTTCCGTAGGGGCCTGTAGGTTTGTGTAAGTGCCCGCAGCAGTCTGTAGGAATTCGTGGGATTCTGTAAGGTTCTGGAGGGTTCTGCAGGGTTCTGTAGGGGCCCGTAGAGTTCCGTAGTGGCTGGTAAAGTTCCGTAGGGCCCTGTGGGGTTCTGTATGGACCTGTAGCGTTCCGTAGGGGTCTGCAGGGTTCTGTAAGTGCCCGCAGGTGTCTGTAGGGTTCTGCAGGATTCCGTAGGCGCCTGCAGTGTTCTGTAGGAGCCCATAGGGTTTTAGTGAGGTTCCGTTGTGTTGCTCAGGGTCTTGTAGAGTGCTGTCGGGTCCTGGAGTATTCTGTAGGGTTCCAGAGGGGCTCGTAGGGTTCCGTCAAAATCCGTAGGCTTCCCTAGGGGCCCGTGGAGTCCCGTAGATTTCCGTAGGGACCTGTAGGGTTGTGTAAGTGCCCGCAGGTGTTGGTAGGAGCTTGTAGGGTGCCATATGTTTCCGGAGGTTTCTGTAGGGTTCCGTAGAGGCCTGTGGTGTTCCCTAGGGACCTGTAGAGTCTCGAAGAGTTCCGTAGGGTCCTGTAGGTTTCCGTAAGCGCCCGCAGAGGTCTGAAGGGGCCCGTACTGTTCCGTAAGGATCCATAGGGCTCCGTAGAGCTTCGTAGGTTCCCTAGAGGCCTGTAGAGTACCGCAGGAGCCAGTAGTGTTCTGTAGGGGCCCGTAAGGTTCCTTCCATAGGGGCTGGCAGTGTTCCGTAGGGGCCTCTAGGGTTGAGTAAGTGCCCGCAGGAGTCTGTAGGAACCCATGGGATTCTGTAAGGTTCTGGAGGGTTCTACAGGGTTCCGTAGGGGCCTGTAGAGTTCCATAGTGGCTGGTAAAGTTCCGTAGGGCCCTGTGGGGTTCTGTATGGACCTGTAGGGTTCCGTAGGGGCCTGCAGGGTTCTGTAAGTGCCCGCAGGTGTCTGTAGGGTTCCGTAGGGGTCTGTAGGGTTCCGTAGGCACCTGCAGTGTTCTGTAGGAGCCCATAGGGTTTTAGTGAGGTTCCGTTGTGTTGCTAAGGGTCTTGTAGAGTGCTGTCGGGTCCTGGAGTATTCTGTAGGGTTCCAGAGGGGCTGGTAGGGTTCCGTCAAAATCCGTAGGGTTCCCTAGGGGCCCATAGAGTCCCGTAGATTTCCGTAGGGGCCTCTAGGGTTGTGTAAGTGCCCGCAGGGGTTGGTAGGATCTTGTAGGGTGCCATAAGTTTCCGGAGGGTTGTGTAGGGTTCCGTAGAGGCCTGTGGTGTTCCCTAGGGGCCTGTAGAGTCTCGTAGAGTTCCGTAGGGTCCTGTAGGTTTCCGTAAGCACCCGCAGAGGTCTGAATAGGCCCGTACTGTTCCGTAAGGATCCATAGGGTTCCGCAGAGCTTCGTAGGTTCCCTACAGGCCTGTAGAGTACCGCAGGAGCCAGTAGTGTTCTGTAGGGGTCCGTAATGTTCCTTCCATAGGGGCTGGCAGTGTTCCGTAGGGGCCTCTAGGGTTGAGTAAGTGCCCGCAGGAGTCTGTAGGAATCCATGGGATTCTGTAAGGTTCTGGAGGGTTCTACAGGGTTCCGTAGGGGCCTGTAGAGTTCCTTAGTGGCTGGTAAAGTTCCGTAGGGCCCTGTGGGGTTCTGTATGGACCTGTAGCGTTCCGTAGGGGCCTGCAGGGTTCTGTAAGTGCCCGCAGGTGTCTGTAGGGTTCCGTAGGGGTCTGTAGGGTTCCGTACGCACCTGCAGTGTTCTGTAGGAGCCCATAGGGTTTTAGTGAGGTTCCGTTGTGTTGCTAAGGGTCTTGTAGAGTGCTGTCAGGTCCTGGAGTATTCTGTAGGGTTCCAGAGGGGCTCGTAGGGTTCCGTCAAAATCCGTAGGCTTCCCTAGGGGCCCGTGGAGTCCCGTAGATTTCTGTAGGGGCCTGTAGGGTTGTGTAAGTGCCCGCAGGGGTTGGTAGGAGCTTGTAGGGTGCCATATGTTTCCGGAGGTTTCTGTAGGGTTCCGTAGAGGCCTGTGGTGTTTCCTAGGGGCCTGTAGAGTCTCGTACGGTTCCGTAGGGGCCTGTGGTGTTTCCTAGGGGCCTGTAGAGTCTCGTACAGTTCCGTAGGGTCCTGTAGGTTTCCATAAGCGCCCGCAGAGGTCTGAAGGGGCCCGTACTGTTCCGTAAGGATCCACAGGGCTCAGTAGAGCTTCGTAGGTTCCCTACAGGCCTGTAGAGTACCGCAGGAGCCAGTAGTGTTCTGTAGGGGTCCGTAATGTTCCTTCCATAGGGGCTGGCAGTGTTCCGTAGGGGCCTCTAGGGTTGAGTAAGTGCCCGCAGGAGTCTGTAGGAATCCATGGGATTCTGTAAGGTTCTGGAGGGTTCTACAGGGTTCCGTAGGGGCCTGTAGAGTTCCATAGTGGCTGGTAAAGTTCCGTAGGGCCCTGTGGGGTTCTGTATGGACCTGTAGTGTTCCGTAGGGGCCTGCAGGGTTCTGTAAGTGCCCGCAGGTGTCTGTAGGGTTCCGTAGGGGTCTGTAGGGTTCCGTAGGCACCTGCAATGTTCTGTAGGAGCCCATAGGGTTTTAGTGAGGTTCCGTTGTGTTGCTAAGGGTCTTGTAGAGTGCTCTCGGGTCCTGGAGCATTCTGTAGGGTTCCAGAGGGGCTCGTAAGGTTCCGTCGAAATCCGTAGGCTTCCCTAGGGGCCCGTGGAGTCCCGTAGATTTCCGTAGGGACCTGTAGGGTTGTGTAAGTGCCCGCAGGGGTTGGTAGGAGCTTGTAGGGTGCCATAAGTTTCCAGAGGGTTGTGTAGGGTTCCGTAGGGGCCTGTGGTGTTCCCTAGGGGCCTGTAGAGTCTCGTACGGTTCCGTAGGGGCCTGTGGTGTTCCCTAGGGGCCTGTAGAGTCTCGTACAGTTCCGTAGGGTCCTGTAGGTTTCCATAAGCGCCCGCAGAGGTCTGAAGGGGCCCGTACTGTTCCGTAAGGATCCTTAGGGTTCCGCAGAGCTTCGTAGGTTCCCTAGAGGCCTGTAGAGTACCGCAGGAGCCAGTAGTGTTCTGTAGGGGTCCGTAATGTTCCTTCCATAGGGGCTGGCAGTTTTCCGTAGGGGCCTCTAGGGTTGAGTAAGTGCCCGCAGGAGTCTGTAGGAATCCATGGGATTCTGTAAGGTTCTGGAGGGTTCTACAGGGTTCCGTAGGGGCCTGTAGAGTTCCATAGTGGCTGGTAAAGTTCCGTAGGGCCCTGTGGGGTTCTGTATGGACCTGTAGGGTTCCGTAGGGGCCTGCAGGGTTCTGTAAGTGCCCGCAGGTGTCTGTAGGGTTCTGCAGGGGTCTGTAGGGTTCCGTAGGAACCTGCAATGTTCTGTAGGAGCCCATAGGCTTTTAGTGAGGTTCCGTTGTGTTGCTAAGGGTCTTGTAGAGTGCTGTCAGGTCCTGGAGTATTCTGTAGGGTTCCAGAGGGGCTCGTAGGGTTCCGTCAAAATCCGTAGGCTTCCCTAGGGGCCCGTGGAGTCCCGTAGATTTCTGTAGGGGCCTGTAGGGTTGTGTAAGTGCCCGCAGGGGTTGGTAGGATCTTGTAGGGTGCCATATGTTTCCGGAGGTTTCTGTAGGGTTCCGTAGAGGCCTGTGGAGTTCCTTAGGGGCCTGTAGAGTCTCGTACAGTTCCGTAGGGTCCTGTAGGTTTCCATAAGCGCCCGCAGAGGTCTGAAGGGGCCCGTACTGTTCCGTAAGGATCCATAGGGTTCCGCAGAGCTTCGTAGGTTCCCTAGAGGCCTGTAGAGTACCGCAGGAGCCAGTAGTGTTCTGTAGGGGTCCGTAATGTTCCTTCCATAGGGGCTGGCAGTTTTCCGTAGGGGCCTCTAGGGTTGAGTAAGTGCCCGCAGGAGTCTGTAGGAATCCATGGGATTCTGTAAGGTTCTGGAGGGTTCTGCAGGGTTCCGTAGGGGCCCGTAGAGTTCCGTAGTGGCTGGTAAAGTTCCGTAGGGCCCTGTACCGTTCCGTAACTGCCTGCAAGGGTCTTTAGGCTTCCGTAGGGGCTGGTAGGGTTCCATAAAGTTCCGCGGGTTCCTGCAGAGTTCTGCAAGTGCCCGCAAGGGCCTGTAGGGGCGCACAGTGTTTCTGTCAGGTTCGGTAGAGTTCCGTAGGGGCCATAGGTTTCCGTAGCGGCTGGTAGTATTCCGTAGGGGCTCTTAGGGTTTCGTAGGCACCTGCAGTGTTCTGTAGGAGCCCATACGGTTTTAGTGAGGTTCCGTTGTGTTGCTAAGGGTCTTGTAGAGTGCTGTCGGGTCCTGTAGTATTCTGTAGGGTTCCAGAGGGGCTGGTAGGGTTCCGTCAAAATCCGTAGGGTTCCCTAGGGCCCCGTGGAGTCCCGTAGATTTCCGTAGGGGCCTGTAGGGTTGTGTAAGTACCCGCAGGGGTTGGTAGGAGCTTGTAGGGTGCCATAAGTTTCCAGAGGGTTGTGTAGGGTTCCGTAGGGGCCTGTGGTGTTCCCTAGGGGCCTGTAGAGTCTCGTACAGTTCCGTAGGGGCCTGTGGTGTTCCCTAGGGGCCTGTAGAGTCTCGTAGAGTTCTGTAGGGTCCTGTAGGTTTCCGTAAGCACCCGCAGAGGTCTGAAGGGGCCCGTACTGTTCCGTAAGGATCCATAGGGCTCCGTAGAGCTTCGTAGGTTCCCTAGAGGCCTGTAGAGTACCGCAGGAGCCAGTAGTGTTCTCTAGGGGCCCGTAGGGTTCCTTCCGTAGGGGCTGGCAGTGTTCCATAGGGTCCTCTAGGGTTGAGTAAGTGCCCGCAGGAGTCTCACGGAATCTGTGGGATTCTGTAAGGTTCCGGAGGGTTCTGCAGGGTTCTGTAGGGGCCCGTAGAGTTCCGTAGTGGCTGGTAAAGTTCCGTAGGGCCCTGTCGGGTTCTGTATGGACCTGTAGCGTTCCGTAGGGGCCTGCAGGGTTCTGTAAGTGCCCGCAGGTGTCTGTAGGGTTCTGTAGGATTCCGTAGGCGCCTGCAGTGTTCTGTAGGTGCCCATAGGGTTTTCGTGAGGTTCCGTTGTGTTGCTAAGGGTCTTGTAGATTGCTGTCGGGTCCTGGAGTATTCTGTAGGGTTCCAGAGGGGCTCGTAAGGTTCCGTCAAAATCTGTAGGCTTCCCTAGGGTCCGTAGAGTCCCGTAGATTTCCGTAGGGGCCTGTAGGGTTGTGTAAGTGACCGCAGGGGTTGGTAGGAGCTTGTAGGGTGCCATAAGTTTCCAGAGGGTTGTGTAGGGTTCCGTAGGGGTCTGTGGTGTTCCCTAGGGGCCTGGAGAGTCTCGTACAGTTCCGTAGGGGCCTGTGGTGTTTCCTAGGGGCCTGTAGAGTCTTGTAGAGTTCTGTAGGGTCCTGTAGGTTTCCATAAGCGCCCGCAGAGGTCTGAATAGGCCCGTACTGTTCCGTAAGGATCCATATGGCTCCGTAGAGCTTCGTAGGTTCCCTAGAGGCCTGTAGAGTACCGCAGGAGCCAGTAGTGTTCTGTAGGGCCCCGTAAGGTTCCTTCCGTAGGGGCTGGCAGTGTTCCGTAGGGTCCTCTAGGGTTGAGTAAGTGCCCGCAGGAGTCTGTAGGAATCCGTGGGATTCTGTAAGGTTCCGGAGGGTTCTGCAGGGTTCTGTAGGGGCCCGTAGAGTTCCGTAGTGGCTGGGAAAGTTCCCTAGGGCCCTGTACCACTCGTAATTGCCTGCAAGGGTCTTTAGGCTTCCGTAGGGGCTGGTAGGGTTCTATAAAGTTCCGTGGGTTCCTGCAGAGTCCTGCAAGTGCCCGCAAGGGCCTGTAGGGGCGCACAGTGTTTCTGTCAGGTTCCGTAGAGTTCCGTAGGGGCCATAGGTTTCCGTAGCGGCTGGTAGTATTCCGTAGGGGTCTGTAGGGTTCCGTAGGCACCTGCAGTGTTCTGTAGGAGCCCATAGGGTTTTAGTGAGGTTCCGTTGTGTCGCTAAGGGTCTTGTAGAGTGCTGTCGGGTCCTGGAGTATTCTGTAGGGTTCCAGAGGGGCTGGTAGGGTTCAGTCAAAATCTGTAGGGTTCCCTAGGGTCCGTGGAGTCCCGTAGATTTCCGTAGGGGCCTCTAGGTTTGTGTAAGTGCCCACAGGGGTTGGTAGGAGCTTGTAGGGTGCCATAAGTTTCCAGAGGGTTGTGTAGGGTTCCGTAGGGATCTGTGGTGTTTCCTAGGGGCCTGTAGAGTCTCATACAGTTCCGTAGGGTCCTGTAGGTTTCCATAAGCGCCCGCAGAGGTCTGAAGGGGCCCGTACTGTTCCGTAAGGATCCATAGGGCTCCGTAGAGCTTCGTAGGTTCCCTAGAGGCCTGTAGAGTACCGCAGGAGCCAGTAGTGTTCTGTAGGGGCCCGTAGGGTTCCTTCCATAGGGGCTGGCAGTGTTCTGTAGGGTCCTCTAGGGTTGAGTAAGTGCCCGCAGGAGTCTGTAAAAGTCTGTGGGATTCTGTAAGGTTCCGGAGGGTTCTGCAGGGTTCCGTAGGGGCCCCTAGAGTTCCATAGTGGCTGGTACAGTTCCGTAGGGCCCGGTACCGTTCCGTAACTGCCTGCAAGGGTCTTTAGGCTTCCGTAGGGGCTGGGAGGGTTCCATAAAGTTCCGTGGGTTCCTGCAGAGTCCTGCAAGTGCCCGCAAGGGCCTGTAGGGGCGCACAATGTTTCTGTCAGGTTCCGTAGAGTTCCGTAGGGGCCATAGGTTTCCGTAGCGGCTGGTAGTATTCCGTAGGGGTCTGTAGGGTTCCGTAGGCACCTGCAGTGTTCTGTAGGAGCCCATAGGGTTTTAGTGAGATTCCGTTGTGTCGCTAAGGGTCTTGTAGAGTTCTGTCGGGTCCTGTAGTATTCTGTAGGGTTCCAGAGGGGCTGGTAGGGTTCCGTCGAAATCCGTAGGGTTCCCTAGGGTCCGTAGAGTCCCGTAGATTTCCGTAGGGGCCTCTAGGGTTGTGTAAGTGCCCGCAGGGGTTGGTAGGAGCTCGTAGGGTGCCATAAGTTTCCAGAGGGTTGTGTAGGGTTCCGTAGGGGCCTGTGGTGTTTCCTAGGGGCCTGTAGAGTCTCGTACAGTTCTGTAGGGTCCTGTAGGTTTCCATAAGCGCCCGCAGAGGTCTGAAGGGGCCCGTACTGTTCCGTAAGGATCCATAGGGCTCAGTAGAGCTTCGTAGGTTCCCTAGAGGCCTGTAGAGTACCGCAGGAGCCAGTAGTGTTCTGTGGGGGTCCGTAAGGTTCCTTCCGTAGGGGCTGGCAGTGTTCCGTAGGGTCCTCTAGGGTTGAGTAAGTGCCCGCAGCAGTCTGTAGGAGTCTGTGGGATTCTGTAAGGTTCCGGAGGGTTCTGCAGGGTTCCGTAGGGGCCCCTAGAGTTCCATAGTGGCTGGTAAAGTTCCGTAGGGCCCTGTACCACTCGTAACTGCCTGCAAGGGTCTTTAGGCTTCCGTAGGGTCTGGTAGGGTTCCATAAAGTTCCATGGGTTCCTGCAGAGTTCTGCAAGTGCCCGCAAGGGCCTGTAGGGGCGCACAATGTTTTTGTCAGGTTCCGTAGAGTTCCGTAGGGGCCATAGGTTTCCGTAGTGGCTGGTAGTATTCCGTAGGGGTCCGTAGGGTTCCGTAGGCACCTGCAGTGTTCTGTAGGAGCCCATAGGGTTTTAGTGAGATTCCGTTGTGTCGCTAAGGGTCTTGTAGAGTTCTGTCGGGTCCTGTAGTATTCTGTAGGGTTCCAGAGGGGCTCGTAGGGTTCCGTCAAAATCTGTAGGCTTCCCTAGGGTCCGTAGAGTCCCGTAGATTTCCGTAGGGGCCTGTAGGGTTGTGTAAGTGACCGCAGGGGTTGGTAGGAGCTTGTAGGGTGCCATAAGTTTCCAGAGGGTTGTGTAGGGTTCCGTAGGGGTCTGTGGTGTTCCCTAGGGGCCTGGAGAGTCTCGTACAGTTCCGTAGGGGCCTGTGGTGTTTCCTAGGGGCCTGTAGAGTCTTGTAGAGTTCTGTAGGGTCCTGTAGGTTTCCATAAGCGCCCGCAGAGGTCTGAAGGGGCCCGTACTGTTCCGTAAGGATCCATATGGCTCCGTAGAGCTTCGTAGGTTCCCTAGAGGCCTGTAGAGTACCGCAGGAGCCAGTAGTGTTCTGTAGGGCCCCGTAAGGTTCCTTCCGTAGGGGCTGGCAGTGTTCCGTAGGGTCCTCTAGGGTTGAGTAAGTGCCCGCAGGAGTCTGTAGGAATCCGTGGGATTCTGTAAGGTTCCGGAGGGTTCTGCAGGGTTCTGTAGGGGCCCGTAGAGTTCCGTAGTGGCTGGGAAAGTTCCCTAGGGCCCTGTACCACTCGTAATTGCCTGCAAGGGTCTTTAGGCTTCCGTAGGGGCTGGTAGGGTTCTATAAAGTTCCGTGGGTTCCTGCAGAGTCCTGCAAGTGCCCGCAAGGGCCTGTAGGGGCGCACAGTGTTTCTGTCAGGTTCCGTAGAGTTCCGTAGGGGCCATAGGTTTCCGTAGCGGCTGGTAGTATTCCGTAGGGGTCTGTAGGTTTCCGTAGGCACCTGCAGTGTTCTGTAGGAGCCCATAGGGTTTTAGTGAGGTTCCGTTGTGTCGCTAAGGGTCTTGTAGAGTGCTGTCGGGTCCTGTAGTATTCTGTAGGGTTCCAGAGGGGCTGGTAGGGTTCCGTCAAAATCCGTAGGGTTCCCTAGGGGCCCATAGAGTCCCGTAGATTTCCGTAGGGACCTGTAGGGTTGTGTAAGTGCCCGCAGGGGTTGGTAGGAGCTTGTAGGGTGCCATAAGTTTCCAGAGGGTTGTGTAGGGTTCCGTAGGGGCCTGTGGTGTTCCCTAGGGGCCTGTAGAGTCTCGTACGGTTCCGTAGGGGCCTGTGGTGTTCCCTAGGGGCCTGTAGAGTCTCGTACAGTTCCGTAGGGTCCTGTAGGTTTCCATAAGCGCCCGCAGAGGTCTCAAGGGGCCCGTACTGTTCCGTAAGGATCCACAGGGCTCAGTAGAGCTTCGTAGGTTCCCTAGAGGCCTGTAGAGTACCGCAGGAGCCAGTAGTGTTCTGTAGGGGCCCGTAAGGTTCCTTCCGTAGGGGCTGGCAGTGTTCCGTAGGGGCCTGTAGGTTTGTGTAAGTGCCCGCAGGAGTCTGTAGGAATCCGTGGGATTCTGTAAGGTTCCGGAGGGTTCTGCAGGGTTCTGTAGGGGCCCGTAGAGTTCCGTAGTGGCTGGTAAAGTTCCGTAGGGCCCTGTGGGGTTCTGTATGGACCTGTAGCGTTCCGTAGGGGCCTGCAGGGTTCTGTAAGTGCCCGCAGGTGTCTGTAGGGTTCTGTAGGATTCCGTAGGCGCCTGCAGTGTTCTGTAGGTGCCCATAGGGTTTTCGTGAGGTTCCGTTGTGTTGCTAAGGGTCTTGTAGATTGCTGTCGGGTCCTGGAGTATTCTGTAGGGTTCCAGAGGGGCTCGTAAGGTTCCGTCAAAATCTGTAGGCTTCCCTAGGGTCCGTAGAGTCCCGTAGATTTCCGTAGGGGCCTGTAGGGTTGTGTAAGTGACCGCAGGGGTTGGTAGGAGCTTGTAGGGTGCCATAAGTTTCCAGAGGGTTGTGTAGGGTTCCGTAGGGGTCTGTGGTGTTCCCTAGGGGCCTGGAGAGTCTCGTACAGTTCCGTAGGGGCCTGTGGTGTTTCCTAGGGGCCTGTAGAGTCTTGTAGAGTTCTGTAGGGTCCTGTAGGTTTCCATAAGCGCCCGCAGAGGTCTGAATAGGCCCGTACTGTTCCGTAAGGATCCATATGGCTCCGTAGAGCTTCGTAGGTTCCCTAGAGGCCTGTAGAGTACCGCAGGAGCCAGTAGTGTTCTGTAGGGCCCCGTAAGGTTCCTTCCGTAGGGGCTGGCAGTGTTCCGTAGGGTCCTCTAGGGTTGAGTAAGTGCCCGCAGGAGTCTGTAGGAATCCGTGGGATTCTGTAAGGTTCCGGAGGGTTCTGCAGGGTTCTGTAGGGGCCCGTAGAGTTCCGTAGTGGCTGGGAAAGTTCCCTAGGGCCCTGTACCACTCGTAATTGCCTGCAAGGGTCTTTAGGCTTCCGTAGGGGCTGGTAGAGTTCTATAAAGTTCCGTGGGTTCCTGCAGAGTCCTGCAAGTGCCCGCAAGGGCCTGTAGGGGCGCACAGTGTTTCTGTCAGGTTCCGTAGAGTTCCGTAGGGGCCATAGGTTTCCGTAGCGGCTGGTAGTATTCCGTAGGGGTCTGTAGGGTTCCGTAGGCACCTGCAGTGTTCTGTAGGAGCCCATAGGGTTTTAGTGAGGTTCCGTTGTGTCGCTAAGGGTCTTGTAGAGTGCTGTCGGGTCCTGGAGTATTCTGTAGGGTTCCAGAGGGGCTGGTAGGGTTCAGTCAAAATCTGTAGGGTTCCCTAGGGTCCGTGGAGTCCCGTAGATTTCCGTAGGGGCCTCTAGGTTTGTGTAAGTGCCCACAGGGGTTGGTAGGAGCTTGTAGGGTGCCATAAGTTTCCAGAGGGTTGTGTAGGGTTCCGTAGGGATCTGTGGTGTTTCCTAGGGGCCTGTAGAGTCTCATACAGTTCCGTAGGGTCCTGTAGGTTTCCATAAGCGCCCGCAGAGGTCTGAAGGGGCCCGTACTGTTCCGTAAGGATCCATAGGGCTCCGTAGAGCTTCGTAGGTTCCCTAGAGGCCTGTAGAGTACCGCAGGAGCCAGTAGTGTTCTGTAGGGGCCCGTAGGGTTCCTTCCATAGGGGCTGGCAGTGTTCTGTAGGGTCCTCTAGGGTTGAGTAAGTGCCCGCAGGAGTCTGTAAAAGTCTGTGGGATTCTGTAAGGTTCCGGAGGGTTCTGCAGGGTTCCGTAGGGGCCCCTAGAGTTCCATAGTGGCTGGTACAGTTCCGTAGGGCCCGGTACCGTTCCGTAACTGCCTGCAAGGGTCTTTAGGCTTCCGTAGGGGCTGGGAGGGTTCCATAAAGTTCCGTGGGTTCCTGCAGAGTTCTGCAAGTGCCCGCAAGGGCCTGTAGGGGCGCACAATGTTTCTGTCAGGTTCCGTAGAGTTCCGTAGGGGCCATAGGTTTCCGTAGTGGCTGGTAGTATTCCGTAGGGGTCCGTAGGGTTCCGTAGGCACCTGCAGCGTTCTGCAGGAGCCCATAGGGTTTTAGTGAGATTCCGTTGTGTCGCTAAGGGTCTTGTAGAGTTCTGTCGGGTCCTGGAGTATTCTGTAGGGTTCCAGAGGGGCTCGTAGGGTTCCGTCGAAATCCGTAGGGTTCCCTAGGGTCCGTAGAGTCCCGTAGATTTCCGTAGGGGCCTCTAGGGTTGTGTAAGTGCCCGCAGGGGTTGGTAGGAGCTTGTAGGGTGCCATAAGTTTCCAGAGGGTTGTGTAGGGTTCCGTAGGGGCCTGTGGTGTTTCCTAGGGGCCTGTAGAGTCTCATAGAGTTCTGTAGGGTCCTGTAGGTTTCCATAAGCGCCCGCAGAGGTCTGAAGGGGCCCGTACTGTTCCGTAAGGATCCATAGGGCTCCGTAGAGCTTCGTAGGTTCCCTAGAGGCCTGTAGAGTACCGCAGGAGCCAGTAGTGTTCTGTAGGGGCCCGTAAGGTTCCTTCCGTAGGGGCTGGCAGTGTTCCGTAGGGTCCTCTAGGGTTGAGTAAGTGCCCGCAGGAGTCTGTAGGAATCCGTGGGATTCTGTAAGGTTCCGGAGGGTTCTGCAGGGTTCTGTAGGGGCCCGTAGAGTTCCGTAGTGGCTGGGAAAGTTCCCTAGGGCCCTGTACCACTCGTAATTGCCTGCAAGGGTCTTTAGGCTTCCGTAGGGGCTGGTAGGGTTCTATAAAGTTCCGTGGGTTCCTGCAGAGTCCTGCAAGTGCCCGCAAGGGCCTGTAGGGGCGCACAGTGTTTCTGTCAGGTTCCGTAGAGTTCCGTAGGGGCCATAGGTTTCCGTAGCGGCTGGTAGTATTCCGTAGGGGTCTGTAGGGTTCCGTAGGCACCTGCAGTGTTCTGTAGGAGCCCATAGGGTTTTAGTGAGATTCCGTTGTGTCGCTAAGGGTCTTGTAGAGTTCTGTCGGGTCCTGTAGTATTCTGTAGGGTTCCAGAGGGGCTGGTAGGGTTCCGTCGAAATCCGTAGGGTTCCCTAGGGTCCGTAGAGTCCCGTAGATTTCCGTAGGGGCCTCTAGGGTTGTGTAAGTGCCCGCAGGGGTTGGTAGGAGCTCGTAGGGTGCCATAAGTTTCCAGAGGGTTGTGTAGGGTTCCGTAGGGGCCTGTGGTGTTTCCTAGGGGCCTGTAGAGTCTCGTACAGTTCTGTAGGGTCCTGTAGGTTTCCATAAGCGCCCGCAGAGGTCTGAAGGGGCCCGTACTGTTCCGTAAGGATCCATAGGGCTCAGTAGAGCTTCGTAGGTTCCCTAGAGGCCTGTAGAGTACCGCAGGAGCCAGTAGTGTTCTGTGGGGGTCCGTAAGGTTCCTTCCGTAGGGGCTGGCAGTGTTCCGTAGGGTCCTCTAGGGTTGAGTAAGTGCCCGCAGCAGTCTGTAGGAGTCTGTGGGATTCTGTAAGGTTCCGGAGGGTTCTGCAGGGTTCCGTAGGGGCCCCTAGAGTTCCATAGTGGCTGGTAAAGTTCCGTAGGGCCCTGTACCACTCGTAACTGCCTGCAAGGGTCTTTAGGCTTCCGTAGGGTCTGGTAGGGTTCCATAAAGTTCCATGGGTTCCTGCAGAGTTCTGCAAGTGCCCGCAAGGGCCTGTAGGGGCGCACAATGTTTTTGTCAGGTTCCGTAGAGTTCCGTAGGGGCCATAGGTTTCCGTAGTGGCTGGTAGTATTCCGTAGGGGTCCGTAGGGTTCCGTAGGCACCTGCAGTGTTCTGTAGGAGCCCATAGGGTTTTAGTGAGATTCCGTTGTGTCGCTAAGGGTCTTGTAGAGTTCTGTCGGGTCCTGTAGTATTCTGTAGGGTTCCAGAGGGGCTCGTAGGGTTCCGTCAAAATCTGTAGGCTTCCCTAGGGTCCGTAGAGTCCCGTAGATTTCCGTAGGGGCCTGTAGGGTTGTGTAAGTGACCGCAGGGGTTGGTAGGAGCTTGTAGGGTGCCATAAGTTTCCAGAGGGTTGTGTAGGGTTCCGTAGGGGTCTGTGGTGTTCCCTAGGGGCCTGGAGAGTCTCGTACAGTTCCGTAGGGGCCTGTGGTGTTTCCTAGGGGCCTGTAGAGTCTTGTAGAGTTCTGTAGGGTCCTGTAGGTTTCCATAAGCGCCCGCAGAGGTCTGAAGGGGCCCGTACTGTTCCGTAAGGATCCATATGGCTCCGTAGAGCTTCGTAGGTTCCCTAGAGGCCTGTAGAGTACCGCAGGAGCCAGTAGTGTTCTGTAGGGCCCCGTAAGGTTCCTTCCGTAGGGGCTGGCAGTGTTCCGTAGGGTCCTCTAGGGTTGAGTAAGTGCCCGCAGGAGTCTGTAGGAATCCGTGGGATTCTGTAAGGTTCCGGAGGGTTCTGCAGGGTTCTGTAGGGGCCCGTAGAGTTCCGTAGTGGCTGGGAAAGTTCCCTAGGGCCCTGTACCACTCGTAATTGCCTGCAAGGGTCTTTAGGCTTCCGTAGGGGCTGGTAGGGTTCTATAAAGTTCCGTGGGTTCCTGCAGAGTCCTGCAAGTGCCCGCAAGGGCCTGTAGGGGCGCACAGTGTTTCTGTCAGGTTCCGTAGAGTTCCGTAGGGGCCATAGGTTTCCGTAGCGGCTGGTAGTATTCCGTAGGGGTCTGTAGGGTTCCGTAGGCACCTGCAGTGTTCTGTAGGAGCCCATAGGGTTTTAGTGAGGTTCCGTTGTGTCGCTAAGGGTCTTGTAGAGTGCTGTCGGGTCCTGGAGTATTCTGTAGGGTTCCAGAGGGGCTGGTAGGGTTCAGTCAAAATCTGTAGGGTTCCCTAGGGTCCGTAGAGTCCCGTAGATTTCCGTAGGGGCCTCTAGGGTTGTGTAAGTGCCCGCAGGGGTTGGTAGGATCTTGTAGGGTGCCATAAGTTTCCAGAGGGTTGTGTAGGGTTCCGTAGGGGTCTGTGGTGTTCCCTAGGGGCCTGGAGAGTCTCGTACAGTTCCGTAGGGTCCTGTAGGTTTCCATAAGCGCCCGCAGAGGTCTGAAGGGGCCCGTACTGTTCCGTAAGGATCCATAGGGCTCCGTAGAGCTTCGTAGGTTCCCTAGAGGCCTGTAGAGTACCGCAGGAGCCAGTAGTGTTCTGTAGGGGCCCGTAGGGTTCCTTCCATAGGGGCTGGCAGTGTTCCGTAGGGTCCTCTAGGGTTGAGTAAGTGCCCGCAGGAGTCTGTAGGAGTCTGTGGGATTCTGTAAGGTTCCGGAGGGTTCTGCAGGGTTCCGTAGGGGCCTGTAGAGTTCCATAGTGGCTGGTAAAGTTCCGTAGGGCCCTGTACCGTTCCGTAACTGCCTGCAAGGGTCTTTAGGCTTCCGTAGGGGCTGGGAGGGTTCCATAAAGTTCCGTGGGTTCCTGCAGAGTTCTGCAAGTGCCCGCAAGGGCCTGTAGGGGCGCACAATGTTTCTGTCAGGTTCCGTAGAGTTCCGTAGGGGCCATAGGTTTCCGTAGTGGCTGGTAGTATTCCGTAGGGGTCCGTAGGGTTCCGTAGGCACCTGCAGTGTTCTGTAGGAGCCCATAGGGTTTTAGTGAGGTTCCGTTGTGTCGCTAAGGGTCTTGTAGAGTGCTGTCGGGTCCTGTAGTATTCTGTAGGGTTCCAGAGGGGCTGGTAGGGTTCAGTCGAAATCCGTAGGGTTCCCTAGGGTCCGTGGAGTCCCGTAGATTTCCGTAGGGGCCTCTAGGGTTGTGTAAGTGCCCGCAGGGGTTGGTAGGAGCTTGTAGGGTGCCATAAGTTTCCAGAGGGTTGTGTAGGGTTCCGTAGGGGCCTGTGGTGTTCCCTAGGGGCCTGTAGAGTCTCGTACAGTTCCATAGGGTCCTGTAGGTTTCCATAAGCGCCCGCAGAGGTCTCAAGGGGCCCGTACTGTTCCGTAAGGATCCATAGGGCTCCGTAGAGCTTCGTAGGTTCCCTAGAGGCCTGTAGAGTACCGCAGGAGCCAGTAGTGTTCTGTAGGGGCCCGTAGGGTTCCTTCCATAGGGGCTGGCAGTGTTCCGTAGCGTCCTCTAGGGTTGAGTAAGTGCCCGCAGGAGTCTGTAGGAGTCTGTGGGATTCTGTAAGGTTCCGGAGGGTTCTGCAGGGTTCCGTAGGGGCCCCTAGAGTTCCATAGTGGCTGGTAAAGTTCCGTAGGGCCCTGTACCGTTCCGTAACTGCCTGCAAGGGTCTTTAGGCTTCCGTAGGGGCTGGGAGGGTTCCATAAAGTTCCGTGGGTTCCTGCAGAGTTCTGCAAGTGCCCGCAAGGGCCTGTAGGGGCGCACAATGTTTCTGTCAGGTTCCGTAGAGTTCCGTAGGGGCCATAGGTTTCCGTAGTGGCTGGTAGTATTCCGTAGGGGTCCGTAGGGTTCCGTAGGCACCTGAAGTGTTCTGTAGGAGCCCATAGGGTTTTAGTGAGATTCCGTTGTGTCGCTAAGGGTCTTGTAGAGTTCTGTCGGGTCCTGGAGTATTCTGTAGGGTTCCAGAGGGGCTCGTAGGGTTCCGTCGAAATCCGTAGGGTTCCCTAGGGTCCGTAGAGTCCCGTAGATTTCCGTAGGGACCTGTAGGGTTGTGTAAGTGCCCGCAGGGGTTGGTAGGAGCTTGTAGGGTGCCATAAGTTTCCAGAGGGTTGTGTAGGGTTCCGTAGGGGCCTGTGGTGTTCCCTAGGGGCCTGTAGAGTCTCGTACGGTTCCGTAGGGGCCTGTGGTGTTCCCTAGGGGCCTGTAGAGTCTCGTACAGTTCCGTAGGGTCCTGTAGGTTTCCATAAGCGCCCGCAGAGGTCTGAAGGGGCCCGTACTGTTCCGTAAGGATCCACAGGGCTCCGTAGAGCTTCGTAGGTTCCCTAGAGGCCTGTAGAGTACGGCAGGAGCCAGTAGTGTTCTGTAGGGGCCCGTAAGGTTCCTTCCGTAGGGGCTGGCAGTGTTCCGTAGGGGCCTGTAGGTTTGTGTAAGTGCCCGCAGCAGTCTGTAGGAGTCTGTGAGATTCTGTAAGGTTCCGGAGGGTTCTGCAGGGTTCTGTAGGGGCCCGTAGAGTTCCGTATTAGCTGGTAAAGTTCCGTAGGGCCCTGTGGGGTTCTGTATGGACCTGTAGCGTTCCGTAGGGGCCTGCAGGGTTCTGTAAGTGCCCGCAGGTGTCTGTAGGGTTCTGTAGGATTCCGTAGGTGCCTGCAGTGTTCTGTAGGTGCCCATAGGGTTTTAGTGAGGTTCCGTTGTGTTGCTAAGGGTCTTGTAGATTGCTGTCGGGTCCTGGAGTATTCTGTAGGGTTCCAGAGGGGCTCGTAAGGTTCCGTCAAAATCTGTAGGCTTCCCTAGGGTCCGTAGAGTCCCGTAGATTTCCGTAGGGACCTGTAGGGTTGTGTAAGTGCCCGCAGGGGTTGGTAGGAGCTTGTAGGGTGCCATAAGTTTCCAGAGGGTTGTGTAGGGTTCCGTAGGGGTCTGTGGTGTTCCCTAGGGGCCTGGAGAGTCTCGTACAGTTCCGTAGGGGCCTGTGGTGTTTCCTAGGGGCCTGTAGAGTCTTGTAGAGTTCTGTAGGGTCCTGTAGGTTTCCATAAGCGCCCACAGAGGTCTGAAGGGGCCCGTACTGTTCCGTAAGGATCCATAGGGCTCCGTAGAGCTTCGTAGGTTCCCTAGAGGCCTGTAGAGTACCGCAGGAAACAGTAGTGTTCTGTAGGGGCCCGTAAGGTTCCTTCCGTAGGGGCTGGCAGTGTTCCGTAGGGGCCTGTAGGTTTGTGTAAGTGCCCGCAGGAGTCTGTAGGAATTCGTGGGATTCTGTAAGGTTCCGGAGGGTTCTGCAGGGTTCTGTAGGGGCCCGTAGAGTTCCGTAGTGGCTGGTAAAGTTCCGTAGGGCCCTGTGGGGTTCTGTATGGACCTGTAGCGTTCCGTAGGGGCCTGCAGGGTTCTGTAAGTGCCCGCAGGTGTCTGTAGGGTTCTGTAGGATTCCGTAGGCGCCTGCAGTGTTCTGTAGGAGCCCATAGGGTTTTAGTGAGGTTCCGTTGTGTTGCTAAGGATCTTGTAGAGTGCTGTCGGGTCCTGGAGTATTCTGTAGGGTTCCAGATAGGCTCGTAAGGTTCCGTCGAAATCCGTAGGCTTCCCTAGGGGCCCGTGGAGTCCCGTAGATTTCCGTAGGGACCTGTAGGGTTGTGTAAGTGCCCGCAGGGGTTGGTAGGAGCTTGTAGGGTGCCATAAGTTTCCAGAGGGTTGTGTAGGGTTCCGTAGGGGCCTGTGGTGTTCCCTAGGGGCCTGGAGAGTCTCGTACAGTTCTGTAGGGTCCTGTAGGTTTCCATAAGCGCCTGCAGAGGTCTGAAGGGGCCCGTACTGTTCCGTAAGGATCCACAGGGCTCCGTAGAGCTTCGTAGGTTCCCTAGAGGCCTGTAGAGTACCACAGGAGCCAGTAGTGTTCTGTAGGGCCCCGTAAGGTTCCTTCCGTAGCGGCTGGCAGTGTTCCGTAGGGTCCTCTGGGGTTGAGTAAGTGCCCGCAGGAGTCTGTAGGAATCCATGGGATTCTGTAAGGTTCCGGAGGGTTCTGCAGGGTTCCGTAGGGGCCCCTAGAGTTCCTTAGTGGCTGGTAAAGTTCCGTAGGACCCTGTACCGTTCCGTAACTGCCTGCAAGGATCTTTAGGCTTCCGTAGGTGCTTGTAGGGTTCCATGAAGTTCCGTGGTTTCCTGCAGAGTTCTGCAAGTGCCCGCAAGGGCCTGTAGGGGCCCACAGTGTTTCTGTCAGGTTCCGTAGAGTTCCGTAGGGTCCATAGGTTTCCGTAGCGGCTGGTAGTATTCCGTAGGGGTCTGTAGTGTTCCGTAGGCACCTGCAGTGTTCTGTAGGAGCCCATAGGGTTTTAGTGAGGTTCCGTTGTGTCGCTAAGGGTCTTGTAGAGTGCTGTCGGGCCCTGTAGTATTCTGTAGGGTTCCAGAGGGGCTGGTAGTGTTCCGTCAAAATCTGTAGGGTTCCCTAGGGGTCCGTAGAGTCCCGTAGATTTCCGTAGGGGCCTCTAGGGTTGTGTAAGTGCCCGCAGGGGTTGGTAGGAACTTGTAGGGTGCCATAAGTTTCCAGAGGGTTGTGTAGGGTTCCGTAGGGGCCTGTGGTGTTCCCTAGGGGCCTGTAGAGTCTCGTACGGTTCCGTAGGGGCCTGTGGTGTTCCCTAGGGTCCTGTAGAGTCTCGTACAGTTCCGTAGGTTCCTGTAGGTTTCCATAAGCGCCCGCAGATGTCTGAAGGGGCCCGTTCTGTTCCGTAAGGATCCATAGGGCTCCGTAGAGCTTCGTAGGTTCCCTAGAGGCCTGCAGAGTACCGCAGGAGCCAGTAGTGTTCTGTAGGGCCCCGTAAGGTTCCTTCCGTAGGGGCTGGCAGTGTTCCGTAGGGGCCTGTAGGTTTGTGTAAGTGCCCGCAGGAGTCTGTAGGAATTCGTGGGATTCTGTAAGGTTCCGGAGGGTTCTGCAGGGTTCTGTAGGGGCCCGTAGAGTTCCGTAGTGGCTGGTAAAGTTCCGTAGGGCCCTGTGGGGTTCTGTATGGACCTGTAGCGTTCCGTAGGGGCCTGCAGGGTTCTGTAGGAGCCCATAGGGTTTTAGTGAGGTTCCGTTGTGTCGCTAAGGGTCTTGTAGAGTGCTGTCGGGTCCTGGAGTATTCTGTAGGGTTCCAGAGGGGCTGGTAGGGTTCCGTCAAAATCCGTAGGGTTCCCTAGGGGCCCATAGAGTCCCGTAGATTTCCGTAGGGACCTGTAGGGTTGTGTAAGTGCCCGCAGGGGTTGGTAGGAGCTTGTAGGGTGCCATAAGTTTCCAGAGGGTTGTGTAGGGTTCCGTAGGGGCCTGTGGTGTTCCCTAGGGGCCTGTAGAGTCTCGTACGGTTCCGTAGGGGCCTGTGGTGTTCCCTAGGGGCCTGTAGAGTCTCGTACAGTTCCGTAGGGTCCTGTAGGTTTCCATAAGCGCCCGCAGAGGTCTGAAGGGGCCCGTACTGTTCCGTAAGGATCCATAGGGCTCCGTAGAGCTTCGTAGGTTCCCTAGAGGCCTGTAGAGTACCGCAGGAGCCAGTAGTGTTCTGTAGGGCCCCGTAAGGTTCCTTCCGTAGGGGCTGGCAGTGTTCCGTAGGGGCCTGTAGGTTTGTGTAAGTGCCCGCAGGAGTCTGTAGGAATCTGTGAGATTCTGTAAGGTTCCGGAGGGTTCTGCAGGGTTCTGTAGGGGCCCGTAGAGTTCCGTAGTGGCTGGTAAAGTTCCGTAGGGCCCTGTGGGGTTCTGTATGGACCTGTAGCGTTCCGTAGGGGCCTGCAGGGTTCTGTAAGTGCCCGCAGGTGTCTGTAGGGTTCTGTAGGATTCCGTAGGCGCCTGCAGTGTTCTGTAGTTGCCCATAGGGTTTTAGTGAGGTTCCGTTGTGTTGCTAATGGTCTTGTAGATTGCTGTCGGGTCCTGGAGTATTCTGTAGGGTTCCAGAGGGGCTCGTAAGGTTCCGTCGAAACCCGTAGGCTTCCCTAGGGTCCGTAGAGTTCCGTAGATTTCCGTAGGGGCCTCTAGGGTTGTGTAAGTGCCCGCAGGGGTTGGTAGGAGCTTGTAGGGTGCCATAAGTTTCCAGAGGGTTGTGTAGGGTTCCGTAGGGGTCTGTGGTGTTCCCTAGGGGCCTGGAGAGTCTCGTACAGTTCCGTAGGGTCCTGTAGGTTTCCATAAGCGCCCGCAGAGGTCTGAAGGGGCCCGTACTGTTCCGTAAGGATCCATAGGGCTCCGTAGAGCTTCGTAGGTTCCCTAGAGGCCTGTAGAGTACCGCAGGAGCCAGTAGTGTTCTGTAGGGGCCCGTAGGGTTCCTTCCATAGGGGCTGGCAGTGTTCCGTAGGGTCCTCTAGGGTTGAGTAAGTGCCCGCAGGAGTCTGTAGGAGTCTGTGGGATTCTGTAAGGTTCCGGAGGGTTCTGCAGGGTTCTGTAGGGGCCCCTAGAGTTCCATAGCGGCTGGTAAAGTTCCGTAGGGCCCTGTACCGTTCCGTAACTGCCTGCAAGGGTCTTTAGGCTTCCGTAGGGGCTGGGAGGGTTCCATAAAGTTCCGTGGGTTCCTGCAGAGTTCTGCAAGTGCCCGCAAGGGCCTGTAGGGGCGCAGAATGTTTCTGTCAGGTTCCGTAGAGTTCCGTAGGGGCCATAGGTTTCCGTAGTGGCTGGTAGTATTCCGTAGGGGTCCGTAGGGTTCCGTAGGCACCTGCAGTGTTCTGCAGGAGCCCATAGGGTTTTAGTGAGATTCCGTTGTGTTGCTAAGGGTCTTGTAGATTGCTGTCGGGTCCTGGAGTATTCTGTAGGGTTCCAGAGGGGCTCGTAAGGTTCCGTCAAAATCTGTAGGCTTCCCTAGGGTCCGTAGAGTCCCGTAGATTTCCGTAGGGACCTGTAGGGTTGTGTAAGTGCCCGCAGGGGTTGGTAGGAGCTTGTAGGGTGCCATAAGTTTCCAGAGGGTTGTGTAGGGTTCCGTAGGGGTCTGTGGTGTTCCCTAGGGGCCTGGAGAGTCTTGTAGAGTTCTGTAGGGTCCTGTAGGTTTCCATAAGCGCCCGCAGAGGTCTGAAGGGGCCCGTACTGTTCCGTAAGGATCCATATGGCTCCGTAGAGCTTCGTAGGTTCCCTAGAGGCCTGTAGAGTACCGCAGGAGCCAGTAGTGTTCTGTAGGGGCCCGTAAGGTTCCTTCCGTAGGGGCTGGCAGTGTTCCGTAGGGGCCTGTAGGTTTGTGTAAGTGCCCGCAGGAGTCTGTAGGAATTCGTGGGATTCTGTAAGGTTCCGGAGGGTTCTGCAGGGTTCTGTAGGGGCCCGTAGAGTTCCGTAGTGGCTGGTAAAGTTCCGTAGGGCCCTGTGGGGTTCTGTATGGACCTGTAGCGTTCCGTAGGGGCCTGCAGGGTTCTGTAGGAGCCCATAGGGTTTTAGTGAGGTTCGGTTGTGTTGCTAAGGATCTTGTAGAGTGCTGTCGGGTCCTGGAGTATTCTGTAGGGTTCCAGAGGGGCTCGTAAGGTTCCGTCAAAATCTGTAGGCTTCCCTAGGGGCCCGTGGAGTCCCGTAGATTTCCGTAGGGACCTGTAGGGTTGTGTAAGTGCCCGCAGGGGTTGGTAGGAGCTTGTAGGGTGCCATAAGTTTCCAGAGTTAGGGTTCCGTAGGGGCCTGTGGTGTTTCCTAGGGGCCTGTAGAGTCTCGTACAGTTCTGTAGGGTCCTGTAGGTTTCCATAAGCGCCTGCAGAGGTCTGAAGGGGCCCGTACTGTTCCATAAGGATCCACAGGGCTCCGTAGAGCTTCGTAGGTTCCCTAGAGGCCTGTAGAGTACCACAGGAGCCAGTAGTGTTCTGTAGGGCCCCGTAAGGTTCCTTCCGTAGCGGCTGGCAGTGTTCCGTAGGGTCCTCTGGGGTTGAGTAAGTGCCCGCAGGAGTCTGTAGGAATCCATGGGATTCTGTAAGGTTCTGGAGGGTTCTGCAGGGTTCCGTAGGGGCCCCTAGAGTTCCACAGTGGCTGGTAAAGTTCCGTAGGACCCTGTACCGTTCCGTAACTGCCTGCAAGGATCTTTAGGCTTCCGTAGGTGCTTGTAGGGTTCCATGAAGTTCCGTGGTTTCCTGCAGAGTTCTGCAACTGCCCGCAAGGGCCTGTAGGGGCCCACAGTGTTTCTGTCAGGTTCCGTAGAGTTCCGTAGGGTCCATAGGTTTCCGTAGCGGCTGGTGGTATTCCGTAGGGGTCTGTAGTGTTCCGTAGGCACCTGCAGTGTTCTGTAGGAGCCCATAGGGTTTTAGTGAGGTTCCGTTGTGTCGCTAAGGGTCTTGTAGAGTGCTGCCGGGCCCAGTAGTATTCTGTAGGGTTCCAGAGGGGCTGGTAGGGTTCCGTCAAAATCTGTAGGGTTCCCTAGGGGTCCGTAGAGTCCCGTAGATTTCTGTAGGGGCCTCTAGGGTTGTGTAAGTGCCCGCAGGGGTTGGTAGGAGCTTGTAGGGTGCCATAAGTTTCCAGAGGGTTGTGTAGGGTTCCGTAGTGGCCTGTGGTGTTTCCTAGGGGCCTGTAGAGTCTCGTAGAGTTCTGTAGGGTCCTGTAGGTTTCCATAAGCGCCCGCAGAGGTCTGAAGGGGCCCGTACTGTTCCGTAAGGATCCATAGGGCTCCGTAGAGCTTCGTAGGTTCCCTAGAGGCCTGTAGAGTACCGCAGGAGCCAGTAGTGTTCTGTAGGGGCCCGTAAGGTTCCTTCCGTAGGGGCTGGCAGTGTTCCGTAGGGGCCTGTAGGTTTGTGTAAGTGCCCGCAGGAGTCTGTAGGAATTCGTGGGATTCTGTAAGGTTCCGGAGGGTTCTGCAGGGTTCTGTAGGGGCCCGTAGAGTTCCGTAGTGGCTGGTAAAGTTCCGTAGGGCCCTGTGGGGTTCTGTATGGACCTGTAGCGTTCCGTAGGGGCCTGCAGGGTTCTGTAGGAGCCCATAGGGTTTTAGTGAGGTTCGGTTGTGTTGCTAAGGATCTTGTAGAGTGCTGTCGGGTCCTGGAGTATTCTGTAGGGTTCCAGAGGGGCTCGTAAGGTTCCGTCAAAATCTGTAGGCTTCCCTAGGGGCCCGTGGAGTCCCGTAGATTTCCGTAGGGACCTGTAGGGTTGTGTAAGTGCCCGCAGGGGTTGGTAGGAGCTTGTAGGGTGCCATAAGTTTCCAGAGTTAGGGTTCCGTAGGGGCCTGTGGTGTTTCCTAGGGGCCTGTAGAGTCTCGTACAGTTCTGTAGGGTCCTGTAGGTTTCCATAAGCGCCCGCAGAGGTCTGAAGGGGCCCGTACTGTTCCATAAGGATCCACAGGGCTCCGTAGAGCTTCGTAGGTTCCCTAGAGGCCTGTAGAGTACCACAGGAGCCAGTAGTGTTCTGTAGGGGTCCGTAAGGTTCCTTCCGTAGCGGCTGGCAGTGTTCCGTAGGGTCCTCTAGGGTTGAGTAAGTGCCCGCAGGAGTCTGTAGGAATCCATGGGATTCTGTAAGGTTCTGGAGGGTTCTGCAGGGTTCCGTAGGGGCCCCTAGAGTTCCACAGTGGCTGGTAAAGTTCCGTAGGACGCTGTACCGTTCCGTAACTGCCTGCAAGGATCTTTAGGCTTCCGTAGGTGCTTGTAGGGTTCCATGAAGTTCCGTGGTTTCCTGCAGAGTTCTGCAACTGCCCGCAAGGGCCTGTAGGGGCCCACAGTGTTTCTGTCAGGTTCCGTAGAGTTCCGTAGGGTCCATAGGTTTCCGTAGCGGCTGGTAGTATTCCGTAGGGGTCTGTAGTGTTCCGTAGGCACCTGCAGTGTTCTGTAGGAATCCATAGGGTTTTAGTGAGGTTCCGTTGTGTCGCTAAGGGTCTTGTAGAGTGCTGCCGGGCCCAGTAGTATTCTGTAGGGTTCCAGAGGGGCTGGTAGGGTTCCGTCAAAATCTGTAGGGTTCCCTAGGGGTCCGTAGAGTCCCGTAGATTTCTGTAGGGGCCTCTAGGGTTGTGTAAGTGCCCGCAGGGGTTGGTAGGAGCTTGTAGGGTGCCATAAGTTTCCAGAGGGTTGTGTAGGGTTCCGTAGTGGCCTGTGGTGTTTCCTAGGGGCCTGTAGAGTCTCGTAGAGTTCTGTAGGGTCCTGTAGGTTTCCATAAGCGCCCGCAGAGGTCTGAAGGGGCCCGTACTGTTCCGTAAGGATCCATAGGGCTCCGTAGAGCTTCGTAGGTTCCCTAGAGGCTTGTAGAGTACCGCAGGAGCCAGTAGTGTTCTGTAGGGGCCCGTAAGGTTCCTTCCGTAGGGGCTGGCAGTGTTCCGTAGGGGCCTGTAGGTTTGTGTAAGTGCCCGCAGGAGTCTGTAGGAATTCGTGGGATTCTGTAAGGTTCCGGAGGGTTCTGCAGGGTTCTGTAGGGGCCCGTAGAGTTCCGTAGTGGCTGGTAAAGTTCCGTAGGGCCCTGTGGGGTTCTGTATGGACCTGTAGCGTTCCGTAGGGGCCTGCAGGGTTCTGTAGGAGCCCATAGGGTTTTAGTGAGGTTCGGTTGTGTTGCTAAGGATCTTGTAGAGTGCTGTCGGGTCCTGGAGTATTCTGTAGGGTTCCAGAGGGGCTCGTAAGGTTCCGTCAAAATCTGTAGGCTTCCCTAGGGGCCCGTGGAGTCCCGTAGATTTCCGTAGGGACCTGTAGGGTTGTGTAAGTGCCCGCAGGGGTTGGTAGGAGCTTGTAGGGTGCCATAAGTTTCCAGAGTTAGGGTTCCGTAGGGGCCTGTGGTGTTTCCTAGGGGCCTGTAGAGTCTCGTACAGTTCTGTAGGGTCCTGTAGGTTTCCATAAGCGCCCGCAGAGGTCTGAAGGGGCCCGTACTGTTCCATAAGGATCCACAGGGCTCCGTAGAGCTTCGTAGGTTCCCTAGAGGCCTGTAGAGTACCACAGGAGCCAGTAGTGTTCTGTAGGGGTCCGTAAGGTTCCTTCCGTAGCGGCTGGCAGTGTTCCGTAGGGTCCTCTAGGGTTGAGTAAGTGCCCGCAGGAGTCTGTAGGAATCCATGGGATTCTGTAAGGTTCTGGAGGGTTCTGCAGGGTTCCGTAGGGGCCCCTAGAGTTCCACAGTGGCTGGTAAAGTTCCGTAGGACGCTGTACCGTTCCGTAACTGCCTGCAAGGATCTTTAGGCTTCCGTAGGTGCTTGTAGGGTTCCATGAAGTTCCGTGGTTTCCTGCAGAGTTCTGCAACTGCCCGCAAGGGCCTGTAGGGGCCCACAGTGTTTCTGTCAGGTTCCGTAGAGTTCCGTAGGGTCCATAGGTTTCCGTAGCGGCTGGTAGTATTCCGTAGGGGTCTGTAGTGTTCCGTAGGCACCTGCAGTGTTCTGTAGGAATCCATAGGGTTTTAGTGAGGTTCCGTTGTGTCGCTAAGGGTCTTGTAGAGTGCTGCCGGGCCCAGTAGTATTCTGTAGGGTTCCAGAGGGGCTGGTAGGGTTCCGTCAAAATCTGTAGGGTTCCCTAGGGGTCCGTAGAGTCCCGTAGATTTCTGTAGGGGCCTCTAGGGTTGTGTAAGTGCCCGCAGGGGTTGGTAGGAGCTTGTAGGGTGCCATAAGTTTCCAGAGGGTTGTGTAGGGTTCCGTAGTGGCCTGTGGTGTTTCCTAGGGGCCTGTAGAGTCTCGTAGAGTTCTGTAGGGTCCTGTAGGTTTCCATAAGCGCCCGCAGAGGTCTGAAGGGGCCCGTACTGTTC
The DNA here is from genome assembly GCF_964106895.1 of Numenius arquata. Taxonomy (NCBI): domain Eukaryota; kingdom Metazoa; phylum Chordata; class Aves; order Charadriiformes; family Scolopacidae; genus Numenius; species Numenius arquata. The sequence goes on from NW_027415500.1 coordinate 276,109, forward strand.
CGTAAGGATCCATAGGGCTCCGTAGAGCTTCGTAGGTTCCCTAGAGGCCTGTAGAGTACCGCAGGAGCCAGTAGTGTTCTGTAGGGGCCCGTAAGGTTCCTTCCGTAGGGGCTGGCAGTGTTCCGTAGGGGCCTGTAGGTTTGTGTAAGTGCCCGCAGCAGTCTGTAGGAGTCTGTGAGATTCTGTAAGGTTCCGGAGGGTTGTGCAGGGTTCTGTAGGGGCCCGTAGAGTTCCGTAGTGGCTTGTAAAGTTCCGTAGGGCCCTGTGGGGTTCTGTATGGACCTGTAGTGTTCCGTAGGGGCCTGCAGGGTTCTGTAAGTGCCCGCAGGTGTCTGTAGGGTTCTGTAGGATTCCGTAGGCGCCTGCAGTGTTCTGTAGGTGCCCATAGGGTTTTAGTGAGGTTCCGTTGTGTCGCTAAGGGTCTTGTAGATTGCTGTCGGGTCCTGGAGTATTCTGTAGGGTTCCAGAGGGGCTGGTAGGGTTCCGTCAAAATCTGTAGGCTTCCCTAGGGTCCGTAGAGTCCCGTAGATTTCCATAGGGGCCTGTAGGGTTGTGTAAGTGCTCGCAGGGGTTGGTAGGAGCTTGTAGGGTGCCATAAGTTTCCAGAGGGTTGTGTAGGGTTCCGTAGGGGCCTGTGGTGTTCCCTAGGGGCCTGGAGAGTCTCGTACAGTTCCGTAGGGGCCTGTGGTTTTCCTTAGGGGCCTGTAGAATCTCGTAGAGTTCTGTAGGGTCCTGTAGGTTTCCATAAGCTCCCGCAGAGGTCTCAAGGGGCCCATACTGTTCCATAAGGATCCACAGGGCTCAGTAGAGCTTCGTAGGTTCCCTAGAGGCCTGTAGAGTACCGCAGGAGCCAGTAGTGTTCTGTAGGGGCCCGTAAGGTTCCTTCCGTAGGGGCTGGCAGTGTTCCGTAGGGGCCTGTAGGTTTGTGTAAGTGCCCGCAGCAGTCTGTAGGAATTCGTGGGATTCTGTAAGGTTCCGGAGGGTTCTGCAGGGTTCTGTAGGGGCCCGTAGAGTTCCGTAGTGGCTGGTAAAGTTCCGTAGGGCCCTGTGGGGTTCTGTATGGACCTGTAGCGTTCCGTAGGGGCCTGCAGTGTTCTGTAGGAGCCCATAGGGTTTTAGTGAGGTTCCGTTGTGTCGCTAAGGGTCTTGTAGAGTGCTGTCGGGTCCTGGAGTATTCTGTAGGGTTCCAGAGGGGCTCGTAAGTTTCCGTCGAAACCCGTAGGCTTCCCTAGGGTCCGTAGAGTCCCGTAGATTTCCGTAGGGGCCTGTAGGGGTGTGTAAGTGCCCGCAGGGGTTGGTAGGAGCTTGTAGGGTGCCATAAGTTTCCAGAGGGTTGTGTAGGGTTCCGTAGGGGCCTGTGGTGTTCCCTAGGGGCCTGGAGAGTCTCGTACAGTTCCGTAGGGGCCTGTGGTTTTCCCTATGGGCCTGTAGAGTCTTGTAGAGTTCTGTAGGGTCCTGTAGGTTTCCATAAGCGCCCGCAGAGGTCTGAAGGGGCCCGTACTGTTCCGTAAGGATCCATAGGGCTCCGTAGAGCTTCGTAGGTTCCCTAGAGGCCTGTAGAGTACCGCAGGAGCCAGTAGTGTTCTGTAGGGCCCCGTAAGGTTCCTTCCGTAGGGGCTGGCAGTGTTCCGTAGGGTCCTCTAGGGTTGAGTAAGTGCCCGCAGGAGTCTGTAGGAATCCGTGGGATTCTGTAAGGTTCCGGAGGGTTCTGCAGGGTTCTGTAGGGGCCCGTAGAGTTCCGTAGTGGCTGGTAAAGTTCCCTAGGGCCCTGTACCACTCGTAACTGCCTGCAAGGGTCTTTAGGCTTCCGTAGGGGCTGGGAGGGTTCTATAAAGTTCCGTGGGTTCCTGCAGAGTTCTGCAAGTGCCCGCAAGGGCCTGTAGGGGCGCACAGTGTTTCTGTCAGGTTCGGTAGAGTTCCGTAGGGGCCATAGGTTTCCGTAGCGGCTGGTAGTATTCCGTAGGGGTCTGTAGGGTTCCGTAGGCACCTGCAGTGTTCTGTAGGAGCCCATAGGGTTTTAGTGAGGTTCCGTTGTGTCGCTAAGGGTCTTGTAGAGTTCTGTCGGGTCCTGGAGTATTCTGTAGGGTTCCAGAGGGGCTGGTAGGGTTCCGTCAAAATCCGTAGGGTTCCCTAGGGGTCCGTAGAGTCCCGTAGATTTCCGTAGGGACCTGTAGGGTTGTGTAAGTGCCCGCAGGGGTTGGTAGGAGCTTGTAGGGTGCCATAAGTTTCCAGAGGGTTGTGTAGGGTTCCGTAGTGGCCTGTGGTGTTTCCTAGGGGCCTGTAGAGTCTCGTAGAGTTCTGTAGGGTCCTGTAGGTTTCCATAAGCGCCCGCAGAGGTCTGAAGGGGCCCGTACTGTTCCGTAAGGATCCATAGGGCTCCGTAGAGCTTCGTAGGTTCCCTAGAGGCCTGTAGAGTACCGCAGGAGCCAGTAGTGTTCTGTAGGGGCCCGTAAGGTTCCTTCCGTAGGGGCTGGCAGTGTTCCGTAGGGGCCTGTAGGTTTGTGTAAGTGCCCGCAGCAGTCTGTAGGAGTCTGTGAGATTCTGTAAGGTTCCGGAGGGTTGTGCAGGGTTCTGTAGGGGCCCGTAGAGTTCCGTAGTGGCTTGTAAAGTTCCGTAGGGCCCTGTGGGGTTCTGTATGGACCTGTAGTGTTCCGTAGGGGCCTGCAGGGTTCTGTAAGTGCCCGCAGGTGTCTGTAGGGTTCTGTAGGATTCCGTAGGCGCCTGCAGTGTTCTGTAGGTGCCCATAGGGTTTTAGTGAGGTTCCGTTGTGTCGCTAAGGGTCTTGTAGATTGCTGTCGGGTCCTGGAGTATTCTGTAGGGTTCCAGAGGGGCTGGTAGGGTTCCGTCAAAATCTGTAGGCTTCCCTAGGGTCCGTAGAGTCCCGTAGATTTCCATAGGGGCCTGTAGGGTTGTGTAAGTGCTCGCAGGGGTTGGTAGGAGCTTGTAGGGTGCCATAAGTTTCCAGAGGGTTGTGTAGGGTTCCGTAGGGGCCTGTGGTGTTCCCTAGGGGCCTGTAGAGTCTCGTACAGTTCCGTAGGGGCCTGTGGTTTTCCTTAGGGGCCTGTAGAATCTCGTAGAGTTCTGTAGGGTCCTGTAGGTTTCCATAAGCTCCCGCAGAGGTCTCAAGGGGCCCGTACTGTTCCATAAGGATCCACAGGGCTCAGTAGAGCTTCGTAGGTTCCCTAGAGGCCTGTAGAGTACCGCAGGAGCCAGTAGTGTTCTGTAGGGGCCCGTAAGGTTCCTTCCGTAGGGGCTGGCAGTGTTCCGTAGGGGCCTGTAGGTTTGTGTAAGTGCCCGCAGCAGTCTGTAGGAATTCGTGGGATTCTGTAAGGTTCCGGAGGGTTCTGCAGGGTTCTGTAGGGGCCCGTAGAGTTCCGTAGTGGCTGGTAAAGTTCCGTAGGGCCCTGTGGGGTTCTGTATGGACCTGTAGCGTTCCGTAGGGGCCTGCAGTGTTCTGTAGGAGCCCATAGGGTTTTAGTGAGGTTCCGTTGTGTCGCTAAGGGTCTTGTAGAGTGCTGTCGGGTCCTGGAGTATTCTGTAGGGTTCCAGAGGGGCTCGTAAGTTTCCGTCGAAACCCGTAGGCTTCCCTAGGGTCCGTAGAGTCCCGTAGATTTCCGTAGGGGCCTGTAGGGGTGTGTAAGTGCCCGCAGGGGTTGGTAGGAGCTTGTAGGGTGCCATAAGTTTCCAGAGGGTTGTGTAGGGTTCCGTAGGGGCCTGTGGTGTTCCCTAGGGGCCTGGAGAGTCTCGTACAGTTCCGTAGGGGCCTGTGGTTTTCCCTATGGGCCTGTAGAGTCTTGTAGAGTTCTGTAGGGTCCTGTAGGTTTCCATAAGCGCCCGCAGAGGTCTGAAGGGGCCCGTACTGTTCCGTAAGGATCCATAGGGCTCCGTAGAGCTTCGTAGGTTCCCTAGAGGCCTGTAGAGTACCGCAGGAGCCAGTAGTGTTCTGTAGGGCCCCGTAAGGTTCCTTCCGTAGGGGCTGGCAGTGTTCCGTAGGGTCCTCTAGGGTTGAGTAAGTGCCCGCAGGAGTCTGTAGGAATCCGTGGGATTCTGTAAGGTTCCGGAGGGTTCTGCAGGGTTCTGTAGGGGCCCGTAGAGTTCCGTAGTGGCTGGTAAAGTTCCCTAGGGCCCTGTACCACTCGTAACTGCCTGCAAGGGTCTTTAGGCTTCCGTAGGGGCTGGGAGGGTTCTATAAAGTTCCGTGGGTTCCTGCAGAGTTCTGCAAGTGCCCGCAAGGGCCTGTAGGGGCGCACAGTGTTTCTGTCAGGTTCGGTAGAGTTCCGTAGGGGCCATAGGTTTCCGTAGCGGCTGGTAGTATTCCGTAGGGGTCTGTAGGGTTCCGTAGGCACCTGCAGTGTTCTGTAGGAGCCCATAGGGTTTTAGTGAGGTTCCGTTGTGTCGCTAAGGGTCTTGTAGAGTTCTGTCGGGTCCTGGAGTATTCTGTAGGGTTCCAGAGGGGCTGGTAGGGTTCCGTCAAAATCCGTAGGGTTCCCTAGGGGTCCGTAGAGTCCCGTAGATTTCCGTAGGGACCTGTAGGGTTGTGTAAGTGCCCGCAGGGGTTGGTAGGATCTTGTAGGGTGCCATAAGTTTCCAGAGGGTTGTGTAGGGTTCCGTAGGGGCCTGTGGTGTTCCCTAGGGGCCTGTAGAGTCTCGTACAGTTCCGTAGGGGCCTGTAGGTTTCCATAAGCGCCCGCAGAGGTCTGAAGGGGCCCGTACTGTTCCGTAAAGATCCACAGGGCTCAGTAGAGCTTCGTAGGTTCCCTAGAGGCCTGTAGAGTACCGCAGGAGCCAGTAGTGTTCTGTAGGGCCCCGTAAGGTTCCTTCCGTAGGGGCTGGCAGTGTTCCGTAGGGGCCTGTAGGATTGTGTAAGTGCCCACAGGAGTCTGTAGGAATTCGTGGGATTCTGTAAGGTTCCGGAGGGTTCTGTGGGGTTCTGTAGGGGCCCGTAGAGTTCCGTAGTGGCTGGTAAAGTTCCGTAGGGCCCTGTGGGGTTCTGTATGGACCTGTAGCGTTCCGTAGGGGCCTGCAGTGTTCTGTAGGAGCCCATAGGGTTTTAGTGAGGTTCCGTTGTGTTGCTAAGGGTCTTGTAGAGTGCTGTCGGGTCCTGGAGTATTCTGTAGGGTTCCAGAGGGGCTCGTAAGGTTCCGTCGAAACCCGTAGGCTTCCCTAGGGGCCCGTGGAGTCCCGTAGATTTCCGTAGGGACCTGTAGGGTTGTGTAAGTGCCCGCAGGGGTTGGTAGGAGCTTGTAGGGTGCTAAGTTTCTAGAGGGTTGTGTAGGGTTCCGTAGGGGCCTGTGGTGTTCCCTAGGGGCCTGGAGAGTCTTGTACAGTTCCGTAGGGGCCTGTGGTTTTCCCTAGGGGCCTGTAGAGTCTCGTACAGTTCCGTAGGGTCCTGTAGGTTTCCATAAGCGCCCGCAGAGGTCTGAAGGGGCCCGTACTGTTCCGTAAGGATCCACAGGGCTCAGTAGAGCTTCGTAGGTTCCCTAGAGGCCTGTAGAGTACGGCAGGAGCCAGTAGTGTTCTGTAGGGGCCCGTAAGGTTCCTTCCGTAGGGGCTGGCAGTGTTCCGTAGGGGCCTGTAGGTTTGTGTAAGTGCCCACAGGAGTCTGTAGGAATTCGTGGGATTCTGTAAGGTTCCGGAGGGTTCTACAGGATTCCGTAGGGGCCCGTAGAGTTCCGTAGTGGCTGGTAAAGTTCCGTAGGGCCCTGTGGGGTTCTGTATGGACCTGTAGCGTTCCGTAGGGGCCTGCAGGGTTCTGTAAGTGCCCGCAGGTGTCTGTAGGGTTCTGTAGGATTCCGTAGGCGCCTGCAGTGTTCTGTAGGAGCCCATAGGGTTTTAGTGAGGTTCCGTTGTGTTGCTAAGGGTCTTGTAGATTGCTGTCGGGTCCTGGAGTATTCTGTAGGGTTCCAGAGGGGCTCGTAAGGTTCCGTCAAAATCTGTAGGCTTCCCTAATGTCCGTAGAGTCCCGTAGATTTCCGTAGGGGCCTCTAGGGTTGTGTAAGTGCCCGCAGGGTTTGGTAGGAGCTTGTAGGGTGCCATAAGTTTCCAGAGGGTTGTGTAGGGTTCCGTAGGGGCCTGTGGTGTTCCCTAGGGGCCTGGAGAGTCTTGTACAGTTCCGTAGGGGCCTGTGGTGTTCCCTAGGGGCCTGTAGAGTCTCGTACAGTTCCGTAGGGTCCTGTAGGTTTCCATAAGCGCCCGCAGAGGTCTCAAGGGGCCCGTACTGTTCCGTAAGGATCCACAGGGCTCAGTAGAGCTTCATAGGTTCCCTAGAAGCCTGTAGAGTACCGCAGGAGCCAGTAGTGTTCTGTAGGGGCCCGTAAGGTTCCTTCCGTAGGGGCTGGCAGTGTTCCGTAGGGGCCTGTAGGTTTGTGTAAGTGCCCACAGGAGTCTGTAGGAATTCGTGGGACTCTGTAACGTTCTGGAGGGTTCTGCAGGGTTCTGTAGGGGCCCGTAGAGTTCCGTAGTGGCTGGTAAAGTTCCGTAGGGCCCTGTGGGGTTCTGTATGGACCTGTAGCGTTCCGTAGGGGCCTGCAGTGTTCTGTAGGAGCCCATAGGGTTTTAGTGAGGTTCCGTTGTGTTGCTAAGGGTCTTGTAGAGTGCTGTCGCGTCCTGGAGTATTCTGTAGGGTTCCAGAGGGGCTCGTAAGGTTCCGTCGAAATCCGTAGGCTTCCCTAGGGGCCCGTGGAGTCCCGTAGATTTCCGTAGGGACCTGTAGGGTTGTGTAAGTGCCCGCAGGGGTTGGTAGGAGCTTGTAGGGTGCCATAAGTTTCCAGAGGGTTGTGTAGGGTTCCGTAGGGGCCTGTAGGTTTCCAGGGGTTGGTAGGAGCTTGTAGGGTGCCATAAGTTTCCTTTCTCGTAGAGTTCTGTAGGGTCCTGTAGGTTTCCATAAGCGCCCGCAGAGGTCTGAAGGGGCCCGTACTGTTCCGTAAGGATCCACAGGGCTCCGTAGAGCTTCGTAGGTTCCCTAGAGGCCTGTAGAGTACCGCAGGAGCCAGTAGTGTTCTGTAGGAGCCCGTAAGGTTCCTTCCGTAGGGGCTGGCAGTGTTCCGTAGGGGCCTGTAGGTTTGTGTAAGTGCCCGCAGGAGTCTGTAGGAATTCGTGGGATTCTGTAAGGTTCTGGAGGGTTCTGCAGGGTTCTGTAGGGGCCCGTAGAGTTCCGTAGTGGCTGGTAAAGTTCCGTAGGGCCCTGTGGGGTTCTGTATGGACCTGTAGCGTTCCGTAGGGGCCTGCAGTGTTCTGTAAGTGCCCGCAGGTGTCTGTAGGGTTCTGTAGGATTCCGTAGGCGCCTGCAGTGTTCTATAGGAGCCCATAGGGTTTTAGTGAGGTTCCGTTGTGTCGCTAAGGGTCTTGTAGAGTGCTGTCGGGTCCTGGAGTATTCTGTAGGGTTCCAGAGGGGCTGGTAAGGTTCCGTCGAAATCCGTAGGCTTCCCTAGGGGCCCGTGGAGTCCCGTAGATTTCCGTAGGGACCTGTAGGGTTGTGTAAGTGCCCGCAGGGGTTGGTAGGAGCTTGTAGGGTGCCATAAGTTTCCAGAGGGTTGTGTAGGGTTCCGTAGGGGTCTGTGGTGTTCCCTAGGGGCCTGTAGAGTCTCGTAGAGTTCTGTAGGGTCCTGTAGGTTTCCATAAGCGCCCGCAGAGGTCTGAAGGGGCCCGTACTGTTCCGTAAGGATCCATAGGGCTCCGTAGAGCTTCGTAGGTTCCCTAGAGGCCTGTAGAGTACCGCAGGAGCCAGTAGTGTTCTGTGGGGGTCCGTAAGGTTCCTTCCATAGGGGCTGGCAGTGTTCCGTAGGGTCCTCTAGGGTTGAGTAAGTGCCCGCAGGAGTCTGTAGGAATCCGTGGGATTCTGTAAGGTTCCGGAGGGTTCTGCAGGGTTCTGTAGAGGCCCCTAGAGTTCCGTAGTGGCTGGTAAAGTTCCGTAGAACCCTGTACCACTCGTAACTTCCTGCAAGGGTCTTTAGGCTTCCGTAGGGACTGGTAGGGTTCTATAAAGTTCCGTGGGTTCCTGCAGAGTTCTGCAAGTGCCCGCAAGGGCCTGTAGGGGCGCACAGTGTTTCTGTCAGGTTCGGTAGAGTTCCGTAGGGGCCATAGGTTTCCGTAGCGGCTGGTAGTATTCCGTAGGGGTCTGTAGGGTTCCGTAGGCACCTGCAGTGTTCTGTAGGAGCCCATAGGGTTTTAGTGAGGTTCCGTTGTGTCGCTAAGGGTCTTGTAGATTGCTGTCGGGTCCTGGAGTATTCTGTAGGGTTCCAGAGGGGCTCGTAAGGTTCCGTCAAAATCTGTAGGCTTCGCTAGGGTCCGTAGAGTGCCGTAGATTTCCGTAGGGGCCTGTAGGGTTGTGTAAGTGCCCGCAGGGGTTGGTAGGAGCTTGTAGGGTGCCATAAGTTTCCAGAGGGTTGTGTAGGGTTCCGTAGGGGTCTGTGGTGTTCCCTAGGGGCCTGGAGAGTCTCGTACAGTTCCGTAGGGGCCTGTGGTTTTCCCTAGGGGCCTGTAGAGGCTTGTAGAGTTCTGTAGGGTCCTGTAGGTTTCCATAAGCGCCCGCAGAGGTCTGAAGGGGCCCGTACTGTTCCATAAGGATCCACAGGGCTCAGTAGAGCTTCGTAGGTTCCCTAGAGGCCTGTAGAGTACCGCAGGAGCCAGTAGTGTTCTGTAGGGGCCTGTAAGGTTCCTTCCGTAGGGGCTGGCAGTGTTCCGTAGGGGCCTGTAGGTTTGTGTAAGTGCCCGCAGCAGTCTGTAGGAATTCGTGGGATTCTGTAAGGTTCCGGAGGGTTGTGCAGGGTTCTGTAGGGGCCCATAGAGTTCCGTAGTGGCTGGTAAAGTTCCGTAGGGCCCTGTGGGGTTCTGTATGGACCTGTAGCGTTCCGTAGGGGCCTGCAGTGTTCTGTAGGAGCCCATAGGGTTTTAGTGAGGTTCCGTTGTGTTGCTAAGGGTCTTGTAGAGTGCTGTCGGATCCTGGAGTATTCTGTAGGGTTCCAGAGGGGCTCGTAAGGTTCCGTCGAAACCCGTAGGCTTCCCTAGGGGCCCGTGGAGTCCCGTAGATTTCTGTAGGGACCTGTAGGGTTGTGTAAGTGCCCGCAGGGGTTGGTAGGATCTTGTAGGGTGCCATAAGTTTCCAGAGGGTTGTGTAGGGTTCCGTAGGGGTCTGTGGTGTTTACTAGGGGCCTGGAGAGTCTCGTACAGTTCCGTAGGGTCCTGTAGGTTTCCATAAGCACCCGCAGAGGTCTGAAGGGGCCCGTACTGTTCCGTAAGGATCCATAGGGCTCCGTAGAGCTTCGTAGGTTCCCTAGAGGCCTGTAGAGTACCGCAGGAGCCAGTAGTGTTCTCTAGGGGCGCGTAGGGTTCCTTCCATAGGGGCTGGCAGTGTTCCATAGGGTCCTCTAGGGTTGAGTAAGTGCCCGCAGGAGTCTGTAGGAGTCTTTGGGATTCTGTAAGGTTCCGGAGGGTTCTGCAGGGTTCCGTAGGGGCCCCTAGAGTTCCATAGTGGCTGGTAAAGTTCCCTAGGGCCCTGTACCGTTCCGTAACTGCCTGCAAGGGTCTTTAGGCTTCCGTAGGGGCTGGTAGGGTTCCATAAAGTTCCGTGGGTTCCTGCAGAGTTCTGCAAGTGCCCACAAGGGCCTGTAGGGGCCTGCAGTGTTTCTGTCAGGTTCCGTAGAGTTCCGTAGGGGCCATAGGTTTCCGTAGCGGCTGGTAGTATTCCGTAGGGGTCTGTAGGGTTCCGTTGGCACCTGTAGGAGCCCATAGGGTTTTAGTGAGGTTCCGTTGTGTTGCTAAGGGTCTTGTAGAGTGCTGTCGGGTCCTGGAGTATTCTGTAGGGTTCCAGAGGGGCTGGTAAGGTTCAGTCAAAATCTGTAGGGTTCCCTAGGGTCCGTGGAGTCCCGTAGATTTCCGTAGGGGCCTCTAGGGTTGTGTAAGTGCCCGCAGGGGTTGGTAGGAGCTTGTAGGGTGCCATAAGTTTCCAGAGGGTTGTGTAGGGTTCCGTAGGGGCCTGTGGTGTTCCCTAGGGGCCTGTAGAGTCTCGTACAGTTCCGTAGGGTCCTGTAGGTTTCCATAAGCGCCCGCAGAGGTCTGAAGGGGCCCGTACTGTTCCGTAAGGATCCACAGGGCTCAGTAGAGCTTCGTAGGTTCCCTAGGGCCTGTAGAGTACGGCAGGAGCCAGTAGTGTTCTGTAGGGGCCCGTAAGGTTCCTTCCGTAGGGGCTGGCAGTGTTCCGTAGGGGCCTGTAGGGTTGAGTAAGTGCCCGCAGGAGTCTGTAGGAATCTGTGAGATTCTGTAAGGTTCCGGAGGGTTCTGCAGGGTTCTGTAGGGGCCCGTAGAGTTCCGTAGTGGCTGGTAAAGTTCCGTAGGGCCCTGTGGGGTTCTGTATGGACCTGTAGCATTCCGTAGGGGCCTGCAGTGTTCTGTAAGTGCCCGCAGGTGTCTGTAGGGTTCTGTAGCGTTCCGTAGGGGCCTGCAGTGTTCTGTAGTAGCCCATAGGGTTTTAGTGAGGTTCCGTTGTGTTGCTAAGGGTCTTGTAGAGTGCTGTCGGGTCCTGGAGTATTCTGTAGGGTTCCAGAGGGGCTGGTAAGGTTCCGTCGAAACCCGTAGGCTTCCCTAGGGGCCCGTGGAGTCCCGTAGATTTCCGTAGGGACCTGTAGGGTTGTGTAAGTGCCCGCAGGGGTTGGTAGGAGCTTGTAGGGTGCCATAAGTTTCCAGAGGGTTGTGTAGGGTTCCGTAGGGGCCTGTGGTGTTTCCTAGGGGCCTGTAGAGTCTCGTAGAGTTCTGTAGGGTCCTGTAGGTTTCCATAAGCGCCCGCAGAGGTCTGAAGGGGCCCGTACTGTTCCGTAAGGATCCATAGGGCTCCGTAGAGCTTCGTAGGTTCCCTAGAGGCCTGTAGAGTACCGCAGGAGCCAGTAGTGTTCTGTAGGGCCCCGTAAGGTTCCTTCCGTAGGGGCTGGCAGTGTTCCGTAGGGTCCTCTAGGGTTGAGTAAGTGCCCGCAGGAGTCTGTAGGAATCCGTGGGATTCTGTAAGGTTCCGGAGGGTTCTGCAGGGTTCTGTAGGGGCCCGTAGAGTTCCGTAGTGGCTGGTAAAGTTCCCTAGGGCCCTGTACCACTCGTAACTGCCTGCAAGGGTCTTTAGGCTTCCGTAGGGGCTGGGAGGGTTCTATAAAGTTCCGTGGGTTCCTGCAGAGTTCTGCAAGTGCCCGCAAGGGCCTGTAGGGGCGCACAGTGTTTCTGTCAGGTTCCGTAGAGTTCCGTAGGGGCCATAGGTTTCCGTAGCGGCTGGTAGTATTCCGTAGGGGGCTGTAGGGTTCCGTAGGCACCTGCAGTGTTCTGTAGGAGCCCATAGGGTTTTAGTGAGGTTGCGTTGTGTCGCTAAGGGTCTTGTAGAGTGCTGCCGGGTCCTGGAGTATTCTGTAGGGTTCCAGAGGGGCTGGTAGGGTTCCGTCAAAATCCGTAGGGTTCCCTAGGGGCCCATAGAGTGCCGTAGATTTCCGTAGGGGCCTGTAGGGTTGTGTAAGTGCCCGCAGGGGTTGGTAGGAGCTTGTAGGGTGCCATAAGTTTCCAGAGGGTTGTGTAGGGTTCCGTAGGGGCCTGTGGTGTTCCCTAGGGGCCTGTAGAGTCTCGTACGGTTCCGTAGGGGCCTGTGGTGTTCCCTAGGGGCCTGTAGAGTCTCGTACAGTTCCGTAGGGTCCTGTAGGTTTCCATAAGCGTCCGTAGAGGTCTCAAGGGGCCCGTACTGTTCCATAAGGATCCACAGGGCTCAGTAGAGCTTCATAGGTTCCCTAGAGGCCTGTAGAGTACCGCAGGAGCCAGTAGTGTTCTGTAGGGGCCCGTAAGGTTCCTTCCGTAGGGGCTGGCAGTGTTCCGTAGGGGCCTGTAGGTTTGTGTAAGTGCCCACAGGAGTCTGTAGGAATCCGTGGGATTCTGTAAGGTTCCGGAGGGTTCTGCAGGGTTCTGTAGGGGCCCGTAGAGTTCCGTAGTGGCTGGTAAAGTTCCGTAGGGCCCTGTGGGGTTCTGTATGGACCTGTAGCGTTCCGTAGGGGCCTGCAGTGTTCTGTAGGAGCCCATAGGGTTTTAGTGAGGTTCCGTTGTGTTGCTAAGGGTCTTGTAGAGTGCTGTCGGGTCCTGGAGTATTCTGTAGGGTTCCAGAGGGGCTCGTAAGGTTCCGTCGAAACCCGTAGGCTTCCCTAGGGGCCCGTGGAGTCCCGTAGATTTCCGTAGGGACCTGTAGGGTTGTGTAAGTGCCCGCAGGGGTTGGTAGGAGCTTGTAGGGTGCCATAAGTTTCCAGAGGGTTGTGTAGGGTTCCGTAGGGGCCTGTGGTGTTTCCTAGGGGCCTGTAGAGTCTCGTAGAGTTCTGTAGGGTCCTGTAGGTTTCCATAAGCGCCCGCAGAGGTCTGAAGGGGCCCGTACTGTTCCGTAAGGATCCATAGGGCTCCGTAGAGCTTCGTAGGTTCCCTAGAGGCCTGTAGAGTACCGCAGGAGCCAGTAGTGTTCTGTAGGGCCCCGTAAGGTTCCTTCCGTAGGGGCTGGCAGTGTTCCGTAGGGTCCTCTAGGGTTGAGTAAGTGCCCGCAGGAGTCTGTAGGAATCCGTGGGATTCTGTAAGGTTCCGGAGGGTTCTGCAGGGTTCTGTAGGGGCCCGTAGAGTTCCGTAGTGGCTGGTAAAGTTCCCTAGGGCCCTGTACCACTCGTAACTGCCTGCAAGGGTCTTTAGGCCTCCGTAGGGGCTGGGAGGGTTCTATAAAGTTCCGTGGGTTCCTGCAGAGTTCTGCAAGTGCCCGCAAGGGCCTGTAGGGGCGCACAGTGTTTCTGTCAGGTTCGGTAGAGTTCCGTAGGGGCCATAGGTTTCCGTAGCGGCTGGTAGTATTCCGTAGGGGGCTGTAGGGTTCCGTAGGCACCTGCAGTGTTCTGTAGGAGCCCATAGGGTTTTAGTGAGGTTACGTTGTGTCGCTAAGGGTCTTGTAGAGTGCTGCCGGGTCCTGGAGTATTCTGTAGGGTTCCAGAGGGGCTGGTAGGGTTCCGTCAAAATCCGTAGGGTTCCCTAGGGGCCCATAGAGTGCCGTAGATTTCCGTAGGGACCTGTAGGGTTGTGTAAGTGCCCACAGGGGTTGGTAGGAGCTTGTAGGGTGCCATAAGTTTCCAGAGGGTTGTGTAGGGTTCCGTAGGGGCCTGTGGTGTTCCCTAGGGGCCTGTAGAGTCTCGTACGGTTCCGTAGGGGCCTGTGGTGTTCCCTAGGGGCCTGTAGAGTCTCGTACAGTTCCGTAGGGTCCTGTAGGTTTCCATAAGCGTCCGCAGAGGTCTCAAGGGGCCCGTACTGTTCCATAAGGATCCACAGGGCTCAGTAGAGCTTCATAGGTTCCCTAGAGGCCTGTAGAGTACCGCAGGAGCCAGTAGTGTTCTGTAGGGGCCCGTAAGGTTCCTTCCGTAGGGGCTGGCAGTGTTCCGTAGGGTCCTCTAGGGTTGAGTAAGTGCCCGCAGGAGTCTGTAGGAATCCGTGGGATTCTGTAAGGTTCCGGAGGGTTCTGCAGGGTTCTGTAGGGGCCCGTAGAGTTCCGTAGTAGCTGGTAAAGTTCCGTAGGGCCCTGTGGGGTTCTGTATGGACCTGTAGCGTTCCGTAGGGGCCTGCAGTGTTCTGTAGGAGCCCATAGGGTTTTAGTGAGGTTCCGTTGTGTTGCTAAGGGTCTTGTAGAGTGCTGTCGGGTCCTGGAGTATTCTGTAGGGTTCCAGAGGGGCTCGTAAGGTTCCGTCGAAATCCGTAGGCTTCCCTAGGGGCCCATAGAGTCCCGTAGATTTCCGTAGGGACCTGTAGGGTTGTGTAAGTGCCCGCAGGGGTTGGTAGGAGCTTGTAGGGTGCCATAAGTTTCCAGAGGGTTGTGTAGGGTTCCGTAGGGGCCTGTGGTGTTTCCTAGGGGCCTGTAGAGTCTCATACAGTTCCGTAGGGTCCTGTAGGTTTCCATAAGCGCCCGCAGAGGTCTGAAGGGGCCCGTACTGTTCCGTAAGGATCCATAGGGCTCCGTAGAGCTTCGTAGGTTCCCTAGAGGCCTGTAGAGTACCGCAGGAGCCAGTAGTGTTCTGTAGGGCCCCGTAAGGTTCCTTCCGTAGGGGCTGGCAGTGTTCCGTAGGGTCCTCTAGGGTTGAGTAAGTGCCCGCAGGAGTCTGTAGGAATCCGTGGGATTCTGTAAGGTTCCGGAGGGTTCTGCAGGGTTCTGTAGGGACCCGTAGAGTTCCGTAGTGGCTGGTAAAGTTCCCTAGGGCCCTGTACCACTCGTAACTGCCTGCAAGGGTCTTTAGGCTTCCGTAGGGGCTGGGAGGGTTCTATAAAGTTCCGTGGGTTCCTGCAGAGTTCTGCAAGTGCCCGCAAGGGCCTGTAGGGGCCTGCAGTGTTTCTGTCAGGTTCCGTAGAGTTCCGTAGGGGCCATAGGTTTCCGTAGCGGCTGGTAGTATTCCGTAGGGGTCTGTAGGGTTCCGTAGGCACCTGCAGTGTTCTGTAGGAGCCCATAGGGTTTTAGTGAGGTTGCGTTGTGTCGCTAAGGGTCTTGTAGAGTGCTGCCGGGTCCTGGAGTATTCTGTAGGGTTCCAGAGGGGCTGGTAGGGTTCCGTCAAAATCCGTAGGGTTCCCTAGGGGCCCATAGAGTGCCGTAGATTTCCGTAGGGGCCTGTAGGGTTGTGTAAGTGCCCGCAGGGGTTGGTAGGAGCTTGTAGGGTGCCATAAGTTTCCAGAGGGTTGTGTAGGGTTCCGTAGGGGCCTGTGGTGTTTCCTAGGGGCCTGTAGAGTCTCGTAGAGTTCTGTAGGGTCCTGTAGGTTTCCATAAGCGCCCGCAGAGGTCTGAAGGGGCCCGTACTGTTCCGTAAGGATCCATAGGGCTCCGTAGAGCTTCGTAGGTTCCCTAGAGGCCTGTAGAGTACCGCAGGAGCCAGTAGTGTTCTGTAGGGCCCCGTAAGGTTCCTTCCGTAGGGGCTGGCAGTGTTCCGTAGGGTCCTCTAGGGTTGAGTAAGTGCCCGCAGGAGTCTGTAGGAATCCGTGGGATTCTGTAAGGTTCCGGAGGGTTCTGCAGGGTTCTGTAGGGGCCCGTAGAGTTCCGTAGTGGCTGGTAAAGTTCCGTAGGGCCCTGTACCACTCGTAACTGCCTGCAAGGGTCTTTAGGCTTCCGTAGGGGCTGGGAGGGTTCTATAAAGTTCCGTGGGTTCCTGCAGAGTTCTGCAAGTGCCCGCAAGGGCCTGTAGGGGCGCACAGTGTTTCTGTCAGGTTCGGTAGAGTTCCGTAGGGGCCATAGGTTTCCGTAGCGGCTGGTAGTATTCCGTAGGGGGCTGTAGGGTTCCGTAGGCACCTGCAGTGTTCTGTAGGAGCCCATAGGGTTTTAGTGAGGTTCCGTTGTGTCGCTAAGGGTCTTGTAGAGTGCTGCCGGATCCTGGAGTATTCTGTAGGGTTCCAGAGGGGCTGGTAGGGTTCCGTCAAAATCCGTAGGGTTCCCTAGGGGCCCATAGAGTCCCGTAGATTTCCGTAGGGACCTGTAGGGTTGTGTAAGTGCCCACAGGGGTTGGTAGGAGCTTGTAGGGTGCCATAAGTTTCCAGAGGGTTGTGTAGGGTTCCGTAGGGGCCTGTGGTGTTCCCTAGGGGCCTGTAGAGTCTCGTACGGTTCCGTAGGGGCCTGTGGTGTTCCCTAGGGGCCTGTAGAGTCTCGTACAGTTCCGTAGGGTCCTGTAGGTTTCCATAAGCGTCCGCAGAGGTCTCAAGGGGCCCGTACTGTTCCATAAGGATCCACAGGGCTCAGTAGAGCTTCATAGGTTCCCTAGAGGCCTGTAGAGTACCGCAGGAGCCAGTAGTGTTCTGTAGGGGCCCGTAAGGTTCCTTCCGTAGGGGCTGGCAGTGTTCCGTAGGGGCCTGTAGGTTTGTGTAAGTGCCCACAGGAGTCTGTAGGAATCCGTGGGATTCTGTAAGGTTCCGGAGGGTTCTGCAGGGTTCTGTAGGGGCCCGTAGAGTTCCGTAGTGGCTGGTAAAGTTCCGTAGGGCCCTGTGGGGTTCTGTATGGACCTGTAGCGTTCCGTAGGGGCCTGCAGTGTTCTGTAGGAGCCCATAGGGTTTTAGTGAGGTTCCGTTGTGTTGCTAAGGGTCTTGTAGAGTGCTGTCGGGTCCTGGAGTATTCTGTAGGGTTCCAGAGGGGCTCGTAAGGTTCCGTCGAAATCCGTAGGCTTCCCTAGGGGCCCATAGAGTCCCGTAGATTTCCGTAGGGACCTGTAGGGTTGTGTAAGTGCCCGCAGGGGTTGGTAGGAGCTTGTAGGGTGCCATAAGTTTCCAGAGGGTTGTGTAGGGTTCCGTAGGGGCCTGTAGGTTTCCAGGGGTTGGTAGGAGCTTGTAGGGTGCCATAAGTTTCCTTTCTCGTAGAGTTCCGTAGGGTCCTGTAGGTTTCCATAAGCGCCCGCAGAGGTCTGAAGGGGCCCGTACTGTTCCGTAAGGATCCACAGGGCTCAGTAGAGCTTCGTAGGTTCCCTAGGGCCTGTAGAGTACGGCAGGAGCCAGTAGTGTTCTGTAGGGGCCCGTAAGGTTCCTTCCGTAGGGGCTGGCAGTGTTCCGTAGGGGCCTGTAGGGTTGAGTAAGTGCCCGCAGGAGTCTGTAGGAATCTGTGAGATTCTGTAAGGTTCCGGAGGGTTCTGCAGGGTTCTGTAGGGGCCCGTAGAGTTCCGTAGTGGCTGGTAAAGTTCCGTAGGGCCCTGTGGGGTTCTGTATGGACCTGTAGCATTCCGTAGGGGCCTGCAGGGTTCTGTAAGTGCCCGCAGGTGTCTGTAGGGTTCTGTAGCGTTCCGTAGGGGCCTGCAGTGTTCTGTAGTAGCCCATAGGGTTTTAGTGAGGTTCCGTTGTGTTGCTAAGGGTCTTGTAGAGTGCTGTCGGGTCCTGGAGTATTCTGTAGGGTTCCAGAGGGGCTGGTAAGGTTCCGTCGAAACCCGTAGGCTTCCCTAGGGGCCCGTGGAGTCCCGTAGATTTCCGTAGGGACCTGTAGGGTTGTGTAAGTGCCCGCAGGGGTTGGTAGGAGCTTGTAGGGTGCCATAAGTTTCCAGAGGGTTGTGTAGGGTTCCGTAGGGGCCTGTGGTGTTTCCTAGGGGCCTGTAGAGTCTCGTAGAGTTCTGTAGGGTCCTGTAGGTTTCCATAAGCGCCCGCAGAGGTCTGAAGGGGCCCGTACTGTTCCGTAAGGATCCATAGGGCTCCGTAGAGCTTCGTAGGTTCCCTAGAGGCCTGTAGAGTACCGCAGGAGCCAGTAGTGTTCTGTAGGGCCCCGTAATGTTCCTTCCGTAGGGGCTGGCAGTGTTCCGTAGGGTCCTCTAGGGTTGAGTAAGTGCCCGCAGGAGTCTGTAGGAATCCGTGGGATTCTGTAAGGTTCCGGAGGGTTCTGCAGGGTTCTGTAGGGGCCCGTAGAGTTCCGTAGTGGCTGGTAAAGTTCCGTAGGGCCCTGTACCACTCGTAACTGCCTGCAAGGGTCTTTAGGCTTCCGTAGGGGCTGGGAGGGTTCTATAAAGTTCCGTGGGTTCCTGCAGAGTTCTGCAAGTGCCCGCAAGGGCCTGTAGGGGCGCACAGTGTTTCTGTCAGGTTCCGTAGAGTTCCGTAGGGGCCATAGGTTTCCGTAGCGGCTGGTAGTATTCCGTAGGGGTCTGTAGGGTTCCGTAGGCACCTGCAGTGTTCTGTAGGAGCCCATAGGGTTTTAGTGAGGTTGCGTTGTGTCGCTAAGGGTCTTGTAGAGTGCTGCCGGGTCCTGGAGTATTCTGTAGGGTTCCAGAGGGGCTGGTAGGGTTCCGTCAAAATCCGTAGGGTTCCCTAGGGGCCCATAGAGTGCCGTAGATTTCCGTAGGGGCCTGTAGGGTTGTGTAAGTGCCCGCAGGGGTTGGTAGGAGCTTGTAGGGTGCCATAAGTTTCCAGAGGGTTGTGTAGGGTTCCGTAGGGGCCTGTGGTGTTCCCTAGGGGCCTGTAGAGTCTCGTACGGTTCCGTAGGGGCCTGTGGTGTTCCCTAGGGGCCTGTAGAGTCTCGTACAGTTCCGTAGGGTCCTGTAGGTTTCCATAAGCGTCCGTAGAGGTCTCAAGGGGCCCGTACTGTTCCATAAGGATCCACAGGGCTCAGTAGAGCTTCATAGGTTCCCTAGAGGCCTGTAGAGTACCGCAGGAGCCAGTAGTGTTCTGTAGGGGCCCGTAAGGTTCCTTCCGTAGGGGCTGGCAGTGTTCCGTAGGGGCCTGTAGGTTTGTGTAAGTGCCCACAGGAGTCTGTAGGAATCCGTGGGATTCTGTAAGGTTCCGGAGGGTTCTGCAGGGTTCTGTAGGGGCCCGTAGAGTTCCGTAGTGGCTGGTAAAGTTCCGTAGGGCCCTGTGGGGTTCTGTATGGACCTGTAGCGTTCCGTAGGGGCCTGCAGTGTTCTGTAGGAGCCCATAGGGTTTTAGTGAGGTTCCGTTGTGTTGCTAAGGGTCTTGTAGAGTGCTGTCGGGTCCTGGAGTATTCTGTAGGGTTCCAGAGGGGCTCGTAAGGTTCCGTCGAAACCCGTAGGCTTCCCTAGGGGCCCGTGGAGTCCCGTAGATTTCCGTAGGGACCTGTAGGGTTGTGTAAGTGCCCGCAGGGGTTGGTAGGAGCTTGTAGGGTGCCATAAGTTTCCAGAGGGTTGTGTAGGGTTCCGTAGGGGCCTGTGGTGTTTCCTAGGGGCCTGTAGAGTCTCGTAGAGTTCTGTAGGGTCCTGTAGGTTTCCATAAGCGCCCGCAGAGGTCTGAAGGGGCCCGTACTGTTCCGTAAGGATCCATAGGGCTCCGTAGAGCTTCGTAGGTTCCCTAGAGGCCTGTAGAGTACCGCAGGAGCCAGTAGTGTTCTGTAGGGCCCCGTAAGGTTCCTTCCGTAGGGGCTGGCAGTGTTCCGTAGGGTCCTCTAGGGTTGAGTAAGTGCCCGCAGGAGTCTGTAGGAATCCGTGGGATTCTGTAAGGTTCCGGAGGGTTCTGCAGGGTTCTGTAGGGGCCCGTAGAGTTCCGTAGTGGCTGGTAAAGTTCCCTAGGGCCCTGTACCACTCGTAACTGCCTGCAAGGGTCTTTAGGCTTCCGTAGGGGCTGGGAGGGTTCTATAAAGTTCCGTGGGTTCCTGCAGAGTTCTGCAAGTGCCCGCAAGGGCCTGTAGGGGCGCACAGTGTTTCTGTCAGGTTCGGTAGAGTTCCGTAGGGGCCATAGGTTTCCGTAGCGGCTGGTAGTATTCCGTAGGGGGCTGTAGGGTTCCGTAGGCACCTGCAGTGTTCTGTAGGAGCCCATAGGGTTTTAGTGAGGTTACGTTGTGTCGCTAAGGGTCTTGTAGATTGCTGCCGGGTCCTGGAGTATTCTGTAGGGTTCCAGAGGGGCTGGTAGGGTTCCGTCAAAATCCGTAGGGTTCCCTAGGGGCCCATAGAGTGCCGTAGATTTCCGTAGGGACCTGTAGGGTTGTGTAAGTGCCCACAGGGGTTGGTAGGATCTTGTAGGGTGCCATAAGTTTCCAGAGGGTTGTGTAGGGTTCCGTAGGGGCCTGTGGTGTTCCCTAGGGGCCTGTAGAGTCTCGTACGGTTCCGTAGGGGCCTGTGGTGTTCCCTAGGGGCCTGTAGAGTCTCGTACAGTTCCGTAGGGTCCTGTAGGTTTCCATAAGCGTCCGCAGAGGTCTCAAGGGGCCCGTACTGTTCCATAAGGATCCACAGGGCTCAGTAGAGCTTCATAGGTTCCCTAGAGGCCTGTAGAGTACGGCAGGAGCCAGTAGTGTTCTGTAGGGGCCCGTAAGGTTCCTTCCGTAGGGGCTGGCAGTGTTCCGTAGGGTCCTCTAGGGTTGAGTAAGTGCCCGCAGGAGTCTGTAGGAATCCGTGGGATTCTGTAAGGTTCCGGAGGGTTCTGCAGGGTTCTGTAGGGGCCCGTAGAGTTCCGTAGTAGCTGGTAAAGTTCCGTAGGGCCCTGTGGGGTTCTGTATGGACCTGTAGCGTTCCGTAGGGGCCTGCAGTGTTCTGTAGGAGCCCATAGGGTTTTAGTGAGGTTCCGTTGTGTTGCTAAGGGTCTTGTAGAGTGCTGTCGGGTCCTGGAGTATTCTGTAGGGTTCCAGAGGGGCTCGTAAGGTTCCGTCGAAATCCGTAGGCTTCCCTAGGGGCCCATAGAGTCCCGTAGATTTCCGTAGGGACCTGTAGGGTTGTGTAAGTGCCCGCAGGGGTTGGTAGGAGCTTGTAGGGTGCCATAAGTTTCCAGAGGGTTGTGTAGGGTTCCGTAGGGGCCTGTGGTGTTTCCTAGGGGCCTGTAGAGTCTCATACAGTTCCGTAGGGTCCTGTAGGTTTCCATAAGCGCCCGCAGAGGTCTGAAGGGGCCCGTACTGTTCCGTAAGGATCCATAGGGCTCCGTAGAGCTTCGTAGGTTCCCTAGAGGCCTGTAGAGTACCGCAGGAGCCAGTAGTGTTCTGTAGGGCCCCGTAGGGTTCCTTCCATAGGGGCTGGCAGTGTTCCGTAGGGTCCTCTAGGGTTGAGTAAGTGCCCGCAGGAGTCTGTAGGAATCCGTGGGATTCTGTAAGGTTCCGGAGGGTTCTGCAGGGTTCTGTAGGGACCCGTAGAGTTCCGTAGTGGCTGGTAAAGTTCCCTAGGGCCCTGTACCACTCGTAACTGCCTGCAAGGGTCTTTAGGCTTCCGTAGGGGCTGGGAGGGTTCTATAAAGTTCCGTGGGTTCCTGCAGAGTTCTGCAAGTGCCCGCAAGGGCCTGTAGGGGCCTGCAGTGTTTCTGTCAGGTTCCGTAGAGTTCCGTAGGGGCCATAGGTTTCCGTAGCGGCTGGTAGTATTCCGTAGGGGTCTGTAGGGTTCCGTAGGCACCTGCAGTGTTCTGTAGGAGCCCATAGGGTTTTAGTGAGGTTCCGTTGTGTCGCTAAGGGTCTTGTAGAGTGCTGTCGCATCCTGGAGTATTCTGTAGGGTTCCAGAGGGGCTGGTAGGGTTCCGTCAAAATCCGTAGGGTTCCCTAGGGGCCCGTGGAGTCCCGTAGATTTCCGTAGGGACCTGTAGGGTTGTGTAAGTGCCCGCAGGGGTTGGTAGGAGCTTGTAGGGTGCCATGAGTTTCCAGAGGGTTGTGTAGGGTTCCGTAGGGGCCTGTGGTGTTCCCTAGGGGCCTGTAGAGTCTCGTACAGTTCCGTAGGGTCCTGTAGGTTTCCATAAGCGCCCGCAGAGGTCTGAAGGGGCCCGTACTGTTCCGTAAGGATCCACAGGGCTCAGTAGAGCTTCGTAGGTTCCCTAGAGGCCTGTAGAGTACGGCAGGAGCCAGTAGTGTTCTGTAGGGGCCCGTAAGGTTCCTTCCGTAGGGGCTGGCAGTGTTCCGTAGGGGCCTGTAGGTTTGTGTAAGTGCCCGCAGGAGTCTGTAGGAATCTGTGAGATTCTGTAAGGTTCCGGAGGGTTCTGCAGGGTTCTGTAGGGGCCCGTAGAGTTCCGTAGTGGCTGGTAAAGTTCCGTAGGGCCCTGTGGGGTTCTGTATGGACCTGTAGCGTTCCGTAGGGGCCTGCAGTGTTCTGTAAGTGCCCGCAGGTGTCTGTAGGGTTCTGTAGCGTTCCGTAGGGGCCTGCAGTGTTCTGTAGGAGCCCATAGGGTTTTAGTGAGGTTCCGTTGTGTTGCTAAGGGTCTTGTAGAGTGCTGTCGGGTCCTGGAGTATTCTGTAGGGTTCCAGAGGGGCTCGTAAGGTTCCGTCGAAACCCGTAGGCTTCCCTAGGGGCCCGTGGAGTCCCGTAGATTTCCGTAGGGACCTGTAGGGTTGTGTAAGTGCCCGCAGGGGTTGGTAGGATCTTGTAGGGTGCCATAAGTTTCCAGAGGGTTGTGTAGGGTTCCGTAGGGGCCTGTGGTGTTTCCTAGGGGCCTGTAGAGTCTCGTAGAGTTCTGTAGGGTCCTGTAGGTTTCCATAAGCGCCCGCAGAGGTCTGAAGGGGCCCGTACTGTTCCGTAAGGATCCATAGGGCTCCGTAGAGCTTCGTAGGTTCCCTAGAGGCCTGTAGAGTACCGCAGGAGCCAGTAGTGTTCTGTAGGGCCCCGTAAGGTTCCTTCCGTAGGGGCTGGCAGTGTTCCGTAGGGTCCTCTAGGGTTGAGTAAGTGCCCGCAGGAGTCTGTAGGAATCCGTGGGATTCTGTAAGGTTCCGGAGGGTTCTGCAGGGTTCTGTAGGGGCCCGTAGAGTTCCGTAGTGGCTGGTAAAGTTCCGTAGGGCCCTGTACCACTCGTAACTGCCTGCAAGGGTCTTTAGGCTTCCGTAGGGGCTGGGAGGGTTCTATAAAGTTCCGTGGGTTCCTGCAGAGTTCTGCAAGTGCCCGCAAGGGCCTGTAGGGGCGCACAGTGTTTCTGTCAGGTTCCGTAGAGTTCCGTAGGGGCCATAGGTTTCCGTAGCGGCTGGTAGTATTCCGTAGGGGGCTGTAGGGTTCCGTAGGCACCTGCAGTGTTCTGTAGGAGCCCATAGGGTTTTAGTGAGGTTGCGTTGTGTCGCTAAGGGTCTTGTAGAGTGCTGTCGGGTCCTGGAGTATTCTGTAGGGTTCCAGAGGGGCTCGTAGGGTTCCGTCAAAATCCGTAGGGTTCCCTAGGGGCCCATAGAGTCCCGTAGATTTCCGTAGGGACCTGTAGGGTTGTGTAAGTGCCCGCAGGGGTTGGTAGGAGCTTGTAGGGTGCCATAAGTTTCCAGAGGGTTGTGTAGGGTTCCGTAGGGGCCTGTGGTGTTCCCTAGGGGCCTGTAGAGTCTCGTACGGTTCCGTAGGGGCCTGTGGTGTTCCCTAGGGGCCTGTAGAGTCTCGTACAGTTCCGTAGGGTCCTGTAGGTTTCCATAAGCGCCCGCAGAGGTCTGAAGGGGCCCGTACTGTTCCGTAAGGATCCACAGGGCTCAGTAGAGCTTCGTAGGTTCCCTAGAGGCCTGTAGAGTACGGCAGGAGCCAGTAGTGTTCTGTAGGGGCCCGTAAGGTTCCTTCCGTAGGGGCTGGCAGTGTTCCGTAGGGGCCTGTAGGTTTGTGTAAGTGCCCGCAGGAGTCTGTAGGAATCTGTGAGATTCTGTAAGGTTCCGGAGGGTTCTGCAGGGTTCTGTAGGGGCCCGTAGAGTTCCGTAGTGGCTGGTAAAGTTCCGTAGGGCCCTGTGGGGTTCTGTATGGACCTGTAGGGTTCCGTAGGGGCCTGCAGTGTTCTGTAAGTGCCCGCAGGTGTCTGTAGGGTTCTGTAGCGTTCCGTAGGGGCCTGCAGTGTTCTGTAGGAGCCCATAGGGTTTTAGTGAGGTTCCGTTGTGTTGCTAAGGGTCTTGTAGAGTGCTGTCGGGTCCTGGAGTATTCTGTAGGGTTCCAGAGGGGCTGGTAAGGTTCCGTCGAAACCCGTAGGCTTCCCTAGGGGCCCGTGGAGTCCCGTAGATTTCCGTAGGGACCTGTAGGGTTGTGTAAGTGCCCGCAGGGGTTGGTAGGAGCTTGTAGGGTGCCATAAGTTTCCAGAGGGTTGTGTAGGGTTCCGTAGGGGCCTGTGGTGTTTCCTAGGGGCCTGTAGAGTCTCGTAGAGTTCTGTAGGGTCCTGTAGGTTTCCATAAGCGCCCGCAGAGGTCTGAAGGGGCCCGTACTGTTCCGTAAGGATCCATAGGGCTCCGTAGAGCTTCGTAGGTTCCCTAGAGGCCTGTAGAGTACGGCAGGAGCCAGTAGTGTTCTGTAGGGCCCCGTAAGGTTCCTTCCGTAGGGGCTGGCAGTGTTCCGTAGGGTCCTCTAGGGTTGAGTAAGTGCCCGCAGGAGTCTGTAGGAATCCGTGGGATTCTGTAAGGTTCCGGAGGGTTCTGCAGGGTTCTGTAGGGGCCCGTAGAGTTCCGTAGTGGCTGGTAAAGTTCCCTAGGGCCCTGTACCACTCGTAACTGCCTGCAAGGGTCTTTAGGCTTCCGTAGGGGCTGGGAGGGTTCTATAAAGTTCCGTGGGTTCCTGCAGAGTTCTGCAAGTGCCCGCAAGGGCCTGTAGGGGCGCACAGTGTTTCTGTCAGGTTCCGTAGAGTTCCGTAGGGGCCATAGGTTTCCGTAGCGGCTGGTAGTATTCCGTAGGGGGCTGTAGGGTTCCGTAGGCACCTGCAGTGTTCTGTAGGAGCCCATAGGGTTTTAGTGAGGTTGCGTTGTGTCGCTAAGGGTCTTGTAGAGTGCTGCCGGGTCCTGGAGTATTCTGTAGGGTTCCAGAGGGGCTGGTAGGGTTCCGTCAAAATCCGTAGGGTTCCCTAGGGGCCCATAGAGTGCCGTAGATTTCCGTAGGGACCTGTAGGGTTGTGTAAGTGCCCGCAGGGGTTGGTAGGAGCTTGTAGGGTGCCATAAGTTTCCAGAGGGTTGTGTAGGGTTCCGTAGGGGCCTGTGGTGTTCCCTAGGGGCCTGTAGAGTCTCGTACAGTTCCGTAGGGTCCTGTAGGTTTCCATAAGCGCCCGCAGAGGTCTGAAGGGGCCCGTACTGTTCCGTAAGGATCCACAGGGCTCAGTAGAGCTTCGTAGGTTCCCTAGAGGCCTGTAGAGTACGGCAGGAGCCAGTAGTGTTCTGTAGGGGCCCGTAAGGTTCCTTCCGTAGGGGCTGGCAGTGTTCCGTAGGGGCCTGTAGGTTTGTGTAAGTGCCCGCAGGAGTCTGTAGGAATCTGTGAGATTCTGTAAGGTTCCGGAGGGTTCTGCAGGGTTCTGTAGGGGCCCGTAGAGTTCCGTAGTGGCTGGTAAAGTTCCGTAGGGCCCTGTGGGGTTCTGTATGGACCTGTAGCGTTCCGTAGGGGCCTGCAGGGTTCTGTAAGTGCCCGCAGGTGTCTGTAGGGTTCTGTAGCGTTCCGTAGGGGCCTGCAGTGTTCTGTAGGAGCCCATAGGGTTTTAGTGAGGTTCCGTTGTGTTGCTAAGGGTCTTGTAGAGTGCTGTCGGGTCCTGGAGTATTCTGTAGGGTTCCAGAGGGGCTGGTAAGGTTCCGTCGAAACCCGTAGGCTTCCCTAGGGGCCCGTGGAGTCCCGTAGATTTCCGTAGGGACCTGTAGGGTTGTGTAAGTGCCCGCAGGGGTTGGTAGGAGCTTGTAGGGTGCCATAAGTTTCCAGAGGGTTGTGTAGGGTTCCGTAGGGGCCTGTGGTGTTTCCTAGGGGCCTGTAGAGTCTCGTAGAGTTCTGTAGGGTCCTGTAGGTTTCCATAAGCGCCCGCAGAGGTCTGAAGGGGCCCGTACTGTTCCGTAAGGATCCATAGGGCTCCGTAGAGCTACGTAGGTTCCCTAGAGGCCTGTAGAGTACCGCAGGAGCCAGTAGTGTTCTGTAGGGCCCCGTAAGGTTCCTTCCGTAGGGGCTGGCAGTGTTCCGTAGGGTCCTCTAGGGTTGAGTAAGTGCCCGCAGGAGTCTGTAGGAATCCGTGGGATTCTGTAAGGTTCCGGAGGGTTCTGCAGGGTTCTGTAGGGGCCCGTAGAGTTCCGTAGTGGCTGGTAAAGTTCCCAAGGGCCCTGTACCACTCGTAACTGCCTGCAAGGGTCTTTAGGCTTCCGTAGGGGCTGGGAGGGTTCTATAAAGTTCCGTGGGTTCCTGCAGAGTTCTGCAAGTGCCCGCAAGGGCCTGTAGGGGCGCACAGTGTTTCTGTCAGGTTCCGTAGAGTTCCGTAGGGGCCATAGGTTTCCGTAGCGGCTGGTAGTATTCCGTAGGGGGCTGTAGGGTTCCGTAGGCACCTGCAGTGTTCTGTAGGAGCCCATAGGGTTTTAGTGAGGTTCCGTTGTGTCGCTAAGGGTCTTGTAGAGTGCTGCCGGGTCCTGGAGTATTCTGTAGGGTTCCAGAGGGGCTGGTAGGGTTCCGTCAAAATCCGTAGGGTTCCCTAGGGGCCCATAGAGTCCCGTAGATTTCCGTAGGGACCTGTAGGGTTGTGTAAGTGCCCACAGGGGTTGGTAGGAGCTTGTAGGGTGCCATAAGTTTCCAGAGGGTTGTGTAGGGTTCCGTAGGGGCCTGTGGTGTTCCCTAGGGGCCTGTAGAGTCTCGTACGGTTCCGTAGGGGCCTGTGGTGTTCCCTAGGGGCCTGTAGAGTCTCGTACAGTTCCGTAGGGTCCTGTAGGTTTCCATAAGCGCCCGCAGAGGTCTCAAGGGGCCCGTACTGTTCCATAAGGATCCACAGGGCTCAGTAGAGCTTCATAGGTTCCCTAGAACTGTAGAGTACCGCAGGAGCCAGTAGTGTTCTGTAGGGGCCCGTAAGGTTCCTTCCGTAGGGGCTGGCAGTGTTCCGTAGGGGCCTGTAGGTTTGTGTAAGTGCCCACAGGAGTCTGTAGGAATCCGTGGGATTCTGTAAGGTTCCGGAGGGTTCTGCAGGGTTCTGTAGGGGCCCGTAGAGTTCCGTAGTGGCTGGTAAAGTTCCGTAGGGCCCTGTGGGGTTCTGTATGGACCTGTAGCGTTCCGTAGGGGCCTGCAGTGTTCTGTAGGAGCCCATAGGGTTTTAGTGAGGTTCCGTTGTGTTGCTAAGGGTCTTGTAGAGTGCTGTCGGGTCCTGGAGTATTCTGTAGGGTTCCAGAGGGGCTCGTAAGGTTCCGTCGAAATCCGTAGGCTTCCCTAGGGGCCCATAGAGTCCCGTAGATTTCCGTAGGGACCTGTAGGGTTGTGTAAGTGCCCGCAGGGGTTGGTAGGAGCTTGTAGGGTGCCATAAGTTTCCAGAGGGTTGTGTAGGGTTCCGTAGGGGCCTGTGGTGTTTCCTAGGGGCCTGTAGAGTCTCATACAGTTCCGTAGGGTCCTGTAGGTTTCCATAAGCGCCCGCAGAGGTCTGAAGGGGCCCGTACTGTTCCGTAAGGATCCATAGGGCTCCGTAGAGCTTCGTAGGTTCCCTAGAGGCCTGTAGAGTACCGCAGGAGCCAGTAGTGTTCTGTAGGGCCCCGTAAGGTTCCTTCCGTAGGGGCTGGCAGTGTTCCGTAGGGTCCTCTAGGGTTGAGTAAGTGCCCGCAGGAGTCTGTAGGAATCCGTGGGATTCTGTAAGGTTCCGGAGGGTTCTGCAGGGTTCTGTAGGGACCCGTAGAGTTCCGTATTGGCTGGTAAAGTTCCCTAGGGCCCTGTACCACTCGTAACTGCCTGCAAGGGTCTTTAGGCTTCCGTAGGGGCTGGGAGGGTTCTATAAAGTTCCGTGGGTTCCTGCAGAGTTCTGCAAGTGCCCGCAAGGGCCTGTAGGGGCCTGCAGTGTTTCTGTCAGGTTCCGTAGAGTTCCGTAGGGGCCATAGGTTTCCGTAGCGGCTGGTAGTATTCCGTAGGGGGCTGTAGGGTTCCGTAGGCACCTGCAGTGTTCTGTAGGAGCCCATAGGGTTTTAGTGAGGTTGCGTTGTGTCGCTAAGGGTCTTGTAGAGCGCTGCCGGGTCCTGGAGTATTCTGTAGGGTTCCAGAGGGGCTGGTAGGGTTCCGTCAAAATCCGTAGGGTTCCCTAGGGGCCCGTGGAGTCCCGTAGATTTCCGTAGGGACCTGTAGGGTTGTGTAAGTGCCCGCAGGGGTTGGTAGGAGCTTGTAGGGTGCCATAAGTTTCCAGAGGGTTGTGTAGGGTTCCGTAGGGGCCTGTGGTGTTCCCTAGGGGCCTGTAGAGTCTTGTAGAGTTCTGTAGGGTCCTGTAGGTTTCCATAAGCGCCCGCAGAGGTCTGAAGGGGCCCGTACTGTTCCGTAAGGATCCACAGGGCTCAGTAGAGCTTCATAGGTTCCCTAGAGGCCTGTAGAGTACCGCAGGAGCCAGTAGTGTTCTGTAGGGGCCCGTAAGGTTCCTTCCGTAGGGGCTGGCAGTGTTCCGTAGGGGCCTGTAGGTTTGTGTAAGTGCCCACAGGAGTCTGTAGGAATTCGTGGGATTCTGTAAGGTTCCGGAGGGTTCTGCAGGGTTCTGTAGGGGCCCGTAGAGTTCCGTAGTGGCTGGTAAAGTTCCGTAGGGCCCTGTGGGGTTCTGTATGGACCTGTAGCGTTCCGTAGGGGCCTGCAGTGTTCTGTAGGAGCCCATAGGGTTTTAGTGAGGTTCCGTTGTGTTGCTAAGGGTCTTGTAGAGTGCTGTCGGGTCCTGGAGTATTCTGTAGGGTTCCAGAGGGGCTCGTAAGGTTCCGTCGAAACCCGTAGGCTTCCCTAGGGGCCCGTGGAGTCCCGTAGATTTCCGTAGGGACCTGTAGGGTTGTGTAAGTGCCCGCAGGGGTTGGTAGGAGCTTGTAGGGTGCCATAAGTTTCCAGAGGGTTGTGTAGGGTTCCGTAGGGGCCTGTGGTGTTCCCTAGGGGCCTGTAGAGTCTCGTACGGTTCCGTAGGGGCCTGTGGTGTTCCCTAGGGGCCTGTAGAGTCTCGTACAGTTCCGTAGGGTCCTGTAGGTTTCCATAAGCGCCCGCAGAGGTCTGAAGGGGCCCGTACTGTTCCGTAAGGATCCACAGGGCTCAGTAGAGCTTCGTAGGTTCCCTAGAGGCCTGTAGAGTACGGCAGGAGCCAGTAGTGTTCTGTAGGGGCCCGTAAGGTTCCTTCCGTAGGGGCTGGCAGTGTTCCGTAGGGGCCTGTAGGTTTGTGTAAGTGCCCGCAGGAGTCTGTAGGAATCTGTGAGATTCTGTAAGGTTCCGGAGGGTTCTGCAGGGTTCTGTAGGGGCCCGTAGAGTTCCGTAGTGGCTGGTAAAGTTCCGTAGGGCCCTGTGGGGTTCTGTATGGACCTGTAGCGTTCCGTAGGGGCCTGCAGTGTTCTGTAGGAGCCCATAGGGTTTTAGTGAGGTTCTGTTGTGTTGCTAAGGGTCTTGTAGAGTGCTGTCGGGTCCTGGAGTATTCTGTAGGGTTCCAGAGGGGCTCGTAAGGTTCCGTCGAAACCCGTAGGCTTCCCTAGGGGCCCGTGGAGTCCCGTAGATTTCCGTAGGGACCTGTAGGGTTGTGTAAGTGCCCGCAGGGGTTGGTAGGAGCTTGTAGGGTGCCATAAGTTTCCAGAGGGTTGTGTAGGGTTCCGTAGGGGCCTGTGGTGTTCCCTAGGGGCCTGTAGAGTCTCGTACAGTTCCGTAGGGTCCTGTAGGTTTCCATAAGCGCCCGTAGAGGTCTGAAGGGGCCCGTACTGTTCCGTAAGGATCCACAGGGCTCAGTAGAGCTTCGTAGGTTCCCTAGAGGCCTGTAGAGTACCGCAGGAGCCAGTAGTGTTCTGTAGGGGCCCGTAAGGTTCCTTCCGTAGGGGCTGGCAGTGTTCCGTAGGGGCCTGTAGGTTTGTGTAAGTGCCCGCAGGAGTCTGTAGGAATCCGTGGGATTCTGTAAGGTTCCGGAGGGTTCTGCAGGGTTCTGTAGGGGCCCGTAGAGTTCCGTAGTGGCTGGTAAAGTTCCGTAGGGCCCTGTGGGGTTCTGTATGGACCTGTAGCGTTCCGTAGGGGCCTGCAGTGTTCTGTAGGAGCCCATAGGGTTTTAGTGAGGTTCCGTTGTGTTGCTAAGGGTCTTGTAGAGTGCTGTCGGGTCCTGGAGTATTCTGTAGGGTTCCAGAGGGGCTGGTAAGGTTCCGTCGAAACCCGTAGGCTTCCCTAGGGGCCCGTGGAGTCCCGTAGATTTCCGTAGGGACCTGTAGGGTTGTGTAAGTGCCCGCAGGGGTTGGTAGGAGCTTGTAGGGTGCCATAAGTTTCCAGAGGGTTGTGTAGGGTTCCGTAGGGGCCTGTGGTGTTTCCTAGGGGCCTGTAGAGTCTCGTAGAGTTCTGTAGGGTCCTGTAGGTTTCCATAAGCGCCCGCAGAGGTCTGAAGGGGCCCGTACTGTTCCGTAAGGATCCATAGGGCTCCGTAGAGCTTCGTAGGTTCCCTAGAGGCCTGTAGAGTACCGCAGGAGCCAGTAGTGTTCTGTAGGGCCCCGTAAGGTTCCTTCCGTAGGGGCTGGCAGTGTTCCGTAGGGTCCTCTAGGGTTGAGTAAGTGCCCGCAGGAGTCTGTAGGAATCCGTGGGATTCTGTAAGGTTCCGGAGGGTTCTGCAGGGTTCTGTAGGGGCCCGTAGAGTTCCGTAGTGGCTGGTAAAGTTCCCTAGGGCCCTGTACCACTCGTAACTGCCTGCAAGGGTCTTTAGGCTTCCGTAGGGGCTGGGAGGGTTCTATAAAGTTCCGTGGGTTCCTGCAGAGTTCTGCAAGTGCCCGCAAGGGCCTGTAGGGGCGCACAGTGTTTCTGTCAGGTTCGGTAGAGTTCCGTAGGGGCCATAGGTTTCCGTAGCGGCTGGTAGTATTCCGTAGGGGTCTGTAGGGTTCCGTAGGCACCTGCAGTGTTCTGTAGGAGCCCATAGGGTTTTAGTGAGGTTCCGTTGTGTCGCTAAGGGTCTTGTAGAGTGCTGCCGGGTCCTGGAGTATTCTGTAGGGTTCCAGAGGGGCTGGTAGGGTTCCGTCAAAATCCGTAGGGTTCCCTAGGGGCCCATAGAGTCCCGTAGATTTCCGTAGGGACCTGTAGGGTTGTGTAAGTGCCCACAGGGGTTGGTAGGAGCTTGTAGGGTGCCATAAGTTTCCAGAGGGTTGTGTAGGGTTCCGTAGGGGCCTGTGGTGTTCCCTAGGGGCCTGTAGAGTCTCGTACGGTTCCGTAGGCGCCTGTGGTGTTCCCTAGGGGCCTGTAGAGTCTCGTACAGTTCCGTAGGGTCCTGTAGGTTTCCATAAGCGTCCGCAGAGGTCTCAAGGGGCCCGTACTGTTCCATAAGGATCCACAGGGCTCAGTAGAGCTTCATAGGTTCCCTAGAGGCCTGTAGAGTACCGCAGGAGCCAGTAGTGTTCTGTAGGGGCCCGTAAGGTTCCTTCCGTAGGGGCTGGCAGTGTTCCGTAGGGGCCTGTAGGTTTGTGTAAGTGCCCACAGGAGTCTGTAGGAATCCGTGGGATTCTGTAAGGTTCCGGAGGGTTCTGCAGGGTTCTGTAGGGGCCCGTAGAGTTCCGTAGTGGCTGGTAAAGTTCCGTAGGGCCCTGTGGGGTTCTGTATGGACCTGTAGCGTTCCGTAGGGGCCTGCAGTGTTCTGTAGGAGCCCATAGGGTTTTAGTGAGGTTCCGTTGTGTTGCTAAGGGTCTTGTAGAGTGCTGTCGGGTCCTGGAGTATTCTGTAGGGTTCCAGAGGGGCTCGTAAGGTTCCGTCGAAATCCGTAGGCTTCCCTAGGGGCCCATAGAGTCCCGTAGATTTCCGTAGGGACCTGTAGGGTTGTGTAAGTGCCCGCAGGGGTTGGTAGGAGCTTGTAGGGTGC